>NC_138375.1:98083322-98102491 GCF_054177405.1 Leptonychotes weddellii | reverse complement strand
AAAAGTTCCGATTTTGTGCTCCGTGGTTCTATCACTTGCCAGAAGCGGCCGACGGAGGCCCCTCTCCCGCCATCTATCCTCCCGAATATCGCCTCGGATTCACTTCTCCGCATGTCCTACCTTCCAGAAAGTGGTCGCTTTTCTGTTCAGAGAGTTGTTGCTCTTCTTTTCTTCGATCTCCTGTTGAGTTTGTAGGTGTTCAGAATGGTTTGATCCCTATCCAGCTGAATTCCTGAGAGGAGACGAAATCCAGGTCTCCTACTCCTCCGCCATCTTGCTCCACCCCCCTGTCCTGGAAGTTTTTTATCTGTCCTTCTATTTTCAATGACAGCCTAGCTGGATACAGTATTCTTGGCTGCATATTTTTCTCATTTAGTGCTCTGAATATATCCTACCAGTCCTTTCTGGCCTGCCGGGTCTCTGTGGATAGGTCTGTTGTCAATCTAATGTTTCTACCATTGTAGGTAGAAATAAAGTAGTAGTAATAAAGTCAGTCAACTGAAATTATATTTTCACAAATCATTTCTAACACTGATATTCTTTTGGGCAAAATTATATGTCATAATATTAATTCTCAGCATAACTGGTGAAAGGTCAATTTCCCATAGCAGTTAATTGGCCAGTTATACAACTGACTTTGAAAGTGTTGTAACTTTAATAGCAGTAATGTGCTACAATAAAAGACAATATCTTAACCTTGAGACCTTGGTAGTAATTATGGGAATCATTAAAAGTTCCAAATTTTTATTTTGTTTTTGTATATTCCTTAATATCCTAACAACGTATTGTGCCTCCTCATTCAAAACCAAGGCAAAGCAGGTAATATGATACTTTTATTCATCTAAGGCTGTCCTTTGGTGATTTTATTTCCTATTTAAAATGATCATGCTGTATAACATAACCTGTATCACACAGGAGACGTTTGTAGTCATATCCCTCTTCACACTCCATAGTTAGGTTTACCTTTCTTGAAGATCTTCAATGAGCTATTTGCCTCATATTATTACATCAGCAGCATAATAACTGCCATTTAAATGGCAATAACTGTATCAGACCCAAGGCTAAAGACCGATTTTATCTCATCCACTTCTGACATAAACCATGGCAGGTGATACTATCCTTATTTGATAGATGGAAAAAGTGAAGCTGAAAGACTCAGCAATTTATCCTAGGTCACGCTGATAGCAAGTGGCAAGAGCTCATTCCTCATGACACTACACTTTACCAACAAGGATGCTGAGGCACAGAAAGACCAGAATGAAGGGTCCACAGTAAGGGGCAAATCTGAAACCAAATCTGACTGAACTCTCAAAGAACATTTTCTTCCATATATTCCTCATTCCATATATCTCTGCCCTCTCTGAAGTGTAGGACGAGGAATAAAATTTGTGGATTAAAGTGTTTTAAACTGGCACCTTAGGAAACCTTCCCATTTTATGACTAGATGTAATTCTGTGCCTGAGTTCACACTTTTAGAAGAAACACCTCAGATTTGAGCTGTTGGCTTTGCAGTGGTCTTAAGCATGTTACTGGGTGACCTCAGTGTTGCCAATTAATAACCAGCATACGAGTCAAAACAAAGTTATCCATACCTAAAACAGAGGCAGCCAACAGTAGCTTGCTTCAGGAAACACTTCTATTGATGAAGGGAGAAATTGTGAAATTCCTAAGCTCACATTTGGGCTGAGTCCTGGTGGCTTTGGAAAGGAATTAAAAAAGAAAGTGCAGACAATAGGAAGGCTGGTTCACTTTCATTGCCTTTAGCTGGAAACAGGCTAGTGGCCGCCCACATCAAAGCTGTGCTTGGACTGGCATGAAATACATGTATATTCTACAGTGTGGCCTTGCAGGTTTTCATTCTCCTCCCTCAGTGACTTTCATATCAAAGCTGCTTCATTTTCAAGTTAATATAATGGGATTCCAACCGAATATTTTGCCAAGCTCTCACTGATCCCCGGTGTGGAATAAATGTGAACACTGCCTCATTAATCCTCTCCAAGGTCCTTGGAGAGAAGTGGCAAGCAATATCCCATCCATTTTGCAGTGGAAGAAAGAAAGGTGAAGTAAACTGCTCACTTTGCATCTGTGCCCAGCCTTCTGGACATTTCCGTCTGGATATCCTGCTGGCTTGTTAAACTCAACTTACTCCAAATTGAACTCTATCTCTTCTTTATTCCAAAATACATCCCTCTTTCTGGACATTGTTTCTTGGTTAATGGGAATATCATCCACACAGTTCCCCTGATAGAAGCCTCTGAGTCACCTTTGATTTCTCTCACTTTCTATATCCCATCAGTTACATTAGTTTCCTTTTCCTCTGAAATAGCTCCCAAATTCATCTCTTCTCTTCAAAGAACCGTGCCCCAGTCTCTTCCTCCTCTCAGAGTCGTATCATTCCTTAACCAGATTAATGCCAAACAAGAAAAAAAATCACACTTTTATACACAATTTAGGTTTTTCAATTTGTCCTTTATACTATCTCAAAAAAAATCTTCCTAACACCAATGCGTTATTGTTTTCTTTTCTGCTCAGAAAACTTTGATGATCCCACATGACCAACAAACAGCCCTGACTCTTCACATCAAAGAGATGTTTTATAATTGGGCCAACTTCCCTCTGAGATCTTGTCTGCCACTTCTTGCTACCATGTACCCCACACTCTAGTCACATGGGCCATGTCACTGTTCCCCAAAAGCTTTTCCCTGTCCTCTAACTTAGGTTCATAATGAGTTTGCCTTTATCTCAGCTGATTTGCCGTGTAAATTTCTAGTCATTCTTTAAGGCCCAGTTCTTATGTTACATCTTATTTGTTATCTTTTTTTGGCTTAGCCATCTGCCTACTTTCTTAATTAACCTCTCCTTTTGGGTTTTCATAACAATTTGTTACCATTTATCATACTTTGTTTTATACTTAATTATCAATATTTCCCAAAATAGCCTCTAAGTTCCTTGAGGACAAAGTCCATATTTTATTCATCTCTGAATTATTAATACTGAGTATGGTGCTAGGTAGTTACTTGGTGCTAAATAAATTTGTATAACAATTTCTGATTACTGTGACTTGCTAGATGTTGTTCATATTGGGGACTTACCAATGTTCAAAGTATTGTCCATCATTCCTAGTGTCTTCTGTACCTGAGAGTAAGAACACAAACATCTCAGGGACAAAAATACTGCCATATTTATATGTGGAGCAACCATAGCACCTGTGTTGAATTGAATATAAATGATGTTTAAAAATTGATTGTATAATGGAATCTAGTCAGAAGAATTTTGCTATGCATGGCCACTTTCTCTTTCCATCCCAACCCTCACAATACGTTGCCAAGTGTTTATGAAAAAAAAAATGCACACAACTTGGTTGGTTCCTATGATTTGTCCATACTGTTACCAGAGGGAGGCATGGTAAAGCTTTTCTTCTCCCAGATTTTCTCCACCATTAGCTGAAATCCTTCTATTCAAATCATTAATAGCAGACTGCAAACATGAATATCTCTTCTAGGAGGTCCTGGAGCAGATCCAGGTTTGCTTTTAGACTAGGTATCACTTGTCTCGTCTATAGCTAATTTAGGGTCTCACCTTTAATTATTAGCTCTGAATTGGCCTAGATTGCTTCGTAAACAGGTAGTATGCAGGCTTGTTTGCTTTCCTTTCTTAATCCAGGTACTTAAAAGGACAGAAGACAGGTTGACAGTTTGGAACTCTAATTTGGCAGAGATGCTCAAAGACCCTCAAGCTAATGGACCTTATTAAGGGCTACCTTTCCTTTCTCATAATTTCTGATATACCTCCAACATCTGTTCCTATGCCCTTCATTGTCAAGTCTTCCCAACTCTTCACTCAAACGTTATGCTCTCTGTTGCCCACTTCCCATTCTAGCAAAATCGTTTCTTACAAATTTAAAAGCATCTAGCTCTAGTCCCATGATTTTAACCTCGGATTCTTATTCAACTTGTAGTGACAATGTTTACTTAAGCACGAAGCACTTTAAGTACTTTAATGAAAGTAGTGGATCAATTGGATACAATACAGCCTTGATTCTTCAATAATCTCCCACTCTCACCTCCCTCCCCAGGTATCCACATCTATTGATCCACCAAGAAGTGAAGTTTTTTTCTCCATCCTTGTATCTAGGCTGATCTTGCATTTTGTTTTGAACTACAGAATGTGGTTGAGTTGGCAGTGTCCCAGTTCTGAGCAAAGGCATCAAGGGACCTTGTTTGCATCCACTCTTTCTCTTGAACTCCACTACAACCATGTAAACAAACCTGGACTACCTCTTGGAAGATGAGATCCATGTGGAAGAGATTGTCTCGATTGTCCTTACTAAGACTTTCCTAGGCCAGACTATACCAGTTGACCCCCAAACATGCAAGAGAGCTGTTTATTCAATCCACAACTGATTGTGGATGTAAGAGTGAGCCCAGCTGACATTAACAGAAATATCTAGATATTCCATATACTCAAAGAATAATACATGGTTATTGTTTTAAGCCACTGAATTTTGAGTGTTTTTCTCACACCACTTACACATAGCGTCACCTCATTTAAGCCTCCTTATACAATGATGTACAATTACTAATATCCCTACTTAATGGCTGAGGAAATTTAGGGTTAACAGATTAAGTTACTTATTCAACTCCTCACAGTAAGTGACAGGGCCGGAATTTGAACCAAGATGTCCTTAACTACAGAGTTTGCATGCTTAAATATTATGTAACACTGTTCCCCTTCAGGAGCGTATAATTCAAAACTTAATTCATGGAATCACCAAATCCTTAGGAGAAATAATTTAGTTCACTCCCCTTTGATTTCTGTATGAGGAGTTAAAGACCCAGAGTTTATAGATTTATCTAAGGTTATAAAGTCAAAGCATAGTCTGAAGTTTTTTTTTATTTCTCCTTAATAACCCATGATTAATTTATCTTTCTTAGTCAAGAGGATTTCTTTTTCCATTGGATAATTGCAAATTTCTTGAGTTTTTTTTTTTTTCTATATTTGCCTGGATGCCCAGCACAGTGCTGAGTTCTCTGAGGACTTAGAGCATATTTATTAATTGACTAATTGCTTCCTTGCTTGAGCTTGTTTACTTCTGAAATCATCGGTACTTGGGCAGCAAGCAAAGTGGCGATGGCTAGAAATCCCATGATGGGGGAAGGCTGCCAGCCAGGTTGAAGGCTATTGCTCAGGCCTAGATACAGATGGAAATTTTCATCCTCTGCAGTTACTGTATTTTTCTCCTAGGAGGAACAACATCTGTTGTTTGCTGAATTATCAGGGCTGTATTTTGTTGATGTGCCTGATAAAGAAAAACACCCCACATTTGGGACAAACTTCTCTGAGAGTAGGCCTAAGTTCTAGATTTTTGCTTGCTAAGATTGTTCTTTCAGCACTGGAACAAATTTAAGCAGAAAGTCATTTGGATAAGGACAAGTAGTATCCAATTGAACTGGGTTCTTAAAATGTGGCTATTTCTCTAAGCCAGGGAATTCAGCAATGTGAGAGAATCAGTCAAGTGATGACATGAAAGGTAGACACACTCTGGGGCAAAAGGCCTTAAATATGCCTTTTTCCCCCTGTTTCTTGTTCTTATCCTTTGCAAGACCGCATAGCAAAGCAAAATTAGTGATTTTCTTTCTATCATACAGCACATCCTCCATAAAATTTCACAGCAGACACTCCTAGTCATGCCATCTAAAGATTTTTGATATGCTTAGGGAAAAAAGCCCTGCTTCTTCACACTTGCTTCTTTCCCTTGATTTGCTCCTATCTGCTCCTATATAATATATGTGGATAAATGAGAAATTTTCTAGAGATTGGAGACTGGTTTCTAGTCATATGATAAGGTAATAGCAGAGTCTGGTTTAATTTTAGGCCAATTAAATGTTAAATGTAAAATCTAAAACTCTTATTTTGTTTTTAAATTTATTTAGAAAAATTTTGGGAGCTTTAAATTGCCTCATTAATCTGAAATATGATAATCTTTTAAAAATTAGTTTTTTTTCTTAAAGATTTTGTTTATTTATTTGAGAGAGGGAGAGTGCGCTTACGAGCTGGTGGGGGAGAGACAGAGGGAGAGGGAGAAGCAGACTCCCCACTGAACAGGGATCCTCAAGGGGCCCAATCCCAGGATCCTGAGATCATGACCTGAGCTAAAGACAGATGCTTAACACACTGAGCCACCCAGCCACCCCTAGGTTGTGTTTTTGTCATTTAAGTGTCATACATTCAAATTTTAAATTGTGAATATTTCAGGATGGTTTAGGAGAAAGTACTGGATTAAACAATAAGATAGGATGGATGAATTAATTCTTTCTATTATCATTCTCTATAGACTGCACTTTCTTAAAAGCATCATGTTTCCTTTACTAAGATGGGCTAACTCTTTTTCTGCCTTTCATTGCTGTCTTGCCAACTGGAATCAGACCAAGGCTGTGATAAGAGATCACACAGTGGCTGATAGCAAGAAGTGAAACTGAATCTCATTAAAATTCTCCTTCTCATTAAAAAAACAAAATGGTTCAAATGTGGTTCTACTGTCACTGTTTTGGGGAAACAAATATAAAAGTGACATTCTCATTAGTCAGTGATGTATTTAACTTTTTAGTCACATCAAGTTCTGCAGCATATTGGTTTGTTAGAAGTGTGTGTGTGTGTGTGTGTGTGTTGGTGTCTGTGGGTTGGGAAGACAAAATGAAAGGGCAGAAAAAGGCTTTTCTTCCTGAGTGTTGCTTTTTTGCCTCAGTGTTTCTCAGATGATTATAAATGGACAGAAGCCCTGTTGTTGGTGCTTCACTATAATCATTCTGTTGTAGGGGGATACCTAAAACTTGGTTTCACCTTTGACTTTTCAGCTGTTGAGAAAAGGAATTGTTTTTCTAAGAGATTATACTGAGAAAAAAATAGTGGCAAAACTGATAGGTGTAAGTAGCCACACTAAAAAAAAAAAAAAGTATAAGCCACATATCTTGCTATGCTGTCTTGCAAAGGATAAGAACAAGAAGCAAGGCAAAACATCATGCCATGTTGTGAGCTGCCTTATGGAGAAACCCAGCGAGTGGCCTCTTAATGGCCATGTTAGGAGGATGCAACAAGCTTTTCAGTAGTCAATGAAAAGATTTCTCTGGTAAACAGAGTATTTATGTTCTGATTTCCCCATCACAGAATGATAAAGTTATACATTTTACAGAGGGAGATTTTTTATAAAATTTCAAAAGATATGTGGCTTGCCTTTCCCAGAGTGCAGGAGAGGGAGGAGAGAGAGAGGATGAATGAGAGAAGGTACACCAGATGCTATACAGTCTCTTCATAACTGAATCTCAGAAGGGATATCTCATTACCTTTGCTGTATTCTGTTCATTAGAAGTAACTGACTGGGTCTAACCCCCACTCAAGGAGAGCAAATTGTACAAAGCAGACATCTTACAGGCTACTTACCACAAATTATATGATATGATTCATAAAATTGGATTTTGGCAGTTATTGGACATTTCTAAAGTTTGTCTTTTTATACACTGATTAGAGTAAGATATTGACATTTTAGTTTTCTTTATTTATATGACACTCATTTTATTCTGCCTTTGATTTATTTATTTTAAGGTATCTTCTTAGATATGTAAGTCGAGATTCACCTAATGAAAACGTGCCATTACACAGACATTATGCTCCTATTGTCTTAAAAATTGAGTTATTTATGGCCTCTAATAAGTGAAAACTATTGCAAAACAAAAAGTGATGTGAATCAACCTACTTAATTTTATAAAGCAAACATAATTTCACAAGTCTTAATAAAGATAGTACAAAATACAACTATGTACTAATTTCACATAGATATATGGATAAAAAGCTGAATAGTAAATCAAATTCAATAGGGTGTTAAAAAAACAATACATAGATTATTCCAGGAATACATTTTTGGTTCAATAATAGAAATTTATCAACATAAGTCACTATGTCAGTAAATTAAAAAAAACAAAACTTTTATGCTTGCATAAAGTTTACATAGCATATCCTTAGAGTATTCTCCCCATTTGAAGAAAAGGAGACTTCATAAACTTTAGCAAAAATTTTTGGTCTCAAGTAAAACTTAAATAAGAATAAGAAAAAATAAATATGATAAACTTTCCCCACACACCGAGAATAAATAGCATATGAATGGTACAATATTAAAGCCATTTCTACTTAAATTCAAAATAAGACAATGTCTTCTACCATCAGTATTATTTAATCTTGTTTTGGAATCAAAATCAATTCAATAAGACTCCAAAATGATGTGTATTATAACTGCTGAAAGAAATAATTAATAATACCTTAGAAACTTTTGGTTTCTATTATTATAAATCATACAACAAGGAAGGTGGTTGGGTAGATAAATATGCACTAATCTATTGCTTTTTCTAAAACTGCAAAAAATTCATGTTTGTTATAGGGGATGAAACATATTAGGGATAAATTAACAAGTAAGGCAAAGGTTCTATGGGAAATACATGATAAAATATGCAAGGACATAAAACATGATGTAATCAAATGAAACATAATACATATTTTAACAGGAAGCTATAATATGGAAATATCGGTGCTTCCAAATTTACATGCTACTTTAGTGTAATTCTAATAATAATCAAAATGGTTTAATTTTAGAACTGGATAAAATTTTTAAAATTCCAATGGAATTATAACTAAGAATAGCCAGGAATATTTTATAAACTGAATGACTAATGTAGATTTCCTTTACCAGATGTTAAAATACATTGTCAAGCCAATGTAATAAAATAGTATTTTTTTGATACAGAATTGAACATATAGATTGTTAGAGAAGAATAGAGAGTTTAGAAACAGATTAAAGAATATTTGGGAGCTTAATGTAAGATAGCGTTGTTTCTTTCAGTTCACTAGGTATGTAGAGACTTATTTAATAGATTGTGCTAACACAGGGATCCGTCCATCCATCCAGAAGAAAAGAAATATGAATCAGTACTGCAAATAATTTATAAAAATATATTCCAGATAGACCAAATATCTAAGTGTAAAAAAAAAAAAAAAGCCTTTTGTGGGTTAGGATTATCTATAATACTCTATATATCTATAATACTATACTATACTATGTCTTTTCTGTATATATCCATGAAATATCTATCTGTCATCTATATTTATGCACTGTATGAGAGTATTTCATAAATACTAGAGAATGCTAGGCAGCTATTTAAAACAATGAATTAGACATAGAAACAAAAAATAGAATGATAGTTTTCAGAGGCTGGGGGGTAAAAGGAGTAGGGAGTTCGAGGGGTATAGAGTTTCAGGTAGAGTTTCAGTAATGCAGTATGGGAAGGTTCTGGGGATCTGTTGAACCACAGCGTGCATGTGGTTGACAATATTATACTGTGCACTAGAAAATTGTTGGGAGGGTAAATTTTATGTTGTGTGTTTATTTTTTTCTGCAATAAAAAATTGAAAGAAACAAATAACACAACCCCCTCTCTCCCCAAAACCAATAAGTTAGATATATATGTATTGACCTTGAGTGATAACCATGATACACATGAAGTGAGAGCCCCATGAAGGCATAGATATTGTGTCTGTCCTATACACAGCTATATCCTCATTGTCTGGAACATATAATATGCTTAATTAATAATTGTTGAATGAATTTATAACTTAATAAAACAAAACTAATATACGTTTTTTTTTTAAAATAATCCTACATGAGTATCCACATTTTAATAAGCATAGAAAAAGATGGAAAAGGAGTGTGCACACGTGTGTGTGTGTGTGTGTGTGCATGTGTGTGTGTGGTATCTAACCAAACATATCAGCATGTTAACACTGATAAAGTAAATATGATAGTATTGAGGGAGGTGAAGTATCAGGAAGTTTTTTTAATACATTGCCACATTATTTCACTTTTTCCTATAAGGGCCTTTTAGTTTTCTAATTTGAAAATACAAT
This sequence comes from Leptonychotes weddellii, assembly GCF_054177405.1. Classification (NCBI taxonomy): domain Eukaryota; kingdom Metazoa; phylum Chordata; class Mammalia; order Carnivora; family Phocidae; genus Leptonychotes; species Leptonychotes weddellii. The sequence continues at coordinate 98,092,543 of NC_138375.1, read as the reverse complement.
AGAGAAATAATTTTAAAAGAAAAACAATTTTTACAAATAAACTTTAATGACATGAGAAAATGCTTAATTACAGTAGATTACAGGGGCATCTGGGTGGCTCAGGCAGTTAAGTGTATGCCTTTGGCTCAGGTCGTGATCCCAGAGTCCCAGGATCGAGCCCCACGGAGGGCTCCCTGCTCAGTGGGGAGCCTGCTTGTCCTTCTCCCTCTGCCCCTCTACCCACTTGTTCTCTCTCTCAAATAAATAAATAAAATCTTTTTAAAAAAGTAGATAATAAACTTCTTGGTAGTATAATTGCAACTATGTAAGATAAAATATGACTGGTTAAAAGAGGTATAATTAAAACATTGGCAATGGTTATTAAGAGGCAGCTTATGAATTTATTGTACTTCATTATACTTCTCTATATATCTAGAATCTTCTGCCTATCTTATTTTTTTTTTTAAAGATTTTATTTATTTGACAGAGAGAGAGACAGCGAGAGCAGGAACACAAGCAGGGGGAGTGGGAGAGGGAGAAGCAGGCTCCCCGCTGAGCAAGGAGACTGATGTGGGGCTCGATCCCAGGACCCTGGGATCATGACCTGAGCCGAAGGCAGATACTTAATGACTGAGCCACCCAGGTGCCCCCTGCCTATCTTATTTTTCAGTGAAATATTACGGGTGCAATTCTACCTCCTTCTTCCCTAGAGAAAATCTCTGTTGTTAAGTGGAAGAGTATTCTTAGTATTTTTATATATATTTTTTCACTATATATCCCCAAACATATAGTAATTTTGCATGTATTTCAAAGTTAATATCATGTTATATTTGTCCTTTTGCAACTTTCTTTTATAATCTTTTAAAATACATTAACCTCTTTTCTTATCATAACTTTTTGTCTTTGGAATATATATATAATTCTTTAGAAATATAATTCTTAGAAATATAATTCATTAATGACAGTAATTGTTACCTTTTACTTAGGGTTTAGGAAGGTGTCTAGAACTGTGCTAAATGCTATGTAATCCTCATTAGAATCTAGTGTAAATGAAGTAATCTGATCAGAATTTTTCCTGATTACAAGTTTTTGAGAAGGGTTGAGATCCAGTAAAAATTTGGACTGAGGACCTAAAAGTACCTAATGGAGGAAAGGGTAAAAAACTAGAAGTTTAGTCTCCTGATTACAAATGGCTTCTACTTCTCCATTTTGCGCTGATATGGCCCAGAGCATATCAAGACTCTAGACTTCTTGAAATTTACCAGGGTTTTTCACACATGCTTATTTCATCCTTAGTGTTCTCCAGTTATTTTATATCCATGTAAATTTTTCCCAACAAGCTCTAAGTAGTTCATTAGAGATAATTTAAGGTAGCAGTAAATACTCACTAACTGATTTGAATTGAAATGAGTTGTAGTTGTATACCCCTTCTGAGGAAGAGCAGTCCTGTAACGTGAGAACCCTGTAAGTACAAATAGGATACTCCTTCTCCCTGTGGATGACAAAAGCATTGAGATCATAGATTTTCAGTTGCCCAAATGTTGGTTAATAACTTCAAGCATGTGGGATAAAGCTTAGTTATGGACTCTATGTAAGTGGGTTTACAAGATAAAATGTGCAATTACACAAGGATTAAATGAACTTCTTTTATTGTTTTATGTTTATTGTTCAGTATTATTCAGTATTATGAGCACACTCACTATATTGTCTAGCTTCTGCCTAAATGCTTCTGATAAAAGGGAACTCATTATCCTCGAAGACAGCCTGTTCCATTTTGGACAGCTCATTTTGTTGTAGGATAAAAGCATCATTGGGCCTATTTCCAAGGGCTGTAAGAACAAGATGACTTCCACGGCTGTGTGGAGACTGGAGTTTAGATCGGGGATTAATAATCAAGTTCTAGGAAGAGTGATGCAGATGTGAATGGGTTATCCCTGAAGCTACTGAAAGTTGACTCTGATGCCATTTGGGTATCATTACAGGCCTAGAAGGCCAAAAGTAATCTTCCATTCAGACCCCACTACATAATAATATATGGTGTTCTGGATTCGATTGTTTGTCAGATTATGCTAACAAAGGATAGCTATGGGGATCATTAAAGATGATAAAAAACAGATTTTGAAAGAAATATTTAAGAAACTATAGTTATTTAGTCTCGGCCAAGGGGAGATTGAAGGAAGGCAACGGTGTTGTTTGGTTATAGGTTGATAATCCCTTAACTACATGCTCCCCCCAAACCACTGAAAAACAAGTATTTCATAACTCATTTTGTAGTTATACAAAAGAACCTAATGTGAGATGACACTAATGTAATCTCTATACCACTTAGAGTGAATATTCATGTTTTGCTACAGAAATACTTGTATGTTTCATCATGGAATACTGCTCCAGACCTTGTTGGGGGTATTGGGTAATAGAGAATATATGCATCGTATTATCTTTCTCAAGTTTGAAAACGTGTGAAATTTGGTACACATCTGTTTTCTAGGCTTATGTCTTGTAGTTGATCATTTCCATATTTAGCTTTTTTTTTTAAAGATTTTTTTTTTAAGATTTTATTTATTTATTTGAGGGACAGAGAATGAGAGAGAGCACATGAGAGGGGAGAGGGTCAGAGGGAGAAGCAGACTCCCTGCCGAGCAGGGAGCCCGATGCGGGACTCGATCCAGGGACTCCAGGATCATGACCTGAGCCGAAGGCAGTCACTTAACCAACTGAGCCACCCAGGCGCCCTTAAAGATTTTATTTATTTATTTGACAGAGACAGACACAGCGAGAGAGGGAACACAAGCAGGGGGAGTGGGAGAAGGAGAAGAAGGCTTCCCGCTGAGCAGGGAGCCCGATGCGGGCCTCGATCCCAGGACCCTGGGATCACGGCCTGAGCCAAAGGCAGATGCATAACGACTGAGCCACCCAGGCACCCCTCCATATTTAGCTTTGTTAGGATAACCCTCTTCCCATTGTTCCTTCCTCTTTTCATAAATTTGAGATACATTGATATTGCAAAATGATGATCCTTAAAAATAAATGCCTGTCAGAGAATCCTGTAAACAGGGAAAGGATTCTTTATTCCTGCACTTAATTAACAACTAGGTGCTTGGTGGGGGGGTTGGAGGATGGGCAGAAAGGAAAAAGATGCTTGGCAAGCTATTTCAAGAGCAATAGTTGTTAACCAGAGTTAGGTTATGGACCTCTTGGAAAATCTGATGAAAGCAATCTTTTGACCCTCTCAGAAAAAAGTACTAGTGAGTACAAGATTATGCATATATTTTCATGGTGCTCAAGGATCCCCTAAGCTTATATGGGTAAAAACTTCTCTTCTGGAATGTGATTGAGTGGATAAAATTTAGATAAGTGAACAGGTTCCTGTAGGTAGGATACAGGTAAAGTTTTGAATTTGGGGGAAATGAGGTATAAATGTCGTCTTCTTCCTCAATTGTAGCTTACAACTAAATGAGAAATAAGATACATAACAGCAAGCATCCCCTTAAATAGTATAATTTTTCAGCTAAGCTTGTCACACAGCAGTCTTTCCAGGCAGAAAGGTATGAAAGAGTGAATCTAGAGAGACTATGTTGAGTTCCTTCCTTCAACTTACCAACCCATGAATTCACCTTCTCCTCCATGGGAAGGCATGAGGCTGGGCAGGAGAGAGTCAGACTGTTTGCTCCTGGTCAGTAGAGTGTAAGTCATTTCTTTGTCTATGGAAACAGAAGGAGTGAGGATTATGTTTGGCACTAATACTAAGTATGTGGCCGATTTTGAGTTTCCCTCTTGTATCAGCCAATAGCAGGCAAAGAAGCCAGACCTTCCTGAACAGAAGAGTAAGTAGGCTGTCATGTCCACACACAAAGCTAGGTGGTGAGCTTCACAGGCAGGGGAAGAGAATACTGAACAAGGAAATGTGTCACTCAGGAAACTGACTGGCTAGAAGGCATATTAGGCAAGAAAGTTGGGGAAATTTAGAATCTCTTCCCCCGTCCTTTAAGTCTTCACAGATACTGCTTCAAAGCCCTTCCAGCTTCCATCAATAGAGTCTTCAAGGCTCTTCCAATTTCTCCCAGCTGTGGTTCCTAAAATCATTGCCACATGTTTCTGGTTTTTGGTATAGTAGCATTTTGCATCTAGGAACCAATTTCTATTACAATTACTTATTTCTCTATAACAAATTGCCCCAAATCTTAGTGGCTTAAGATTCAATTTGTGCCTGAGGATATGGGTCAGGAATTTGAGAAGGGCTTGGCTGGGTTATTCTCCATAATGTGTTGCCTGTGGTCACTTGGTATTCAGTTGGCGCTGGTATTTTCAAGAGGTTCAAAATGGCAGCTGGAAGGCTGAGTGTACCTGAGCTTCTCTTCCTCTCCCTATGGTTTAAGGGCCTCTCCATGTGGCTCTCCAGCTGGGTAGTTGGACTTCTTAAATGGCATCTTGTGGCTCTGAGATTGGAAACTGGCACTTACTCATTTCTACATTAATGATCAAAGAAGTTAGAAGAACCAGACAGATTGAAAGGACTGGGATGCAGACAACCTCCCCCCCTTCCCCACCACCACAACCCTTGGCTTCCCCCCACATCTCCATGGGAGGAGTATGAAAGAATCTGTGGCCATTTTTAATCTACTACACATAGATGATTAAATTGTTCTTTTTATAATTCCTTAGTTTGGATACTTAAATTACTTATTTTCAGCCCTTTTTTTTTTTTCCTAGTATAAGAAACAGAGCTAAGTACCCCTTTTACTATATCACAAAATTAGTGTGTTTTATGGTGTTTTGTTATCATTTAGATCTAAGTATCTTACTTACTATATTTGACTCTGTAGTTAATTGAAATGTGTTTTAAATTTTCCAAAAGGTTTTTGTTATGCATTTTTATTGCCCTCTAAGTTAATTGTGATGTGGTAGAGATGGTGTACATGACACTGATAATGTGAAACTTTGTTGATATTTGCTTTTATCAGGATTTCCACTGCCATTTAAAAAAATTTCAATGTATGCCTGAGAATAATATATTTTTTTCCATATGGAGCAGAATCTCTCTCTCATCTTTCTATTTATCATCTATGAAGAGAAATTGTCAGTCTCACCCTGTAGTTCTGTATACTTTTACTTACATGTAAGAGAGGTTTGTGATCTATTCATCCTAAAAAGAAAGCACACACTGAATTTAGTTAACTTGTGACATATAATAAAAAAGAGATCTTTTAACTTCCAAGTTAGATTTTAAAAAAGCAAAGTATCAGTTACTTAACTTTTCTAAGTCTTTGTTGCCTTATTAAAAAGAGGAACAGTACTTTCCATAGAAGGTTTGTGGTGAGAATTAAATAAAACCATGAGAATTAATGAAAATTACATGAGGCAAGTAGAATGCCTGGTACCTAGAAAGTGCTCAGTGAATTGTTATCTTTGGCCCAAACAGAACATGTATTTTACTGTGAAAATAAGTTGTACAATTGGTGGGTTTTCTTGAGACATCAGATTGAAGAAAAGGCACAGTCCTCACTTAAATATATTCCTAATTTTCATTATGCCCTTCAACAGAGAATGTAGGTCAGGAGGCGTGTGGTTGACCCCCCACCACTCTCTGCTGCGCATGAAACACTGTGTGCATGGACATTCAAGGGTGATATTTTGTTCACAGCAATTTCTCTCCAGGCTGCACATGTAGCTCTGTACTCAGTGCTGATGCGTTTCCAGCCTCCATTACAGCTCAGAAAATAGTTTTATTTTAGAATCAAGTGTTTTATATAATATGTGCTTTTTAGAGTAAATGTTTTAAGAGGGTAACAGAGAACTGTATATATTATATATATATATATATATTATATATATATTATATATATATATATATATATATATACACATACATACACACACACACACACACACTGCACATACACCAAGAGCAGATTCATACACTTGTCAGTGGTTATATACAATTGTAAGGTTAAGTGTCTGTCACCATGGACAGAGTGGTCGTCATTGCTCATTTATATTGAATATCACTCACGTTGTGTCTTATCCAGCAGTATCCTTTGAAAAACAAACCTGTTGCTCTTTCTACTTTGCTTTTGCACACAATAGTCATCATCAATTTTGTGCTCAGTTTGGCTATCTTTGCGGCGATACGGTGACTTAAATTTGCATTTTTCTAGAAAAGGTACAACTTTGAATGATGCTTCTGTATTTCCAGTCTTTCTGTTTGTCATGAAATTGATGAATTTGAAACCAGAAAACATCATTTTGTACTCCTTCTGGGAAAAGATCAATTTGCTTGCTAGTGGAGACCCTGTGTTTTGTTGTAGAAAGATGCGTAACTTTCTGTGGCTTCATAATACTGCTTGATAATGCTTCATATGGACAGTGCCAAATTGAAAAAGGGCAAAATGGATTGCTTACCCAAATAAAAGCAGACCCTCTGATATTCATCATGTTACTTTCTTTCTATTTGCTCTTTGTGGCTACCTGTGGGAAATTGCCATAAGCAGAGTTTTACTGATTTCAGTATATTTAAATTAATATCCCCCCTGCCAAACTGTGGTAATAATGCACTATTTCAAAGAATCGCCTTTGAGGCCTTGACCCAGGTCTGCAAATTTGGTATACAGTGTAACCTGGTGGTGACAATGAAGCAGGCAAATTAAAGCACAAAATAATTAAGATTTAAGTGACCTGAGAATAGGTTTTAAGCAAGATGACTGGGACCTTGACAGATCTTGTAGTACCTGAAAAACCTGTAAAAATGTAAATATTATTAATAACTTAATGGGATTTCTGTAAAAAATAAAATTTATTTTTATGTTTTATATTTATGAACAAAAAGCAAAATTCCTATACTCCCCAATAATTATTTTATCAAACTTTTTTTTTACCTTTGTCAACTTGATGGGTGAAAGCATCTCATTGAAAAGCTAATTTACACTTTCTAAATTATGAGTAAGATTGAGTATCTTCTCAAGTATTCAGATCTGTTTATATTTCCATTTCTGTGATCAGCTTGAACAATTTTTTTTTTTTTTGTATTGAGTTTTAGTCTTCTCTTAAGAATTTTAAGGAAACCTGCCCTTTGTCTATAATATGTGTTGGGAATAACTTCCCGGTTTTTGATTGGTCGTTTGGGTCATTTTCGTTGTATATCTTCCACCGCATAAATATTAAACCAGTGCTACCTCCATTTGAACCTTCTAAAGGAGCCATGTCCCTAAAAGCTCAGAGATAATACCTGGAAGATCAATGGAGATCATTCTCCTATAGCATTCTTGGTGTTCTTGTCAGAAGGAGAGGAGAGAGTTGGGAAGAACACCAAGGGAGCACTGACATCTATGCTTGGGGAACTTTTGCAATATTTTGAATAATTTTTTTAAACATAAGTTCCCATAACTGGGCTTAATGACTTAAAGAGTACATCCTGTTTTGGGTTCTTGACACACGATTCCATGGCAGACATGACTGTCCACCAAACAGTGACACTCACATTCCATAATGTAGAGTCGTTGCTGGGTGGTCGCTGCCTGGCCAGGAACCACATTTGCAAACCCTCCCTCTTCTTCCTCCTCATAATGAGGTCAAGGCATCTGACTGCTTCACGCAAATATAATATGAGTAGAAATAGTCTGTTACTTCAGGCCAAATACTTACAAAGTAGTTGTAGCTTTTCCACTCTGTCTCCTCTACTGGATGGACTTCGACATAAAGCAACTTTTCAAAATCAAGTGTAGAGCAAAGTGAAACTTCCATAAGACTGAGCCCCTGGGTAGCAGAGCTTGCCCTCCTCTCAAGCCTTTCTTCTGCCAAATGGACTTTATGTGAATAAAGAATAAGTATTTGAAATGTTAAGTCACTGAAATTCTGGGATGTTCATTACAATGGTTTTTTTTTTTTTTCTTTCCCCTGAGTATATAGGATATCTGAATTTCTAAACCTGCCATGTAATTAGATTGAGAGCATATGATTGAGTTCTCATCAAAGAGTTGGGTTGTACTTTTTAATTCACTCTGACAATCTCTGTCCTTTACACGGTGCATTTAGAGCACTAACATTCAAAGTGTTTATTGATGTCATGGAGTAAGTATCTGCCATGTTCATTACTGTTTTCTATGTGTTGCCCTTGGTCTTTGTTCCCATTTTTGGTTTCCATTTTTTCTACTTTTTTTGTGGTTTTAACTGAGTATTTTTATATGATTCCATTTTCTCTTCTTTCTTAACGTATCCTTTTTTTTTTTAACTTTTCATAGCAGTTATCCTAGAATTTGCAGTATTCATTTAGACCTAATTCAAGTGTGCTTTCAAATAACACTGTACCACCTCCATGGGTAGTGTGAATAGCTTATAATAACAAAATATCCTAATTCCTTACTCTCATCCCTTGTACATTGCTGTCATTCACCTTATTTATATATAAACACACATAATTATATATATGTATATGTTTATCATTAACTATTAAGGAAATGCAAATCAAGACCATAATGAGATGTCTGTACCCACCTATTAGGGCAGCTAAAATAAAAAAAAAAATTGTGACAGTACCAAATGGTGGTGAGGATGTCGAAAAACTACGCCTTTTATACATCGCTGATAGGAATATGAAGTAGTATAGTCACTCTGAAAAATAGTTTGGTAATTTCTTAATAAAAACTAAATAGATACGTATTACCATGAGACTCAGCAATCATTAATCCTGGGCATTTATCACAGATAAATGGAAACTTATATCCACACAAAAACGTGCACATGAGAGTTCATAGTGGCCTCACTTATAATAGTCCCAAACTGGAAGCAACACAAATGTTTTATGACGGGTGAGTGGGTAAACAAACCATGGGAGAGCCATATCCTGAAATAGTACTCCGCAGTAAAAAGGAACAAACTGTTGATTTACAAAAAAAACTTAGGGGGATCTCAAAGGCATTATCCTGAGTGACATCAGTGAAAATGGTGATGTAGGTAGCTCCAAGGGCCCACATCTCCACAGAAACATCAAATCATTGAGCAAATACTATTAGAATCAACTTTGTCAGAATTCTGGAAAATAGTCAAAGGGTTTCACAGCAACCAAACAAATGCTGAATCAAGAAAAAGGTAACTTAAAAATGATGGGAAAGCTCTGCAGCATTTTTTTTTTATTCTTATGTTAATCCCCATACATTACATCATTAGTTCTAGATGAAGTGTTCCATGATTCATTGTTCGTGCACAACACCCAGTGCTCCATGCAGAACGTGCCCTCCTCAATACCCACC
>NC_138375.1:98056097-98082822 GCF_054177405.1 Leptonychotes weddellii | reverse complement strand
AACAGTCAACAAAACAAAGAGGCAACCCACAGAATGGGAGAAGATATTTGCAAATGACACTACAGATAAAGGGCTGGTATCCAAGATCTATAAAGAACTTCTCAAACTCAACACCCAAAAAACAAATAATCAAGTCAAAAAATGGGCAGAAGACATGAACAGACACTTCTCCAAAGAAGACATACAAATGGCTAACAGACACATGAAAAAATGTTCATCATCATTAGCGATCAGGGAAATTTGAATCTTTGTTTTTCAAGTAACATGTCTTATTTCAAAGATACACTTTAAGAAAAGTTGTCTTAATAAAAATTGTATGAAATGGGAAAATATTCATGCTATTTGTTAAATTCAAAAGACAATATAAAAGAACAGTATTGTCTTCTTGGAAAAATGTTTATATGTGGACATGTACAAGTATATACATAAAATGTTGCTGATTATTCACTGAAAAGTAGAGGAATATCAGGAAAATACCTGTTTTTCTGATGGGATAAAATGTTAAGGAATAAATAAAAATGTTTCAGAATTTTTTTTCAAAATGTATAAAGTGAATAAGCAGTGTCTATTTTTCTGGGTTGAAGGAAAGAAGAGATTGGTCATTAGACAAAGTTCCAAGACTGTCTGAAGATGAAGAAGAATTATTTTTCAAAAAATTGAAAGTGACAAAGTAGAAATTTGCTCTTCAGGTAAGCAGGCTAATTGCAATTAATGAAAGCATGTAACTTAATCCTGATAACAAATGACATACTCTTAATGAAAATGGTCTTTGTTTACCTTTTTATTAACTTCTATTAAGTTATGGGCAGTGGCAGTTCTTAAATGGCACCTTGACACACAGAAATCCAGATTTTCTTTTTTGATTGCCCACTGAGAATGAGACCTAGAGAGCCAGTTTCAGTAAGGGTTTATTGAAAGTTTAATTCCTTCTTTGCAAAAATTGCAATAATAACATGAAAGCAACTTACAAATAGAAAATTCATGGAGCTTCTGTGTGAAAGAAGAAGCAGTTCCATAGTTTTTCACCATAGGAGTTTTGGTTTTTTTTTTTTTTTTTTTTACCCATAGTAATTCAGGTCACAGGGAAGACCTGTACATCACTGCTCAGAGACATTTGCATGAATCTTTCAACTCAGAATGTTTGTACTTTGTAGTGGTAAAGTATTGCACATCCTAAAAACTCATTTTCCATAGGAAAACATGTTGTCATTCCTTACTCATTGTTAGAATTTAAATTTGGTGTCTGTTGAAGCAGTCACTTTGTTAAGGAACCAGTAGTTTTTGTTAAGGCTCTGCTACTTCTGAAGTATTTCTTAGAGATCTGGAGAAGGAGGATGGTGATGATAGGGATAAAATATGATTAATAATACATTAATTGAAGTCTATGTGCTGCAGAGTCTTTTAATGGCTTTCCAAGCATTAACTTAGTGAATCTTCACCAAGTTTTTATGAGGAAGGAGTTGTTATATGAGCTTTATTGAGAAGACAACTGAGAGACGTAGAGAATAACTTGCCCTAGATCGTGTAACTAGGAAGTGACAGAGTCCAAGCCTGAATTCTTCACCTGAGTCTCATATAATGAATACAGGGGTGCCTGACATACCTACCCGAATATCCTGAAACTATAGAATTGCCTTTAATCAAAGGGAATTTTTTATTTATAATTTTAAAATAAAGAGAAATGAATGAAGTACAAGTAATTTTAGTAGGATAAATATACTCAGACTTTTGGTCTCTGTCCAGAGTATGCTTTAGTTTATATACTATTTGAGATGTGTCTGAAAATACATGCACATACACACACACTTTACATATTGTATGTAACTATATATAAATCTGTAGTAATTAGTCACCAGTGAAATAAGAATCTATCAAGAATTAACTACATGTCCATAGCACATAATTGTGTGTTAATTAATGATAGATTCTTATTTTAATGATGACTATAATTACTAGAACTCATTTTTTGCTAATAGATTATTCATGAATAAATATGTTATGAGCTTAGGGCAGAATGTAGATGCCTTTTCAATTTTTTAGTTGTATCTGGTTTTATATCTAACAAGAAAAATATCAATGCAAAGTAGGACTTTCTGAGTCCCAAAGAGATGTGCTGTCTGGTAAAGAGGAGACCTGGAAACCTTTAGAGAAGTTTTGGTAGAAGTTACAGAATTGGACATTGCTTTGAAGCCTCTAGAAGAGGAAACATACAAGATGAAAAGAACAGGTTTATAAAAAAGGCTTGACAATATTGTGGTCTTAGGGGTCTGTGAGAAATTATAAAAATTAGACAAATACAACAAATTTAGAGAGTTGCCAATTGTTGCAGTAACTTAGCCCAGGAAGTTAATGTATTTTTTGCACAGAGGGTTGATGTATGTATTTGGTACAGAGCAAAATTCAGTTGATACCTTTGTATCTACCACAGTTTAATCAATCAGTTGGTACTACCACAATATAATCAGTCAGAAGGTGATCTTGCTCCTCCATTTGATTTGGAATCTCTGTTTTCTATCCTGTCAAATTTATCCTGTTTTGAAATTTCTGGAAACTGTTCACGATGTCTCCTAGAATCACCTCTTCATTTTTGTTGGTTTTTTGTTTTTTTTTTTTTTTTACTAGCATTGTTCTCCGATATCTTAGAAATCTATAGATCACCCAAACCTCCTGTTTGGTCAACTTGTGTTCTTTAGGATTCTCTAAGTGAGGTAGCTTAAGTTAAAAAGGAAAGCTTATTGGCCTATGTAACTAATCTGGTGATAAAGAAGGGGTAAAACTTGCCCCAGGGACAACTAAATCCAAGGATTTGTAGGCTGTCAAATCTCTCTTTTGCATCTGTATTTTCTCTCTCTGTTGGCTTCATTCTCCTCTTCTGCATACAAACTTCCTTTGTGTGGCAGGTGGCATGGTCTCAGGCTATTCCACATTCACATTCTCCTAGTGTAGAGATCTAAGAGGAAGGAGATGCTTTCCTGCCCATCATAGTCAGAAAATAACTGGGCTAAGTGCTGGGATTGACTCTCTGTTGGTCAAGAAACCATCCCCAGAGAAATTGCTATAGGCAGGGGGAGAGGGTACTATAATTGAGGCTTTCATCAGAATCAGTCAGTGGGTGAGGAATAGTAAAAAATGACTCAAAACAGAGAAGTACATTTCTGAGAAGACAAAAATGTAATAGCACATTTGCGTGCTGCCCTAATTTCTGAGTAGTAGTCTTTAAATATCTTTTCCACATGGTACTCCTGTTTATTCCTAGCATTGCCATTTGTTTTCATTGGTTGTTCCATAGTGTCTTCTCTCATGACTGTAAGTTTTTCAGTCCCTTTTGTTGTGGGTTCAAAACCATGCTGTCTGCTTTACTAGTTAGGTGATCTTACATAATTTATTGATCATCTCTAATCTTCGATTTTCTCATCCCTAAACTAATGATACTGATTGTGCCAACCTCCTGAGTTGATTAAAAGGATTAAATAAACTCAGAAAATACATGAAAAGCACTTTGTATAGGGAGTGTCACATAGTATTCAGTAACTATTTATGGAAAGAATAAATTGATAATAAAATGTGAGACAGCATTTCTAATTCTCCTTTTTTCCTGTTTTTCTTAAAAGTATCTTCACCTAGGAATCCCCATCCTCTTGTTATTCCATGTTCACCATTTTCAAGATAAGACGAAAATGTGTTTCTCTAACTCTGTCGTTAGTTTTTATTGCTTCATTTTGTATCCTCATCTGTAAACCACCTGACAGAATGGCTTAGCATTCATATAAACAAATAATAAACTAAAACTAGTTACATTTTATGTTCCCATAAGAAAATGAAAAAATATGCTTTTTTCATTTAGGATAGACTTGACATTTGAATCCAATATTTACCTGCATGTTTGAATTTCCATCCTGTGTTACTTGGTGTGGTTATTTATAATCTGAAAAAATTGCATGCTGTGTTTGCTGTGTTTAAGACAGACAAACAAACTCAGAAGATTAGGTAGCACAATGTACTATTGTCCTTTTCAAAGGGTATAAATAAGAAAGTTTAGCAAAAATATATATACAGGAACACGTGCACACACACACCTACACCCACATACACGTGTAGGTGTATATGTGTATAGGACAAGCTCCTTAATAGAATTTTTGGAGAGCATTCATTTTGTTCTATCTCCACAATCATGGGTATATAATGTTTGCTCAGAAAGCCCTCTTTCTCTTGGTAAATGTAATGTAATGAGCTTTGGGCACTTAAAAAAATCTCAAGGCCTTTGCCCAACAATAGAAAATACCCTACTTCAATTGTCTTCTTAGGATTCTTTAGCAACTCCATGGTCCGTTCACTGAATGGTGTTGAAAGATTTCATGAAAACACATGCTGGAGGAGTTTGCTCACTTGAAGAGAAGCTAAGGGCCACTAAGCCTGATCTAGCTAGGTTGTTGTACAGCCAGTAACAATTCCAGGAGCCCCCTGTTGTTTCTGAGTTTCAGTCGAAGACTGGCAGTGGTTCCTGGGTTCAGTGAGCTCAGTAGGTTTGTGTTTGATATGGGTCAGGAATTGTGGTGGTGGGAGAAAGAGGGAATGGGAATGAGGACATGGGAAGTTCTTGATTGTTGAAATGGTATTAAAAAGTGTTAAGTGAGGGCCACCTGGGTGGCTCAGTCAGTTAAGTGTCCGATTCTTGTTCTCAGCTCAGGTCTTAATATCAGGGTCTTGAGTTCAAGCCCTGTGTTGGGCTCCATGCTGGGTGTGAAGCCTACTTAAAAAGAGAATGTAAAATGCTATACTCTGAGAAAATGCTCAGAAGATACTAACATACCACACAAGTTCCCTTTACTCTATTTCTCAGAGAGCAAAAGAGAGACTGTTGAGTGGGCGCTGAGTCTGAAAATTCCCAGTATAGAAGGACCATTGAAGAGAGCAGGGGTGTGGGTGAAAGTATTGCCAGCATGTATCTGACTTACTCAGACCTGTTGCCCTTTTTTATTTTCCCTTCAGAAATTCTCCCCCAAACTTTTTTCTCCCTTGTCAGCCTTGGCTCCCAGGGTTTTCCTCCTTAGGTTTTAATTTCCTATATTTCAGACACTTTTTCATTCACACATTGTGGTAGAATTCTAAGACCTTCCTCAAGAATTGCACCCCCTGGTGGACCCATCCTGTATGGGTCTCCCTGAATGTGGGTGAAACCTATTAATCTGATTCGTGGAGCCAGTGATTTGTACCCATGTGATCATACTAAGTTACACGACTCCTTCATAGCAGATTAGAGAGAGATTGTCCTGCTAGCTTTGAAAAACAAGCTCTTATGTTGTGAGAGGACCATGTAGCTAGGACCTAAGGGCAAGCTCTAAGAACAACTTCCCCCTGCCCATAGCCAGCAAAAAATGGGACCTCAGTCCCTTAACCACAGGAACAGAATTCTGCCAACAACCTGAATGAGCTTGGAAAAAGAATCCTGAGCCCTAGATGAGAAAGCAGCCCATCCAACACCTTGATTTCTGCCTTGTGAATCCCTGGAGGATCCAGCAGCATATTCCCCAACCCCTCACCCACAAAGATGAGGAGATAATACATTTCTGAGCTTTTTTCCCCCCATTTTGTTTTCTTTAATGTAAATGGAAGCTGTTCCCTAAAGATACTTTTTTATTACATTCAGTTAGCCATTATATAGTACACCATTAGTTTTTGATGTAGTGTTCAACGATTCATTAGTTGCATATAACACCCAGTGCTCATCACAACACGTGCCTTCCTTGACACCCATCACCCGGTTACCCGATCCCCCTCTCCTTCTGTAACCCTCAGTTTGTTTCACTCCATTCAGTTTTACCTTTTTATATATACAAGTTTTACTTTCCTTATAATTTTGGGACGTAGCGACCTCTAACACACAGACCAAAATACGCCCAGGAACAACTGAAACATTTCTGTTGTTTTAAGCTACGTTTGTGGTAACTTGTTATGCAATATTAGATACATATTTCAGTTTTTAAATTAGAATGAAGCCTTATCTATCATTTCTTTTTCAGAGCACCTAGTTTAGTACCTTGTACAAAGCAAGCATGCAATTAAGATTTACTGGTGGATTAATTTGTTGATTAATAAAATTCTTCTGAAAATTTCCTCCCTATTTGGCCTCTTGAGCCCCAACTAAAAAAGTCCTTAAACTTTTTTCCCAAATATTTAAGAAACACCATCTTATTTCTTTTTTTTTTCCTGGAAAATTTCTTCTCTCATTAGCCTGTCAAGCATGTCTGTGTTGACACAGCCAAATCAGTAATTGATGTAGGTCATAAGGTACTTTGGGAGGAAACACCATGATATTTGGGAAAAATTCAGTAGGTTAGCTACTAAGTCTTATCTACTTGATTATTAAGTTAATAATGGCTGTTTGGCATGAATGGGCCAGAAGTTTATTTTCCTGATGTTTCCCAATTATGTTCATGTACATGGAGAATAATGGTAATAATTACAGCATTAGCTACCTTTTATTAATCACCTGGGATATACTTGAAAATTAGGAGTTTTATATCTACTAACTTATTGCAGCCTTAAAATATATCTGACCTAGATTGCTATTATTATCCCTATCATACAAATAAAACAAGGCACAGGGATATTAAATAACTTGTCCAGGGACACCTGGGTGGCTCAGTCGGTTAAGCGTCTGCCTTCGGCTCAGGTCATGATCCCAGGGTCCTGGGATCGAGTCCCACATCGGGCTCCTTGCTCAGCAAGGAGCCTGCTTCTCCCTCTGCCTGCCTCTGTCTCTCTCTCTCTCTGATAAATAAATAAAATCTTAAAAAATAAAAAATAAATAAATAACTTGTCCAGGGTCAAATGGATAATAACAATAAAAACTCTAGTATAGCACTTGCATAGTGTTGTACGTAGATTTAATCATTTAATCTTTACTACAATCTGTGAAGTTCAGTACTATTATTACCTTCACTGTAGAGATAAAGAAACAGAGATACACTAAATATATCATTTTAGAGCCCTTTTCTTCTTTAAATACTTTACTCTTACAAGTTAATTAGCCAAGTTTAAGAGTTTTGACTTACATAGGAAGTATTATCTCAAAATTTTCAAAATTTCAAAATCAATTTAATACTGCCAGATTAATCTTTCTTGAGGCACTTTCTGGGCATGTTAGTTGTTTACCCGGAAAATTTGAATGGTTATCTCATTGCTAATTGACCAAATTCCCACAGTTTATTGTGGCCGTTCAGGATCTTTTATGACCTTACTCATGTATATTTCTCATAACATTTTTTATTATTGTGCCTCAACATGTACTCTGAGTTCAGTCAAGTGAGCATAGGTAATGTTCCCTACAACCAAGTGTTCATGGCTCTCTGGTTTTCTGATTTAATTATGGCCACCTGCAAGGCCCGCCTCCATCTCAGCTTATCAAAAAGCATTTCCCCTTCAATTTCATGTGTCAACTTCTTTAGCAAGATTTCCTTTAATTCCACAACCAGACATGTTTCCTTCCTTAGTTTGCAAATGTCTTATGGAACATATCACATTTATGTTTCTATTATAGTCTTTCTTTTATATCTTCCTTACAGACTATGTATTTAAGTGAGAAACACATTGCTCATATGAAAATTCAGTAAAGGACCTGATACTGTTTGTGATGTTATGTAATTTCAATGTAAATTCTCTTTCAAAGACTTTGAATTTCTTTCTCTAATAGCTTGATGAAGGGACATGTTAATTTTTCATCTTAGAGGGTTCTTTCCTCATGTTCCTGAAAGTTTATCCTTAGTTCTCCTTGTATAAGGCTGGGAAGAGCTGTGATCCATATAATGACACAACTAAAAACATGGAAATAAGGGAAATAGAACGTGTTTAGTGGGGTAAGGATAAATTCTGTTATTGAACCGTACCATGAGCCAGACAAAAATCCTTGCTATTATATATTAGACAGTGCTATAGTAAGCACTAGGAAACTATAGATCAAGGTAAAAAACTGGTTGTAGCAGGTGAAGGAAGGTAGGCCTCATTGAAAAGGTGATAGCTGAGCAAGAAGAGCTGCTTTATTCCTTACTTGTGTGTGAATTATACATTTTGAAGGGAGGAATACTGGTTCTCTGTGGTAAAAGATAAAGTTCACAGTTTTGGCCTGATGAAGTGTAAAGATAAATGATTTGAAAATGTTTGACATTTCCTGTCACTCGGATAAATGTAGAATTTGAGTAAATGGATTTTGGTGTATACTCTTCTAATGGTTAAGTCCGAAGAACAATGCTAAGGATTGACTTGTGCACCCCACCATTCATACATTGGAGCCCTAACCCCCAGTAGCTCAGAATGTGACTATGTTTGGCTATACAGCGTTTAAAGGTAATTAAGGTAAAATGAGGTCATATGGGTGGGCCTTAATCCTGTAAGACTGGAATCTTTATACAAGGAGGAGATTAAGACATAGACAACACACAGACTGAGGGGTGTGCATGTGAGAACACAGCAAGAAGGTAGCCATTTGCAATCCAAATCTTGCCAGCACCTTGGTCTTGGCCTTCTAGCCTCTAGAACTGTGAGAAAATAAATTTTTGTTGTCTGTGGCATTTTGTTATGGCAGTCCTAGGAAACTGATACACATGACTATATCTTATTTGAAAAAGGAGACCAAAAAGCCTTTAAAGAGTTTTGAAATAGGCATTTCAGATTGACTGTGAGATTTAGTCTGTGTTTTGCTCACAGCTGCTCTGTGGAAAGATAGAGCTTTGGAAGTTGAAGATAGCATGCCAGGTGTGGTTGTCAGCTTTTTGACTCCCAGTGATGCTTACCTCTTGGTATTCATGCTTTGTTTAGTTTGCAATCACAGCTCTCCTATGTGACCAAGAGAATACTGCTGAAGTGACATGTATCCTTACTAGGCAAGGTCATATCAGATATTACAGCTTTGCCTTGCTCTCCCTTGGATCACTGGCTCTGAGGAGAGAGAGCCACCATGTTATACTAAAACACTTTTATATATAGGTCTACATGGTGAAGAAATGAGGAGTCTTCCAACAGCCAGCGTGAACCATCTTAGGAACAGGTCCACCAACCCCAGTCAAGCCTCCAGATGAATGCAGCCTTGTTTAACATCTTGACCATAATCTCATGAAAAAACCTTAGGCAGAGCATTCAGTTAATCCATTCCTACACATGTGATGCCGACAATTCTTATATTATATTTACCGATGTCTTGATTCACTAAGTTTTGAGGTAACTTGTTGCAGCAAAAGGTAATATACCACAGATGAAGTCCAACATGCTTGTGGTGTAATATAAAGCTGTACTCCGTTTGTCTGATTTATTTCAAAATACAAGAACTAGAAAAGTTTATTTCTAGTTTGTATGTCCTCAAACTATCTAAACTGACATCTCTACTTAGTTTGGTTCACCATAGTTGCTGTATTGCTCAAGTGGTCTAACTTCCAAATAGGTCCTAATTTTGATGCCGTTTTTTTAGTATTCTCTACTTGCTATTCAAATCTGTAATCTTTATAAAATTTGGAGTGGCTGTTTATGTAAAATATCTCACTAATTCTGATTTCCAGTTGGACTGGGTTACAAGGAGTAGTGCCTCATGAGAGCTAGAGGATGGAAGTAAGGTGGTCCCCATTTTTCTAGTATACACACGCCTTCTCCAAGTTATTTTCTCCCCAGTTTCTTTGAGATTTAATTGACATCCATCACTATATAAATTTAATATGCACAGCATCGCTTCTCGGCCTTTTGGCTAAGATCAAGTGTATAAATTTAATATGCACAGCAAAAAAGATTTGACTTAGATATATTGTGAAATGATTATCACAGTAAGTTTAGGTAGTATCCATCATCTCATAAATAGGAAGAGAAAACAAGGGGGAAAAAACCCCACAGAAACACTTTTGTCTTGTAATGAGAACTCTGATGATTTACTCTCTTAACAACTTTAATATATATCTTGCGGCACCGTAAACCATATTAATCATGCTGTATATTTTTAGTACTTATTTATCTTGTACCTGGAAGTTTATACTTTTTGACCACAGTCATAAAATTCCCCTTTGCCCACCCCCTGCCTCTAATAATCACAAATCTCATCTCTTTTTCTATGAGTTGGGATTTTTAGTTTTATTTTTTATATTCCACATAAAATTAAATCATACAGTATTTGTCTGTCTGACTTATTTCACTTAGTATAATACCCCTGAAGTCCACCCACATGGTAGCAAAAGGCAGGATTTCCTTGTTTCTTAAGGATAAATAATACTTTATTATGTACACATACCACAACCTATTTATTCATTTATCTGTCAGTGGACATTTAGGTGGTTTTTATATCACAGTTATTGTAAATAATGCTACTATGTACATGAGGATGCAGATGTATTTTTGAGTTAGTGTCTTTGTTTCCCTTGGGTATATTTCCAGAAGTAGCATTGCTGGATCATGTGGTACTTCCATTTTTAATTTTTTGACATTTTTAAATTTAATTCAATTTTTAATTTTCCACAGTGGCTGGACCAGTTTACACTCCCACCAAGGGTATACAGTTGTTCCCTTTTCTCCACATCCTCACTAGCATTTATTATTTCCTGTCTTTTTGATATTGGACATCCTAACAGTCATGAGGTGATACCTAATTGTGCTTTTGTTATTTCCCTAATGACTAGTAAGGGCAAGCATCTTTCCATTGAATGTTGGCCTTTTGTATATATTCTTCAGAAAAAAATGTCTATTCATGTCCTTTGCCCATTTTTTAGATCATTTGTTACTTAATTGTATGAATTCTTTATATAATTTGAATATTAAATCCTTATTAAATATATGGTTTGAAATAATTTTCCCCATTCTCTGTTCAGGTACACCTGTAAGCATGGCTGTTGGATCGGCTGTGTAGCTTACTGTGTGCTTTAGTGAAATTCCCTGGTCAGGTGGGTTGGAAGCTATATTTAGCAAGTAGTGGGGCTACAGATTAGTTTGCCTGCTTAAGTGTAGTGTAAGAAGCAGCTTCTAGGCCAGTAATGCTTTATGTGTTCTTGACTGAAGCCAACCCATGCCCTAAGTTCTCTCGCCAAACAGGTCCACTGGTTTTTCTCTGGGGGTAATGAACTCTGCCTTCCTGTCTCTCCATTTGAGAAATACTTGGTTAGGCAGCTTCTAGGTGTTTTTACCAGCTCTTCCTTTCTGGTGGGGCTGGGATCTACATCCTGTAGTGGGTACAGGTATGACTCAGGCTCCTGCCTGGGCATGGGCAGACCAGGTTCGCCACCTGGCAGAACTCCTCATTTGGGGACTCAAATCGGACAGATGTGCATACCACTGAATTCCCTAATCAGAGCCTCCTGACTTGTTTCTGCAAGATGAGCAAAGCCATGATTGGGAGAACTACTTCGGCTCTGTAGGTAGTAACTTGGTTCACCAAGATCCCAGTGCTGATTGTTGGAAGTCCCTCGTTCCATCTCTGCTACAGTTAGATTTCCAGTGGTTGAACCCCCATAGATTTTCCTGTGGCCCCTTTGGGGTGAGACCAGAGTAGGGCTCCTACAAAGTTTACCCACAATGCTGGGTGGCTCAAGGGAGCCACTCTGAATGATGTTGTGCTTGCCTAGGGCAGGGACAGTGCAGTCAACATGTATCTGTTTCTCTTGCCCTTCTACTACAGTCTTCTTTAGTCTTGGTGATAATTCAGCTTCACTCTTGTGTTCTGCAATTCTCTCAGTGGTATCTTGCCCATGATTAGTTATGAGTTGTTTTCCTCTTGAGTGGGAAGAAAGTTAGAAATGATGATGATGTCACTCTCCTACTCTGAGTTATTAAATCAAACACTGATACAGGTGCTGCTCTGAAGGGATTTTGCAGATACAATTCAAGTCCCTAGTCAATTGATAAAGTAATTCAACAGGGAAATTATCTTAGATGGCTGTGACTCAGTTGGAAAATCTTAAAAGTAATCTTAAGTCTTACCTGATTAAAGAGAGACTCAAGTGTGGACAAAAAGTTTCAGCTTGTGCCATTTGGGTTCCAGACTGCTTGTGACCGTCTCTTTCTGCTGCCTGTTCTGTGGATTTTAGACTTGCTTAGCCAGGCAAATATGAGTAAGCAAATTACTTTTAATGAACTTCTTTTTTTTTTTTTAAAGATTTTATTTATTTATTTATTATATTTGAGAGAGAGAGAGAGCAGGAGCAGAGGGAGAGGGAGAAGCAGGCTTGCCGCGGAGCAGAGAGCCTGATGCGGGACTCGATCCCAAGACCCTGAGATCATGACCTGAGCCGAAGGCAGACGCTTAACCATCTGAGCCACCCAGGCGCCCAATGAACTTCTTAATATAGATAGAACATATCTATATTAACATATACAGATATGGATATAAAATCTCTTCTACTTTTTTCTCCGGTTAAACCTGGAATGATATATTTACTAAAAATAAGTTTTTTTTTCTGTTAAGATTATACAAATTGTCATTTAATTAAGTAATCCTGTCATATCTTAGCAATCAATTTAAATGTTTCCAAATAGTTAATTTGTTATGTATACATTCAGCCAGAAATTTTATAAAATTAACATCAATTAACTTCACTGAATTATAAATTTCTCTAATGATGAATTCTCTGAAAGGGAAAGACTGTGTGAATACATTATCCATTTTCTCAAAAAGAATGAGTTTTAAGTCAAAAGAGAAGCATGTGTCTTCTGGGAAAATAGTTTCTGAAGTCAGTAATTTATTCTTCTCCCATCAGTAAACTCCTATCCTTCCAAACTAAAAACAACAAAAATATCAATCAGTCTTACTTTCACCTTAGGTTATGTCCCTCATTCCTATTCTCACATCTCTTAAGAAGTCTGTATTCATAGTTTCCTTTTTTTTTTTTTCCAGTTTTCATTCAGTCCTCAGCCATTTGGTTTCCATTCTTAAAACTACAAAACTGGGGGGCTCCTGGGTGGCTCAGTTGGCTAAACATCTAGCTCTTGATTTTGGCTCAGGTCATGTTCTCAGGGTTGTGAGATTGAGCCCCTACATGGGACTCTGTGCTCAGCGGGGAGTCTGCTGAGATTCTCTCCCTCTCCCTCTGCCCCTCCCTCCCCACTCTCCCCCTCTCTTTCTCTAAAATAAGTAAATAACTCTAAAACTACAAAATTTGTCCTGACTTCTTTGCCATTAAATTTAACAGCCATATTTAATGATCAGCTTACTCAACCCTTTGGCATCATGTGACAGTATTTGATGTCTTTTTCCTTCTCCGAAACCTTCCTTTTTAGAAAAGATTTTATTTATTTATTTGACGGAGAGAGAGAAAGAGCGCTCTCAAGCATGAGCAGGGGGAGGAAAGGGGGGCAGAGGGAGAAGCAGACTTCCCTCTGAGTAGGCAATGAGTCCAAAACTTGTGATCTTCTCAAAACCTTCCCTCCTGCAGTATTCTCCATTTTAGTAATGAACATTTATTAGCCATTTGCCCAAGTTAAAGAAATCTGAGGATATTCTTTCTATATCCTTTTGCTTTTCTTTCTTCTTCGCAAGCCTCCCTATCATATTTGTCTCCATAACCTGTTAATTCTACCATCAGAATTTGACTTCTCTCTGTATCCTCTTCTCTAATGCAATTTCAAGCCACTGTCTGCTCAAAACTAGACTGTAAAAGGTCCCTAATAAGTCCATGCAACCACTCTTGTTCAACACTCTCCAATTCATTTTTCATACTGCACTCTTTTAAACCCAAAGTCTCACCCTTTACCCCCATGCTTAAAAAGCTTCAGGGGTTCCTAGTCACCTATATCTTGTCATTTCTTTCCATTCTCTCTAAATTTATCTGTCCCAACGATACTCATCTTCTATCATTTGCTACTTTGAGAACTGCACATGCTGTCTCCATGTCTGCCACACTGTCTTCAACCAGCACCTTCACTTAGTGAATTTTTGTTCATTATTTGGATTTTCACCCAAATGACATTTATCAGGGAACAATTTCCTTATGTCTATGATTAGATTCTGGTGTCTTAACCTCTCAACCTTCCTACATTTTTCCTGACTGATACTTCTATCTGTGTGCGCCATGGGAAACTGAGATGTGCCTGTTTCCCTTTATTGTATCTTTAAATAGTAGAATAGGCCTACTGCATGTTAGACTCACAAATACTTGAGAAACAATTAAATAAATGAAATATTGAATGAAGTACCATTACAACATCCTAGGTAGTTTCTGCGGAAGTATGGGTGTTGAAATGTGATAGGAATCCGAGGAATCTAACCTTATGTATTTCCATATTTATTTTTTTCTTAATTACATTTACTTTGCACTTGCACTGTTTCTAAATCATAGGCTGATTTTTTTCTAACTTCTACTAGAGTTGAAAATTCAGCCTGTGATGTGAAAATCCAGCTGTGTTCTCCCTACTTACCATCATCACCAAAGCACAAATTCTGCAGTTAAACATAAAACTTTGTAGGTCATGCATGAGATTATCCAGCTTGTTTTTGCATAGCTTTATTGCCTCTATAGATCTTTTGGTAGTCAAAACATTCCTTGCATTTGTAATAAAAGTAACTGACACAAAAATACATAGCAAGCAGAAAAAGGAAAAAAGTTCCATCTTTATATGACTCATAGTTATACCTATAGTTTAATTAAGTATCAGGCAGGATTTTTAATTATGTATGTCATTTTTTTTCTCTTGAATATCTGATGAATGTCAGTCAATGGTTGCTAATTAACTTACCTTCTAAAATAGAATTTTCATATATATGGACTTTTCAGAGTCCTGGTGTTTTAAGACAGTTGTATTAATAAAAAAAGATAGAGACTGGAAGTAACTTGATTATACATGAGAGCAATGATATTTTGGATCAGTAACATTCTAAATACAATGAAAAAATCTTTATCTTCTTTTCCAAGTTCTTAGAATCTCAGTCATGAACTCGTTAGGTCATAAGATACACCTATTTTTTTTATTGGATAAAGTCAACAGAATTATTCAAAGAGTTAGATGTGTCTTCAGAAATTCCAGGTGTTGCAGTGATAGAAAACGCCAGTACCATCAAAAACAGTGGAACATCGTGTGCCTGTTTTGACACCATTCTGATACATGGTGGCAAGCACACAGAGCTTAAGAATTTTCACTTTATCTTCTTCCCCTTGTGCCCTCCCTCCTGCCTCAGTAAGACACGGGGGATTGAAAGAGTAGGTCTCAAGTAGTGTATAGCATCTTTTTGATCCACATTTGAGTCTGATTTCTCAAACTCTTGGAACTTTTCTATGCTTTTGTACAGTGGAATTTTGGCAGGGAGTATGATTATTTTGTAGAACAAAGCCATATGCTACTGGTGGGATTTTGTGTGTGTGTGTACGTATATGTCTGTGCGTGCACAAGCTGGACAATGCCCTCACAGGCCTGAGGGCTGAATATCTGACATGGAAGGAAGACAGCTGTTGGTCACGCTCCATATGGGCCTTACACAGTGGGAGTCAGAAAGGAAAACAGGGCGCCTGTAGAAAACTTTGAACTTGGCACCTAGGGTTCAGGGATATCTAGGGGCCGAGGGCATAATCTGGTTTTCAGCTCTGTCAACCCATGAATAAGAGCCCTTGCGTCTCTCTAGGATATTGGATTTTATCACCAAGAAGCACATAGCACTACTGTTCGGCTAAGCTATAGGCTCCATTTTGTAAAAAGAGAGGTAGACAGGTAATTAAAGATATAAACTCTCCTTGCTGGGATTGGGTTTGGAGGAGTCAAGTAGAAAGGTAGGTATTGAAGCCTAAAGTTAACTTGTGCAAATATAAAAATAAAATGGAATGATAGGGAGATAAATTTTGGCCCTGAAAGGGCTCCACTGTAATTTGTTTCAGTGCAAGGTGCCCACCTTCAGAAGATGTGCCGTCCCTGTCACCATCTCCTCAGGGGTAATTACGTAGCAAAAAGTGGATACTGTCTCAAATATTTCCAGTTTGCTAAGGTATTGATAAAATCAATTTGTAAGGCATCCTAAGGTTATTCACAAATAACTGCATTTATTGATACTTATTTATAGTCATAATCAAGTATGGGGCTTTCATTTTTCTTTTCAAGTTAAATAATAGAGTTGCATGCAATACTGTAAACTTTGTTCTTCAGACAGAGCTAAGAATGTGTAATCTTAATTCCTTTGCATGAAGAATGATGTTTTGTAGAGGATTGGCACTGCTGTACATTACCTATTCAAAGAAAGAATGAATAAGGCACTAGGAAGCACTTAATAACACTTTTTTGTTGGTTATACTGAATCAGTCTTGTCTACATCCTAAGAAGATTGAACCTCTAGTCATTAAAAATGAAAAAAAAAATGTGCAGACCTAGTCAAACAACTGCTTGTATTGATGATGATATTAAATGATCAGTTTGATTAAGCAGTTCATTTGTCACCGGCTACATTAGTGTTGTGTTGAAACATTGTAAATCAATTGTGAAATTCAAATTGTGATCACCAACTGTGGGTTTAAATCTGAATCACAGTACACTGAAAGTTTACTAGTTAGTCATTTATTATTATGCATCACAGAATATCATAACCTCAAAGGTACATGTAATATCGCTCATCCATAAATCCACAAGATAAAATTTTTACACAAAGACCAGGATGTTGTTTTATAAAATGCTGGTAGCTTTTGGTTCTTACTTGGGCACATGTGCTAGTTGTTCCCCACCCACAAAGATAAGAGAGCTCTGACCCACTGAGTATGTCGGGTCAGAGCTGATTTTAGTATCTGGGTTATTTTTTGAAGGCAGACTTCATGTTCTAGTTCTCAGTTTATTCAGCATATTGGAGTGTTCTTGTTTGTTTCATGTCTTACGGTGTCCTTACGGAGTTGGGATATTATCACAGTTTCTTCAGGAACTTTAGAATCATTAGGGAGCATTAAGAAATTATTAATTGTGGAATGAAAAACTAGAATTAAGCAAGTTCTTAATTTTGGAATTAAGGAACAGGTTCATAGATGAGCAGCATGGTGACACCTCTAGGAAGAGAAAAAACAGTGTCTTGGATAAAGGAGTACACTGAATTTCTCAATTTAATGAGTTCCTATCTTCCAAAGATCCCTCAAAAGCCTGAGGTGGCTTTATTTTCTTTATTTGGTGATAAACCTGGCATTAAGCAAGGTCCTGAGTGTTTAAGGACGAACATTACATGCAAATTCCCTTGTTAGAAAATGATCTGACTTAAATGAACTACAACCACCTTCAGTGTTTGTTCAGAACACAAGGTAGCTGGCCAGCGTCTGTTACTCTTTTTTTTTTTTTTTAAAGATTTTATTTATTTATTTGACAGAGACACAGCAAGAGAGGGAACACAGGCAGGGGGAGCGGGGGAGGGAGAAGCAGGCTTCCCGCCGAGCAGGGAGCCCGATGCAGGGCTCAATGCAGGGCTCGATCCCAGGACTCTGGGATCATGACCTGAGCTGAAGGCAGATGCTTAACGACTGAGCCACCCAGGTGCCCCTGTTACTCTTTTTTTCTTAGGCAAAGGAGATGTTGGTGTCATTGAGAGGTGAATTGGCTTATGACAGATTAGTTAAAACTATTACATCAGTATTTTCTTTACAACCCAGTGGTGACAAGTGCAGGAGATTTTAGAATTCCTTACCTCCAGAAGAGAAGTCTAGCAGATCAGCCCACACATAGCTATAAAGCAATACAAGGCATATTAAGTGCTAAAAGAAAAGTAGACGACAGTGCCAAATTGATTCCATGGTGAGATGTTTTAAAAAATAATCTTGACTAATACACTATAGCAAAAGTCTCCATTTGATCCTACATATATATAATTCGTGCTCTCCAAAGCTATTACTCTGCAGAATAGTTTTAAAGGATATTACTAGGTGTGTTGTTAACACAAGTATTTTGTTTTCCACAGCATTTAGAAAATGCTAAATTATGTATAAGGAGACCACTTATTCTCCCCTCCTCATGTTTTTACCAAAGTGTATTACAGGGACTATTTGAACAGAATTATCCGTCCTCAATCTCTATGTCTCTGTCTTTGCTTCTCTTTCCCTTTGCCTGTCTGCTTCTCACTTTCTTTTCCCACTGCTTTCTTTTTTCTTGTGAATCTGGCATTTATTGAACTAGGTTTATTGGAGGAGTGGCTAACCATGTCAAAAGGAAGTGCTGACTCAAGGAAACCACTTTCAGGTTCTAGCTATATTTTTAAATCCAGTGTAGAGCTGAGCAGTTATTCAGGACTTATGGGACATCCACTAATAAAGGGACGCTGATCTTCATCATACTCCTTCACTTCTGCTCTGTTGGAATCCAGAGGAGAGCAGGCACAATTATCTGACACATCAAATCTCAAATAGGCTACTCCACTTAAACAGCTTTCTTGTTTCAGGACTCTCTAGATCTAGTGTTTAAGTAATGTATGTTGAGAATATTTAAGCAAGGTGTGTAGAATACAGTATTTCCAAAATCAATTTGGAGCTACTAGTAAGACATTTGAGAGCTGTAATGACAGTTAGCACTTATTAAACATATACTAAGTACCAGGAACTATGTTAAATTTTTGCGGATATAATCTCAATTTATTCTTAAAATAGTCCTGTAGGATAGTCATTGTCGTATAATCATTTTGCAAACAAAAGTCAGGTCAGTCAGAGAGGCTAAGTAACTTGGCCAAAGTTACAAAGCAGAGAAGTTACCAGAATGGTAACTCAAACACAGATCTATGCATCAAAAATTCTGCTCTGAACCCCTGCATTGTAACATGCAATATATTTGAGAAACATATGCTCATAAAGAGTACCTGTCTTTTCTGGGTTATCTTTCAATTATAGGAACTTTTCATACAGATCTTATAATTGCAGAAAAGACTGAGAATAGAGTTAAATTCTTACTTTAGGTTTCATATGCATCAGGGCCTAAATAAAGCTTTAACATGAAAAATACCACCTCAGTCTGGTGGGCTGCAAATCTATCCATTCCTCATCATTCTTGATAGCACAAAATATTAACTACTCAACTCTACAAACAAACAAACAAAAAATACAGAGGAGAATATTTTCAGATTTATCTCTATGGTCCAGTCAAGATTTAGACACATCTACGAAAAAGATATAACTTGAGTGTTTTAAGAGATTCTTTAGGGAAAAGATCAGTGATAATTTAGAGTGAGTAATGTATCCATGGAAACAGAAGGAAACACAACACTGTAATTCTGCATCTAGGAATGTTAGGTCTGTTGCCATGATTGATTTTTATTTTGAAAATCACTTAATCTTTTAGTCCCTGTTCCAATATTTGTGAAATGAGGAGTCATTTTCCACCTTGCAGATACCCCAGGTGCAGCACTGTACTGTTCTCAGTGATGGAGAGGGAAACAGTTGACTTTGTTCCACTTAACTGATGCACCAGGGCCAGCAGATATGTACCTGGTAAGACAAAGAAAACTACAGCAGTGGGGTTACCAGATAGGATCTCAGAGAGCTTCTTGGAGGCACTGGAGATCAGTACTTGCAAAATAGCACACTAAGGGCCCTTAAAAGGAAATATGATTGCACAGTAGTTAAGACAAAATTGCCAGATAAATATACCTGCTCTCCCAAACTGCTTTGCAGTTACGGCAACCATTCACAACGTAGTTGTGAATGGGCACAAGCTGAGGGCTTTAGGGGAAGTCTTGGCTTGTGTGATTTAGGTGCTGTCCCTTAAACTTCTTTTTATCTTGAACGTGGACATGATTTGTAGCCTCTAACAGCCATGTTGCCACCGTGGGGCAGAAAGCTTCTGGATAAAAGCCAACAAAAGGCTGAAAAAGGCTGGCTTGGGCTTGGATGGTGTCCCTGAGTCACCAAAGCAGTAGTGGACTACTTGGACCTGGACATTTTCTATAAGAGCTATGAGGAAAATATGTCATTGCCTAGTTTAAGTCATCATTCGTCAGGCTTTCTCTTGCCCATAACCAAATATATTTCTAAGTTGGAAGCTAGCTGTTCATAGGTCCCTCTCATTTCTGGATACATCTTGTAAGCAGAAGCACTGACTGCTTTGTTCCCAACTACTTTCTCAAGGATGCTTGTACAGCAAATAGCCTTGGAAGACAAACAGTGTATTTTCCCAGAGCAAACGGAGGTTTGATAGTTCATTATTATTATTATTTTTTTTAAAGATTTTATTTGACAGAGAGAGACACAGTGAGAGAGGGAACACAAGCAGGGGGAGTGGGAGAGGGAGAAGCAGGCTTCCCGCCGAGCAGGGAGCCCGATGTGGGGCTCGATCCCAGGACCCTGGGATCATGACCTGAGCTGAAGGCAGGCGCTTAACGACTGAGCCACCCAGGTGCCCCGTTAGTTCATTATTAAGGAAAGATAATGCTCTTTTGGAACAAGATCAAGTGCTGTCTATTATGAAAGAATCAGGTTTTCTAAGCTTGAGGTTTCTCTCTTGTAACAAAGCTCTGCTTGCTGGTGTCTTGGTCAGCTTGGGCTGCCATAACAAAATAACACAGACTGAGTAGCTTAAATAATAGACGTTCATTTCTCACAGTTCTGGAGACTGGGAGCTCCAAGATCAGGGTGCCAGCACATTCAGTATCCGCTGAGGGCGCTCTTCCTGGCATACAAATAGCTGCCTTTTTGCTTTATCCTCCCCGCGCAAGGGAGAGAGCTCTGGTCTCTTCCTCTTCTCGCAAGGGCACTTCATGTCATAATCTGGGTTCAATTCTCACGTCCTCATCTCAACCTAATTACTTCCCAAAGGCCCCACCCCTAAATCATCACAATGGGGATTAAGACTTCAAAATTTGAATTTTGAGGGGATATAGACATTGAGTCCATAGCACCTGGCCCTATTCACATTATTCTGTAAGAATTGAGGTTAAGACAGCTGCTGAAAATGCTGATACCCTGAGTGGTGCTGCTTTGTCCAGACCCAGGGATCCTGTGTCTTCTGCCTGCATCTGTGGAAGCTGGGATTTGCAGTGTGTCAGTTTGCAAGTAGGGCTAAGCCTCAGACCTCGAGTGGCTGTCAACAAAATGATTTTGAATGGAGTAGTCAAAAATCAGTATGCATCTGAATTCCATGGATAAGGGTTATTTACCTTCCCTACATTTGAACTAAAATGCTAATTAAATGATGGCTATTATATATTAAAGAAAACAAATTCTAGTCTCTTTACTATTTGTAAAAACTAATAATGCTGCACACCTATAAATAATTTTAATTGGCTGTGTATTCAGCAATGCAAATGCAGTGCGGAATTTGAAAGTTTAAGAAGAATTCATAGAAAAATAAAAAAAATCTGAGTCTGTGAAAAGGAAAAGAGTATTATTTTTTTAATTCCTTTTTTTATTAAGTTTTAAAAAATTACAGTTCCAATATAGTTAACATACAGTGTTATGTTAGTTTCAGGCGTACAATATAGCGATTCAGTGATTCTATACATTACTCAGTGTTTATCATGGTAAGTGTAGATAAGTGTAGATAAGTTCCCCTTCACCTATTTCATCCAGGCCCCTACCCACCTCCCCTCTGGTAACTATCAGTTTGTTCTCTATACTTAAGTCTGTTTCTGTTTGTCTCTTTTCTCTTTCTCTCTCTTTTTTCCCTTTGCTCATGTGTTTTGTTTCTTAAATTCCACATATGAATGAAATCATACGGTATTTGTCTTTTTCTGACTGACTTATTTCACTTAGCATAATACTTTCTAGCTCCATTCATGTTGTTGCAAATGGCAAGATTTCATTCTTTCTTATGGCTGGGTAATGTTCCCTTGCATATATATACCACATTTTCTTTTTTTTTTTAATCCTATTTGTGTTTTATTTAAAATTTTTTTTTTCTTTCAAGATTTTATTTAAAGTCTAGTTAGTTAACATATAGTGTAGTATTAGTTTCAGGAGTAGAATTCGATTTTGCAGAAAATTACATCTATATAGTTGTGGATAAGCTTGGGATGCATCTAGAATGTAGTGAAAGGGATCACAGAATAATATATATAGAAGACTGAATTGGTGCTGTAAATAAACAAATGAGATGTTCCAGGAGTGAACAGAAGAGGATTTACATATGATAATGCTACTAATAATACTAATTAAAACTTTGCTGAAATAGAAAAATACCTCAATTTGAACATCAAGATGACCTATGACTTAAAGAAAAAAAAAAAAGAAAAGCAGATGATTACTTACTGCCTGTGAAAATTCTTGAGATTAAAAAGTAAAGAACAGATAATATGAAAATATAGAAGAAAAAGTATTTTTTCACATTGGAAAAACAAATCATACTGCTTTTAGCTCTCTATATCACAATACTGAATGTAGAATACCATGAGTAAACTTAAGTGCACAAACCTAGAGAATCACTCAAGTAAATTATTTTCTATCGACATCATAAAATACCTTGCGATTGTTAAAGCAATAAAACTCTAGTATACAATAAAGACAGTTATGGAAAACATCCATGAATTAGTTTAAAAGAAAACTAATTTTGCAAATTTTGTTTATTTGTGTGTTTCAGTCTGTACATTTTCTTTCAGTCTAATTTTTATTTTCAGACAGCTGTGCCCAAGTTAGTGTTAGATATGTTGAGATTCTAATTTCAATACCTTATTTTTCATTTGTAAAAGATTAATTTGCATTATTGAAATGTTAGACATTCAGACATATTTGCTGGTTTTACTTGTAAATTAACTAATCCAGACACAAAATCTGTAGAAGAACAACTGTGCAACAAAAAATATTTAAAATATTAATACTGTGCTTTTAGTTGTTAAAATCAGAAATGACTTTTGAGTATCATTTTTTTCCATGTTTTTCCTTTTACTAACAATTTTGAGGCTCCAGACAGATTAAATTTTTGACCAATAGCACACAGGTAATTAGTGGTAGAGATTAAATTAGCACCTTTTTCTTTTGATTCCCAGTTTAGTTTTGGTTCTTTGGTAATTTCAGAAGTGTACAGAGTCAGTAATTACTTAGGAGGCTCAATGTACTTTGAGTACAGACAATGCAGTATATAAAAGCAGTGTTTCAGTGTTATTGAGATTTGACCTCCTTAAACTCAGCAGGCTAGCGAAAAAAAAAATCAAACATCAATTAATAGTTCCTTGTAACACTTCTTTTCTTTTGAAGATTTATTTATTAGAGAGAGAGAAAATGGGGGAGGGGCAGCAGGAGAGGGGGAGAGAGAACCTCCAGCAGACTCCCTGCTGAGCCCAGAGTCTTTTGCGGGGCTCACTCTCAGGACCCTGAGATCAAGACCTGTGTGGAAATCAAGAGTCAGATGCCCAACCGATGGAGCCACCCAGGCACCCTGCTTTATAGCACCTCTAAAAACGTTTAGAAGGTATGTATTTTTTTCAGAGCTGCCTACAGACGTCTAAATTCATAACTTTATTAGGTGATTAAATATTTTCAGTGCTCAATCAGAAGAGCTTGAAGTTATTCCATTCCCCTGAGAGACTTTTAAAAAGCCATTGAAATTTTAATAATGGCTTTTTCGTATGTTTAACTCTGTATCTAGTGCCTAGTCTAGCAGATAGCAAGTATCCCGTCAATACTGGATGAATAAATTATTTCTTGAAAAGACTTGGAGAAAAACATAGGTTATTATTCATGCCCAGACATTAATTAGACAACCCACCAGGAATATTCTCTCATCTTCAGCTTTTACATCTGGAAAATGACATATTTGTGCAAGGTTGCGGGTTGTGATAAGTATTAAGTTGTTCACTAATGCTGTTTGAAAATGGTTTTATGGCACTGCCATTGTGATAATTAATGTGATGGCAACTCAGGCTCAGTTAGGAAAAACATGTTTAATTAGTGACATGTGTCTAATGCAAAGGACAAGAGGTCAAATGTGAACTACACATATTTGGGGGCACCTCGAAGATTTTCCTTCGCATTCATGTGTGGGCCAGTTGTTCTGTTCTGTTTTGTTTTGTTTTGTTTTTTTCAAAGATTTATTTATTTATTTGAGAGAGTGAGAATGAGAGAGAGAGAGAGAGTACATGAGAGCGGGGAGGGTTAGAGGGAGAAGCAGGCTCCTCGCCGAGCAGGGAGCCCGATGTGGGACTCGATCCCGGGACTCCAGGATCATGACCTGAGCCGAAGGCAGTCGCTTAACCAACTGAGCCACCCAGGCGCCCCCAGTTGTTCTGTTTTGGAGGCTCTTTCTAGCTTAGATTACCAGTAGTGTCGGGGTCCTCTTGCTCTCCTTTGTTCTGGTTCATTGTTAATACAGCATCTTGTAAGCGCCATCTTACCAAAGTGCCCTAATCTCTAATAAACAGTAGCTGTTATATCCCTATATATATATATATATATAGGGAAGATTAAAAAAAAGAAAATCTAAAAGCTAGGGGGACAGAACATAGATGGACAGTTGGAGTACTTCATGAAGTTCTCTGATTCTCAAAAATTTCTACC
The DNA here is from genome assembly GCF_054177405.1 of Leptonychotes weddellii. Lineage (NCBI taxonomy): Eukaryota > Metazoa > Chordata > Mammalia > Carnivora > Phocidae > Leptonychotes > Leptonychotes weddellii. The sequence continues at coordinate 98,058,445 of NC_138375.1, read as the reverse complement.
TTATAGCCTGATAAAAATAAAAGAGAATTAAAAACTTGAGGACCAAACTTCAGTGTTGGCTACAGACTCCTCAGCTCTACAAGAGAAATAACATCTGATTAGTACGTAAAATAAAATCTTTAATTATTCAAGTGGGACTCATCCTTCTGTTTTCAATATAGCTTTAATAAATATGTAAATTCTACAAAAATGAAATAGGAAATTTGAACATTAATGCTTCAGAATATCTGAGAGCTGGTGGAGATCTGGAAAGGATCATTTAATCTGTGCCTGTTCCCTATCTCCAATAGGGCAGAGATAATGCTATTTCTTTCCTTTTTTTTAAATTTAATTTTATTATGTTATGTTAGTCATCATACGTTACATCATTAGTTTTTGATGTAGTGTTCCATGATTCATTGTTTGCATATAACACCCAGTGCTCCATGCAGTACGTGCCCTCCTTAATACCCATCACCGGGCTCATCCATCCCCGCCCCCCCTTCTTAACTGCTGTATTTTTCAGTGGCCAGCCCAGGGCCGTGCAAGCATTAGATACCCCCAAAAGAACAAATATAGCTGTTGCCTGAGTGAGGGAAACCGCATGCTCTCAGTCATCTGCAGTTCTGCTTCAGAGACAAGAACACACTTCGGTTGGAAGGAAAAAGAGGAACATGCCTTGGCTCTTGCTGTTTTTCCTCCTTTTCCTGAAAGGCTCCATTACTGTATGGATAGAAAGCCAGCTCTTGCTTCAAAGTTGAACTAGAGTAAAGCCTCCTTTTTAAAGTCTCTTACTGAAACAATTTTTTGGAACATGGTTGACACACAGTGTCAGAGGGGTACAACATGGTGATTCAGTGACTCTGTAGGTTATGCTCTGCTCACCACAACTGCGGCTACCATCTGTCACCATACATCCCAGTTATAATATCGTTGACTATATTCCCTATGCTGTGCCTTTTATTCCCATGACTTACTCAATCCATAATTGGAAGCCCGTCTTCCACACTCCCCTTCACCCATTTTGCCCATTGTCACACTCTTCTCCACTCTGGCAACTGTCAGTTCTCTGTATTTATAAGTCTGATTCTGCCGCTTGTTTATTGATATGTTCTGTTTTTTAGATCCCGCATATGAGTGAAATCATATGCTATCTATCTTTCTCAGATGTGGAATCTAAAAAAACTATTTAAACAAAACAAGTGAACAAAACAAATCTCATAGGTACAGAGAACAGATTGCCAGTGATTATCCAAAGGGAAAGGGGCTGGGGGGTGGAAGAAATTAGTAAAGGGGTCAACTGTAAAGTAATTGATAATAACTAGACTTTTAATGGCAATCACTTTGTTGTACACAGAGATGTGCAATTATGTTGTACCTTAAACTTACATGTTATATGCCCATTTTACCTCAATAATAAAAAGTAAATGTAAAAGGTCCCATTACAGGAAGATTTTTATTATTATTATTATTTTTTATGTTATCAGCACCACCCAGGCGCCCCAATCTGTTCTATTTTTAAAAAAATTATTATTGAAGTATAGTTGACATACAATGTTATATTAGTTTGAGGTGTATAACAATGATTTGACAAGTCTGTACATGAGTACTGGAGTTACATTCTGTCACTATAAAATGTGACTATAGTTGGACTATCTTCTAGTGCTACACTTTTCCTTTTTATAACTTATTTTAGAACTAGAAATTAGGAGTACTTAATCCCCTTAAACTCTCTAACCCATCGCCCTTCCCACCACCATGCCCTCTAACAGCCACTAGTTCTATATATTTATGATATTGTTTCTGATTTTTTTAAATTCTAATATAATGTTTCTGATTTTTTTCAGATTCCGATATAAGTTTAATCATATGATATTTGTCTTTCTCTGTCTGATATATTGTACTTAGAATACCCTCTAGGCCCATCCATGTTGTTACAAATGGCAAGATATTATTCTTTTTATGGCTGAGTAATATTACATTGTATATTTATATCAATATTCTTCATTCATCTATAAATATACACTTAAATTGCTTCCATATATTGGTTATGCTAATTAATGCTACAATAAAATCAGGGATCCATGTATCTCCTTAGTGTTTCTTCTTTTTTGTGGGGTATAAATACCCAGTAGTGTAATTACTAGATTGTATATTACTATTTATAATTTTTTGAGGCACCTCCATACTGTTTTGCACAATGGTTGCACCAGTTTACATTCCAACCAATAGTGCATGAAGGTTCCTTTTTCTCTACATCCTCACCAACCCTTGTTACTTTTTGTCTTTTTGGTAATAGTAATTCTAACTGGTGGGTGGTGGTTTTGACTTGCATCTACCTGATGATTAGTGATCTTGAGCATCTTTTC
>NC_138375.1:98022544-98055597 GCF_054177405.1 Leptonychotes weddellii | reverse complement strand
TTTTTTTTTTTTTTTTGCTTCATTAAGGACCTTGTAAAACTGTGTAAGGTTGCAGGAGTCTAGGAGTTAGGATAAGCGCTTAGCAGAGACAAACCAGTATTGAACTTAAGTAATGTAGATGGCTTTCCCCCAGCCTGTATAATAAGAACTCTGCTCAGAAATCGCTCGCTATACCATGGATTTTAACCTTTTGGATTCCATCTGAAGGACTTTATTATTGGAGAAATCAGAATGATATCACTACAAGTTTTCTTCATTTCACCGTGCTCCTTAAGTTCGATACCACTTTATTCTGACGGTTTTGTACTACTTTTTCAAGGACTACTTTCTCCACCGTCCAGGTGTTTGTCATCAGTTGCACCCCCTTTATTTTATTTTAGTATATATCATGGCGATATTGCACCACGGTGGATCTGCATTTCCACATTTTAGGTTGAAAGATAGTTCTGAGAATTTTCCCTAGTTGACACTTAACTGTCAGTTAAATATTTTTCTAGGCTAAATTATGCAAAGCTCAGATTATCGTCAGCCCTAAACATGGTTTATTACCGGTTTGTATTCCCAACTGGTGCTCATTGCTCATGCCATAATTGCTTTCCATGCTAGAGTTATAGATTTGAATCATGGTCATAATACCTACTTATTTACGGAAATGAAGATAAAGTATGCGAGTCTGATTATCTAAAAAAAAGATCCAATAATTAGGCTATAGAAAAGCTGGGATTGTTTACAGAGGAACTTTTGCCCAAATAAGAACTCAAAAGTTCTTTATCTTTAGGATTTTATTTTATTTTTTATTAAAAAGCAGCAACAACAAAGCTCAGAGCACTGTTCCTAGCTCTTTGCTGTTTTAATAATTTACTTTATGTAGCCCTAATCTCTGGAGGGAACTCAGGATTATGCAGTTATCATTGAATTAGTTTGTTCATAACTTGCAATAAAACAAACACACACCTCTGTTAAAATTAAATACAAAATGGAGACTGGATTTGAGAAAATCCTGAGCAGACAAAACCATTTAAGCCATGTTAGCAGAATTAAACGTAGCTTATTTTATGAACATAAGTGCCTCTGACAACTATAAAAGAAATTTATCTCCTATATTTTTAGAAAATGACTTACCACCTTAAACCTATCCCTTCCCATCTGGAAATTCCCATTGTAATAACCAATCACTGTAAAGGTTAACAGCTTCCTCACTTTGATTTTATGTCATCCTGTAACTTCATCCCTGAGCTTCATATCCTTATTTTTAAAAGCTCCCAGTTTGTGACGTATGTCATATGCACAAAAATCTCTTACTACTATTTGTTAATGTGGTGGTTTTGCTTGTGATATTTCTAGATTTTTGGCAACTTAAACCGAGGCTTAAGTAAAAAGGAGAGAAATGTTCTGTCAAAATTCATCCTGCTGAGATTTATCTTGATCCCTTCCTTTCATACTAGAATACAATCCACACATTGTATTAAAGTTAACAATAATTTTATTATAGTTTAAATCAAATTCAGGGTAAAAGTTATACATAGTTTTGATATCAGAAAATAGGTAAATGAGACAGTGTCGCTCCTATTAGAAACAGGAAGCATTTAGGAGCGAAGAGGTCAAACAACCTGTCAAAAATCACAAAGCCAATTAGAGCATCTCACATTATTCAGTCAGCTTAGTCCAATTTGAAAACATGATTCTGCTTAAACATGTTCTCTTTGATGCACTTTGCATTCCTTATAAACTGGAATCACTCTCTTACTAGGTCTCCAAAGTTTCATAGCAAATTCAGATTCATACATTCATTCCAGAAATAGCTTTTCTTCTATAAACAAATAATATTGACCTCGACCATGTGCTAAGTACTCTTCCCAGTGCTGAGGATTTAAAGGTGAGAAAAACAGCCCTGATCTGATCTGACCAAGACCTCTAGTCTGGTGTGAAAAATCAAATAATCTCATGAACAAGTAATTATTAATTGTGATACAGATTTTGAAAAAAAAAAGGTGCTTTTAGGCTAGGGAGTGAAGATATGGGAAAGGTTTAAGAATGAAAAGTTCTCCACTCTCTGCTAAAAATGCTTTATTTTATTTTATTTTATTTATTTATTTTTTTTAAAGATTTATTTATTTGCGAGAGAGAGAATGAGAGACAGAGAGCACAAGAGGGAGGAGGGTCAGAGGGAGAAGCAGACTCCCTGCCGAGCAGGGAGCCCGATGCGGGACTTGATCCCGGGACTCCAGGATCATGACCTGAGCCGAAGGCAGTCGCTCAACCAACTGAGCCACCCAGGCGCCCATAAAAATGCTTTATTTTAAACTCAATTTGTTTTTTTTATCATTTTTTATGTTAATCACCATACACCATTAGTTGTATGGTGGAGGTGGAGGAGGAAAATTAGGCAGATGAAACATAATACTCACTTTCCTAAAGTAGGAGAGAGCATGGGTTATTCTAGGAGTGGAAAGAAGGCAGAGCTGTTAGAAGTGGAAGGGAGATGAAAAGGCAGAACATAATGAGGCTGAAGAGGCAGGGAACAGCATGTTCAGGTTTTCATCTTTAGACTAAGAGTATTATGGCAAGAGTAATGGGAAGGTTTTGAAGAGCTACAAACAGGAAAATGTCAAGTTAGAATTTCATTTGTTTAAAAAAGATGATTGCAGACACAGTAAGGAAGATGAACTGGAGAGGAGCAAAAGGGAAGCAGAGAAACTAGTCACATATCTACTGCAAAAGTCAAGAGAGATGATGGGAGCGTGGGCCAGGATGGGGAGGGCAGAGAAGACAAAACAATGGCAGAAGTCAATGGTATTTGGGTATTGAAATTGAATAGATTTTAGGACAGTTGAATACTTCTCACAGGTTATATATTTACGATGAAACAGGCATTGTTAGAAGTATAAATGAATATATCCACTTAGGAAGGTAATTGGTTCAGAAAAAAAAATGCTGAAGTACCCAAGGCTTCTGTGGACAGTAAGCATTTTCTTACTATTGCATTCGTTCCTTAGTAGTAAAGGCAATTACCAACATATTCAAATACAGAGGAAGGATTAATTTAATTATGATACAGTTACCTCCAATATGCCTTTGTAATTTTTAAATACTTTCTTACAGTGAACATGTCTTAATCAGAAAAATTAATTTTTAAGGGCCCAGTATCTCATCAGCTATCCATAATATTACATCTTATTTAAAACATCACACTTAGGTTTTAATACTTTACCTTTAGTCTGCAGTTTTCAAGGATTGGGTGGACGCTAAAGGAAAATTAAGACTTAAGGGAGATACCTTGCTGAGAATATTTTATTAACCATAAAACAGTAAGCACTGATAAATGAGTATCTCCCTTTAATGGCCCAATTGCAAAGTCTGAGATATGCAGTAAGTCTATGTAAAATATTCATTAAAGTGTATGAGTAACTAATATAGATTTTATGGAAAAGCCAAATAAATGGCAATTTGGGCCTGATGACTGACCTGTAATTCTGTAAGGATCCCCCTCTTAACCCTCACCCCCCCGAGGTAGATATCAGATACAAACTATTCATTCAAGGAAACAAGAAGTTGAAGTACACGATCTGGTTGAGGGTCAGCAAGGATAAGTGAAGCAACAGGAAGAAGGCAAGGGACATAATATTGCACAGAACACAATGCATCCCATGCTTATGGCATTGTCTCTACTGGGCATTTTTATACAGCTCTAGGGAGAAGATAACATATAAAAAGAGTTAAGTACACAGAATTTCTACTGTATATGTAAGACCAGAGCATGCAAAGGAGCACTACTTTAAACAATAAACACTGTCAAATTCTCTTACTTGAGGACTAGTTATTTATCATGAGGACATATATGTGATGGACTACAACTGCTAGGCTGTGTAAAAGCGTGAAACATCTGTCTTCCCACTCTCTTAGTGATTGCCTATGATGCACATCATATGCTGGTGTAACACTTTTTCTATTTTGCAAGTAATTGTAACCATGAGGAAATCCAGTTTAAAGATGAGACCAACCTGTGGAGGAGAAAAGAGCTTAGAGAATTACAGAATAATGGAGCTGACAACTTGTTGAATATTATAATTAAGTTTAAAAGAAATCAAATCAGCCACGACATTCCCTTAAGGGTTGAAGCCAGACTGAACTCTTAAGAGTTCAAGCTAGATTGAAGGAAGCATGTTGTTGCTCATAATTGAAAGTATTTTGAGCAGTCCCCACATATATTTATCGACTGGGATGAGAATCTGAAATGCCTATGCACATCTTACAGGGTCAGGATTTTATAGAACACATTTTAGGAAATACTTTTAATCACAAAGTTTTTACTTTGAAGTTATATCATTATTTAACCACTTTACATTTTACACATATATTTTTCTACTATTGTAATCAACTACACTTAACAGCCTTTTGTTGTTGTTGTTTTGCATTTCCATATGCACATCAGTGACTTTGTCCTCAGGATAAATTTCAAATAGTGAGTTTACTTTATTAAAGTAAAATTGATATGACACTGTACAACATAATAACTTGATATTTGACAAAGTTCTCAGCACAAGAAACAAAAATCTGGAGGTAGAGAACGTGACAAATGTTAACCAGATTATTATGGTGATCACTTCACAGTTTACAAAGTAATGACCACAATAAATCTACTTACTGTCACCTTCCATTGTTACTGAATTTGTATATTTTGTGGTAAGAGCTTTCAACATCTACTTTGTGAGCAACTTCCACTTAGGCAATACAGTATTTTTAACGGTAGTCATCATGTTGTATATCACAATCCCATGACTTAATTATTTTATAACTGAAAGTTTCTACCTTTTGACTCCTTCATCCATTTCACCCACCCCTGTCTCTGGCCACCAGCAATCTCTTCTTTGTATTTGTTTTAAACATTACACATAGAAGTGAGGTCATACAGTATTTGTCTTTCCCTGCCTTTGTTCACTTAGCATATTGTCCTCATGGTACATCCATATTGTCACCCATGGAAAAATTTTATTCTTTTTTTAGGGCTGAATAAAATTCCATTGTATATATGTATATTTCATGCTTTCTTTATCCATCAGTCCATCAGTAGGCACTGAGTGTGTTTCCATGCCTTTGGCCACTGGAAATAATGCTGCATTTAACATGGGAGGGCATTTATCATTTCAAGCTAATATTTTTGTTGTTTTTAGATGAATACCTGGAAGTGGAGTTGATGGATCATAGGGTAGTTTTTCATTTATTAAGCAATGACTATCCTGTGTGGCTACAGCAAGTTACACTCCCACCAATGGTGCACAAGGTTCCTTTTTCTCTACATCCTTTCTTGTCTTTTGGATAATGTTGATTCTAATAGGTGTGAGGTAATACCTCATTGTGATTTTAATTTACATTTTCCTGATGATTAGTGACACTGAACATCTTTTTGTTGTTGTTGTAAGTTGTATGAGTTCCTTATATACTTTGGCATAACTGCTTATCAGATAATTCACAAGTATTTTCTTTCATTCAGTAGATGGCTTTTTCATTTTGTTTGCTTCCTTTGCCATACTTCTAGAAGCTTTTTAGATTGATGTAGTCCCATTTCTTTTTTGCTTTTGTTGCCTTTGCTTCTGGTATCAAATAAAAAAAAAAATCACTAATGTTAGGGAGGCTATTGCCTTATGTTTTCTTCTATAAGTTCTATGGTTCCAGGTCTTACATTCACTGTCTATCGATTTTTAGTTAATTTTGTGTATGGTATAAGATGGTGTTCCAGTTTCATTCTTTTGCATGTAGCTGTCCAATTTTCCCAGCACCATTTATTGAGGAGACTGTCCTTTCCTCATTGTATATACTTGGCATTTTTGTCAGAAATTAATTGAACGTATAAGCGTCAGTTTATTTGTGGGCTTTCTATTCAGTTCTATTGACCCAGGTGTCTGTGTTAAGACTAATGTCATACTGTTTTGATGACTATACCTTTGTAATATAGTTTGAAATCAGTGAGCATGATGCCTCCAGCTTTGTTTTTCTTTCTCAGAATTGCTTTGGCTATTTGAGATTTTCTGTGGTTCCATACAAATTTTAGGATTGTTACAATTTTTATAGGGATTACATTGAATCTGTAGATGGCTTTAGATAGGATGAATATTTTAACAACATTAATTCTTTCAATCCATAAGCATAGAACATCTTTCCATTTATTAATGTCTTTAATTTTTTTAATCAATGTGTCTTACATTTTTAGTTTTAGTATCCCTAGGTATTTTTTTGAAATCCTAGGTATTTTATTCTTTCTGGTGCAATTATAAATAGGATTGTTTTTCTTAATTTTCCTTTCTGATAGTTTTTAAAAAATATGTAGAAATACAAGAGTTCTGGGCACCTGGGTGGCTCAGTTGGTTAAGCGACTGCCTTCGGCTCAGGTCATGATCCCGGAGTCCTGGGATCAAGTCCCACATCGGGCTCCCGGCTCAGCGGGGAGCCTGCTTCTCCCTCTGACCCTATCCCCTCTCATGCTGTTTCTCTCTCTCTCTCTCTCAAATAAATAAATAAAATCTTTTAAAAAAAAAGAAATACAAGAGTTCTGTATTTTGACTTTGTATCCTACAACCTCACTAAATTTATTTATTTGATCTAAGAGTTTTTTGGTGGAGTCTTCAGGGTTTATATAATGGATCATGTCATTTGCTAAGAGTGAAAGTTTACTTCTTCCTTTCCAATTTCAATGACTTTTTAAATCTTTTTCTTGCCTAATTGCAGTAGCTGGGACTTCCAATGCTTTGTTGAATAAAGGTAGTGAGACTGGGCATCCCGGTCTTGTTACTGATCTTAGAGGAAAAGTTCACTGCTGAGTATATTAGTTTTTGACTTCTGATCAAGGTCTTGTATGTTGAGGTGCATTCACTCTATGCCCACTTTGTTGAAAATTTTTATCAAAAACAAATGTTTATTTTTGTCAAATGCTTTTTCCATGTCTACTGAGATAATCATATGGTTTTTATACTTCATTTTCTTAATAGGATGTACCATATTGATTGATTTGAAGATGCTGAATCATCCTTACAACCCTGGAACACATCACACCTGATCACCAGGTGTGTTCTTTATAGTGTATTGTTGAATTCATGTTGTAAATATTTTGTGGAGAATTTTTGCATCTCTGATTATCAGAGATCTTTGCCTGTAACTTTCTTTTTTATAGTATCTTTGTCTAGTTTTGGAATCATACGAAAGCTGGCCTTATAAAATGGATAAAGTGTTCTCTCCTCTCCTATCCTTGAAAGAGTTTTAGAAGGATTGGAATTAACTATTTTTGAAAAGTTTGGTAGAATTCACCAGTGAGGCCATCTGGTCTAGGACTTCTGTTTGTTGGGAGGTTATTGATTACTGATTCAATCTCCATACTAGTAATTTGTCTGTTCAGATTTTCTATTCCTTCCTGCTTTTTGGAATGTAGTAAATTCTTAGGAATTGCTTTATTTCTTGTAGGTTGTTCAATTTGTTGCCATAGAATTCTTTGTAGTAGCCTTTTAGGATGCTCATACTTCTATGATATCAGTTGTGATACCTCTTTCATTTCTAATTTTATTTGAGTCTTTTTTTCTTGATGAATCTACCTAAACATTGATGGATTTTATCTGTTAAAGAACCAGCTGTTGGTTTTGTAGCTCTTTTCTATTTTTTAATTTCATTTATTTCTGCTACAGTTTCTGTTGCTGCCTTCCTTCTGATGTTGGGATTTGTTCTTTTTCCCCTTACTTGAGGTATAAAAGTAGGAAGTTATATTTGATAAAAATTTTTTTCAGGTAGGAATTTATTGATATGAACTTCCCTCTTAGAACTGCTTTTGATGAATTCTATGAATTTTGGTATGCTGGATTTTCATTTGTCTCAAGGTTTTTTTTTTTTACTCAATTTCTTTGTTGACCCATTGGTTCTTCAGTACCATGTTTACCATGTTAATTTCCATTTGTTTATTTTCTAGTTTTCTTCTTATAATTAATTTTTAGTTTCATACCATCATGGTCAAAAAAGATGCTTGGTAGGATTTCGACCTGCTTAACTTTAGTAAGACTTGGTTTGTGGCCCAGTGTATGACTGACTGTACTGGAGAATGACTGGGTACTTGAAAGAATGTGTTCTGGTCTTTTCAAATGGAATATTCTGCACATATCTTTTAAAGTCATTGTTTCCTATTGATTTTCTGTCTGAATGATCCATTTATTGATGTAAGTAGGATATTAAAATTCCCAACTATTATTACGTTGCTATTTCTTCTATAGGTCTATTCATATTTACTTTATATACTTAGGGTGCTCCCATGTGGAGTACATAAATATTTATAAATTCTCCTTTGACCCCTTTAATGTGATATAATGCCCTTCTTTGTCTACTCCTACAGTCTTTGTTTTGGGTAAGGATAGCTACCCCAATTTTCTTTCCATTTCAGTTTGTGTGGAATATCTTCTTCCATCCCTTGACTTTTAGTCTTGTGTTTCCTTCAGTCTGCAGTGATTTTTTTGTAGGCAGTATATGGAGTATTATTATTATTATGCATTCAACCTTCCTTTTTAAAGTAACGATTTATAGGGATGTATTTCTGGTGCTTTCATTGTTTTCTGGCTGTTTTGTGGTTCCTCTGTTTCTTCGTCTCTTCCTTTGTGGTTTTATGATGTTCTTGAGTGCTATGTTCAGATTCCTTTCTCTTTTGCCTATCTGCTCTAGGTTTTTGCTTTGTGGTTATCATAAGGCATAGATATAATAATTTGTAACAGTCTATTTTAAGTTATAACTTAGAATGTGTTCACTTCGGGCTTTATATTTTTACTCTCTTGTTGCCCCTCCTCCATTTTGTCTTCTATATCCAAATTTACAACCTTTTATTTTTACTAACTGATGTGGCAATGTTGGGGCTCAGAGAAAATGGTCAGGGACAAATTATTTAGATGTCTTTGGTGTGAAAAAGGTGGTGTCATTAAAGCACAGGGACAGGACTGTGGGCAGAAAGAGCTGTACTGGGGTTGTGAGGAGTGGGCAATTATATACTTTCAAGGTAGGAGGGGGTTATGGATAACACAAACCTCCAAGATATTTTGGAAATGAGGTTTCTAGGACCCTGAGGGGGCTAGCTATTGTTAGGGAAAGGTTATTTATTACTCTTTAGTAAACCGTCAGTCATGAGACCCTACAGATAGATATATCTATCTATATCTATCTATGTATATCAGGGGGGCACATGTTTGGAGGATGATTGCTAACATATATCTTGGGGGATAGAGATAAAAGAAGTTTCCAAAGGAATTTCCATATGTTTAAAGTAGACTCACAGGATCCTGGGGGTCTGGATAATGTTAAGATTGCCTTTGCCCTTAGCAAAGTGTCAACTTTGAGGCAACTAAGCTCCCAGAGGAAGGTCACTCTGCCTGTTTTAAGGACTTGTCAATGGGCTATAGGCAGTAAGGAAATTTAGTTTTTTCTTTTTCCTTTGTTTCCCACATCACTTTCTCTTTTTAATCTTTTTCACTTTATAAGTGATTAAATCCACTACTTTTACTGATTATTTACCTTTACCAGTGAGGTTCATACTTCAACAATTTTTTTTGTTACTAATTAACACCCTTTCTCTGCACTTTAAAGAAGTCCTTTTAATATTTACTGTAAGACTGGTGTAGTGGTAATGAACTCCCTTAGCTTTTGTTTGTCTAAAAAACTGTTTACTCTCCTTAATTTCTGAATAACTTTCCTGGGTAGAATATTCTTGGTTGGGAATTATTTCCTTTGGACACTTTAAATATATCATGCCACGCTCTTCTGGCCTACAAAGTTTCTTCTGAAAAATCTGCTCATACCTTATGGTGATTCCCTTGTATGTAGCAAGTTGTTTTTCTCTTTTAAGATTGTCTCCTGGCCTTAAAATTTTGATATTTTAATTATAATGGGTCTTTGTATAGTTTTTTTTTTTTTTAAATCCTATTTGGTACTACCTGGGCTTCCTGGATATAGATATCTGATTTCTTCCTCAGTTTAGGGAAATTTTCAGCCATTTTTTTTTTTTTAAGTAAGTTTCCTGCCCATTTCTCTATCTTCTTCTGAAACTCCTGCAATGTGAATACTTGTCTGCTTGGGCAATTCTCTCTGCCTTCTGCTGCATCTACTCTACTACTGAACCCCTGTAATGTGTTTTTCAGTTCAGTTATTGTATTCTGTGACATCATGTTGGCTCAGTTTTTAATCTCTTTGTTCAACTTTTCACTGTGTTCATTGATTCTTCTCCCAATTTTGCTGAACACCTTTATTTTTTTCTAATGTTTCATTTGGAACACATTTCTCTATTCACATTGCTTGACTCATTGTTGGTTTATGTGCATTAGATGAAACTGCCTTCTTTCCCAGTCTTGAACCCTGGGCCTTGAATAGATTAACCTGATTATTCAACCCTGCCTCAGCTCTTGGTTGTCTTTCAAACCTTTATGCATATCCAGTCAATTTTATTTTTAATAGTTCCCAGGATTTGAGTGTGCCAAAACTAGTCAGTGTTCTAAAGGCAGGGTGGGTGGGGATCTTAGCTTCTACATTGAGCTTGACTGGAATTCAGGCCCTCAGGAAGCAGCTTTTAAGGAACGTAAATATATCCAATCCTGTAAGACCATAGTGAAACACCACTGGCCAGCAGAAACAAGCAATTTAAAAATACCCATAGGGTAGTGGTTACAAAAATGGAGCCGCAAACTGTAATGAAGCAGAGAGAGTGCAAATGTGATATCCATGGGTTCTATTCCCTGAGAGCACCTCCATTGCTCCTAAAGCCAAAGTTCCAGGACAAACCATTAGGCCTCTTTCACAGAAAGGCTGGCGATGTGTTTCAATCTGTGCAGTGCCCTAGAGGTGATAGCCTACAAAAATCGTCTCTCTGGTGTTTACACTCTAGTGGGACTTAGTAACACATATGCCCAGATCCAGCTGAATGAACAGGGGGTGTTCCTTGGGTGGCAGCTGCAAAAACCAGGGCACCAGACACATTAAAGAACTTTCCTCCAAGAGATACTGGTGCCAAGGTAAGTGGCAGTGGGAGAATGTGAGGATTGTACACACTTTGCAAGGTCTCTGTCAAGTTTATAGTCAGCCCTTAGATGTGTGTTTCATTAGAAGCCTGTCCCTCAGATCACAACTCTGATAGGGTCATAGGCCTCTTCACAGAAGACTGAGTTCCTGCATTGTTTACTGCTTTCTGTACACTGAGGGTAGTAGCTCTTTCAAAACTCTTTTACCATGGGCTTTAGCAAGTCAGAAGAAGAGCAGAAAGAGGATGCTGACTAGCCTTCATCCCTGTACAGTATGGCAGACTAATGCTTTAAAATTCTTACATGAGTCTTTTGCATATACAGTGTAGGTGCTTTTCAAAGGACTGCTTCTGTGCTGAGCGCTGGAATATGAGACTCTGCATACAAGTACTTTAAGGGCCGTGACTTTGTTCCCCACAGACCCACAGGTGTCCTGGAGACTGTCTTAAAAGTTGGGATGCCTATGTGGGTTCCCATGCTGGCCTTGGGGTTTATAGCAAACCTGTGTCTCAGCCTTTTCTACCTGCTTCTATGTATTCCCCCTGCCCCAAAGCCAGAGGGCATTGCTCCATAGATAGCTGTAGACTTGGGGTGTCCATGGAGGAGGTGAGTTTAAAATTCTCCTATGTCACCATCTTGAACCAGAACCTAGAGGTAGATTTATTAGATTGAAGGATATACAGACTTTCATAGCTTGTTCAATACAAATTTTTAAACATCAGAAAAAAATTGGACTTTAGTACTAATTCTCATGACTCTATAGCCTAAGACCATTAGAAATTAATGTTGAGCATACTAACATGGTAATACACATTTTGCTATAATAAAAGCATGAAAGCGTGAACAATGGAAAAATAAAGTAGCAAATAATCCCCTTAGCTATTCTGCATTTAGGAAGCCTGCGTTTATACTTTTACTGGTGATCCTTTCAGTGTATAGGACCTGCTAATTGGGTAGCATAATCTATTTTAGCCATGTCTCAGAAATTCTATTTTGTACACAATCTTCTCAGAAGGGGCTATAATGAACTGGATCAGTATAATGATGTTTTTTTTCTTTTCTATTTCTTGATCAAAAGTTAATTCTACCCATATGTTCTCAAAATGTTTCAGGAATTTCAAGGTTTGCTTTAACTTACTTACCAGCAATTAAAAACAAATGTGTGTTCATAGTGAGACAATGAAACATAAGTCACGAGTATAAACACAATTCTGTTTTTTACATGTGGTTTTGGGAATGGATTTTGAACAGAGCTGTAAGTTAGTTAGAATCTTTGCTGCACTTAACCTATCACAATGTATACCCAATGAGACATGTCCTGCCCAAATGGGTAATTTTGATAAAGTGATGGTCCAACAAGTGAAGTGAACAGATATAGTCATAAGCCCAGTGGTTAGTGGCAGTTTATAGAAACAAATTCATTATGGTCGTGAGATTATTTTTAGTTCTTTGGTCAACCTCTATGCATTGTTTCATAGCAATATATAATGAGGGTGTGGAACCGTAATTTTTGAGGGCTTTTGTTTGTTTTCATTTTTCCACTTGGTTCAGGAATACAGACAAAGGAGATACAAATTCTATCAAGGATATGCTAGGAAATACAAAAGAGATAAAAGCTGTGCTCAGTATTGAAGAATATGTTGGATTTTAAGGGGTGCAGGTATAGATGCAGAATCCCTCCATGAGGAGTAGATAGTAACACGAATAGGTGGAAATGCTAGTTAAGGTACGAAGTAGTGAAAAAACCCAATTATCTTTGTTGGAGATTCCTGGTAGTATTTCAGGTTATTTTAATGTTTTTTTGGTTTTCAAAGCTTATAAAATTATGAAATGATCATATATTATTTTTATAATCATAAAATAAGTAAAAACAAATGAAACCATTAATTGTTTATAATTTGTGAGTTATATTTTAAATCTCATTCTGGAGGGCTGGGATAGTGTTTCAAACAGCATTATCTGAAAACTTGTAGAAATGCAAATTTTTGAATTCCACTGAACCAGACTCTCTAGGGGCAGAACAGAGCAAGTGGTGATTCTGATGCAACTCAAGTTTGAGAACTATTGTTAAAAGGTATCACTGTTTTTTTTAAGGATAAGGCAAATTAAACTCAAAAACAGTAAATAACTTCCCAACCTCACTCACATGGCAAGGGATATCAATTAGCCTTCTTGAGATCCTAAGCATGTACATTTTCGATCAAGCCCCATTACCTTCAATATGAATGTATTATTTTTTAAAAAAGAAGCAAGTGGACATAACTATTACTGGACTAATTTATTTTGACATTCTATCCATAAATGTACAATTTCTGCAATGGTTGTATTAAATGAGGAATTAAAGTTTCCTTATAACATGCACAAGGTTCAAAAACTGGCTGACCTGCAGAACATCTAGTATAATTCTGAAAAGTAGTATTTTGTGAATTTGGGCTACTATAACACAGCACCCTAGACTTGGTGAGTTTTACAAAAAAAACAGAAATTTCTTTCTTACAGTTGTGGTGGCTAGAAGTCCAAGATCAGGGTGCCAGCATAGTTGAGTTCTGGTGAGTACCCTCTTATAGGTTGTATATTACCCTGTTGACTTGGATTATCCTGCTAGCTCTCCCCCCATCTTCTCAGAGAGGCACTACTTCTCAAAGATCCTACCTCTAAATACCATCACACTGGGGATTAGATTTTGAATATGAATTTGAAGGGAACACAAGTCTCCAACCTATACTAAGCACTTAGTACATATTTTATATTCCTTACAGGAAGAGTTGGCCTAATATTCCCAGTAAATTGTTTAAAATAGGAGCTGGATAACATAACCTAGAAATGTGGGCGGAAGTGAATGGGGCAAATTTTGACCCAACAGGAGAATACACATAGGAAGGAGCTAACAGTTAATACCTTGCCTTCTTCCTCCACCCTCTACATGCTAGAGATTTACATTTAAATTTACATTTAACACATAGTAAAAAAAAAAAAACTGTAAAAAAGTATCATGGGTAAAGATCTATTTAAGAGTTTCATATTTGTTCATAGTCCACCTCTTTGTTATGCAGAAGCAAAATTTGTAGAAATTGCATTCTAAAATATGTACACATGCAAGTAAAATCCTGAGTTTGGACCTTGGAAGGCATAATTTAATCAAATTTAAAAAGTAACCACTGTCCTAATTCTAATCAGACTTCATAAGCTCAAATCTACTAGATAACTGAGAAATTTAAGCTTTGATGCTTACCCAATATATTCACCATCATTAGTCTTATTAATATAATTCAGTATTCATGGATACAGAATAAAATATATCTCATTTTTAAAGCACAGTTACCCCTAAATGAAGAGAGTATATAGTTCTTGATAGCAAGTCTATACTAGTAATGAGTTTTTAGGGTAATTGTCTACAGGAGTGACAGGAAGCTACTAAAAGCCACGACTTGCATTTTCCCATCCCCTCTGCTTCATGGGGAAAGCTATTTAAAATTTGTGAAAAATATTATTTTTTTCCTTTGTCCTGTATTTCTGATCAGAAACCTTGTGTAACTCTAGTATAAGACCTCATTATAGTCCCCACTGGGGGATGCTTTTCCCTCCCGTCATTGTGAAAAGGTCAAGATCTAAAGACTTCTGACCTGTGAGGTGACAGATTGAAATAGCATGGAAGGACATGGCTGTCTCTAGAGTACTTCTCTCAAAGACTCTTCTTTCCAGACCACTGAGAATATAAACAGTATCCTAATTTATGCTGCTTTATGTTTATACACCAGGTAAAAGGTTTATCAACAGATATTGACCTTGCTTTCAACTGCTAGAACAAGTGACTAATATTAAACTAAAATCATTTTTTTTAAGGTAGTCTCAAAACTATTTTGGCTTACCCTACAACTCTGTGCAGAATGACTCAGAACTATTCACTAAAAAATAATCTTGGCTCAGCTTTCATGCCTCTCACTTGACAAATCTCCAGGAAAAAGATCAATGACCAGTCTCAAAAGAATATATTGTAAAATGAATATAGCACTATCATTCACTTAATTGCATTTATAATTTTAAATATTGACATACAAGCAACATTACAGAATACATATCACTGTAACTTTTTCACTGAACCATAGCCCTCAACGATCTGTCTACCTTGTCCTCAGAACCAGCCATGAGGATTACTATTACTGTCATCTATAAATATTTTTTGTGGCATTAAGATTTATTCTGACATATAAAAAACATTGAAAATGGCAAATACATAGCAATCACAATTATATCATTTGGGAAGGTAGAGTGGTAATGTAGTGGCTTATATTTGCAAAAAATGAAAGTATAATAATCCTATTTCCTGTATTCTTTATATGTAACTCTTGAATTTTTTTGCATGGGCCAGTCATTATCCAAAAGCTGGATAATGACTATCTCCAAAGTAATGTATTACATGTAAAAATCCAAGAATAAAATAAATTAGGGCTAGTAATCAAATTGAGTTAAAAGTCCCCAGTACTCTTGTAATCTCCTAATTTCCTCACAGTTTGAGAAAGTACTTGAAAGGATCTTATAACCAAGACCCCAAGAAACCCAGAAGAGAAGATATTTGACATATTCTATTGTGGTCCCTTTCCAAAGAGAATTTCAACATTCTCAGCATAGCAATCAGCTTGGAAATTTATCAACCTTGTTTTTAGATGAAATGGTAAATCTATCATTCTGAGGTGAGGACCACCATTTTATGGTTTGCCCCATTGCATACACTGGCATGATCCCTTTAAATTATGAACTACGACCATGCATAAAGTAAAATGACTAATGATTACACATTGTCTCTACTAGTCACGTTTCAGGTTAGTCTATTAGCCTGGTTTATTTTTTTTAAAGAAATAAAATAGTGTACACACAGCTGAAGTTGCTTATGTTCCCCATACACAAGCCATCTTTCTCTACTCCTTCCCTCAAAGTGAAACCACTATTAAGTTAGTATACTGATGTTTAAATTTTAAAATTTCTATTTATTATATATCCATGAAAAGATACCATCTGCTTACTATGATTTTAATGTATGTAATGGTATTACATTCTTTTGCTTACTTGACATGTTTTTTAATTACTGCATTAAACATTTAGATCTAGTGATTCTCACTTATTTTGGTACTATACAGTATTACATTGATATATGCACTATGGTTTAATTCTCCATCCCTTTATTGATAGACATTTGTGTTGTTTAATTTTTCTCTATTACAAATAATGCTCTTGGGTACCCTGTGCATATTTCTTACACATAGGTAAGAGAATGCTAAGAAATGGAACTGTTAGGTTGTAGGATATGCTTCTTTTCAACTTAAGAGATACTACCCTCCAAAGCAGCTGGGTATCAGATTTTAATTCTCATATCCTCTTAAAATTTCAAATTATAACTCTTTTCAACATAATGGGTTTGAAATGATAACTTGTGTTTTACTAATAGTGTGGTTTCTGTTTTCATCCTTACCTCCCTAATTGTGTTTTCTCCTGGATTATCATATTCTTACTAACTGATCAGAATTATTTTGGGTTTTTCTACTGCCTGTAATACATGTTGGTTGTATTCTCTAGGTTACTGGGGTTCCTTTAATATTGTTTCTTTTTACTATTGAAGTTATAAATGTTAGAGTTGAAATTACTGATCTTACTCTATGATTTATATCGTTTTGAAAAAAAACCTCCCCTGCCTAAATGTTGAATGCTATTACAAATGTTGAATTACAAAGTTTTTCCCCCTCATGTTTAGGTCTATATCATCTACATAGTATATATGCATCCTTCCCTAATATATATAACAGTCCCACAAAGACTAAATTCTCTTGAGTGCTTTGTTTTTTCCTATTGATCTATCTTTCCCTGAGCCAATAGCATGTATTTTAATCACCTTAGCTTTATAGGAAGTCTTGATATTTGATTAAAGGAGCTCACCCCTTTACCTCTATGATGTATGTTATAAATCACTTGAGAAATTAATTAAAAGAAATTTTGATTATAATTGCACTGAATCTTGTGGCTAATTTAGACATAATTTTCATCTTTAATCATACTTGCCATACCTAAAATTTGTACAGGTATCTTAGAATTTATTTAGGCATTTTATAGGTCCCATATATCTGTATTTACCTCAAGTTTACTGAGGTATAACTAATATAGAGTAAAATAAATCGTTTGGTTAGTTTTGACAAATGTGTAAAGTCATATTATACCTCCTAAGACAGAATATTTTCATCACCTCCAAAAGTTTCCCTGCAGGCCATTGTACCTAATGTGTTCCCCACCCACTACCCCTTGGCAACCACTAATGTGATATCTGTCCCTAGAGTTTCACGTTTCCCAGAATATCATTATTTCCACTTAGCATCATGCTTTTAAGATACATCCCTTTTGTTCTATATAAGAAAAATTCACTCCTTTTAGCACTAAGTATTATTTCTTTGAGTGGACGTGCCATGATTATCCATTCGCCTGCTGTGATGTACATGTGTGTTGTTTCCAGTTTAGGTGATGATGAATAAAGCAGTCATAAATATTGACTTACAGGCTTGGTGTGGACATATTTTTGCATTTTTCTTGGGTAAGTACCTAAGTGCTGACTGGACTGCTCTGTCATGCAGTTAAGAGTATTGTTTTTAAAAAATCATTACTATTCATGATTTATACTCTCACCCCTGCCACTGCAAAATGCAGTGGGGAGGGATTCTTAGGAGCTATGAGCAGATTCATCTACTCTGGGTCACAGACAAAAAGGCTCTGGTTTGAAAGAGCAACTAGAATATAAAGGAACTGACTGTAGAAATTTGCTAAATAGGAAAATAGCTAGAACTCTCTTTGGGGTTGGAGGGGCTAGCAACTGCTAGAGTTTACCACACCTCCCATGCCCCAGACCTTGATAGCACAGAATAAAGCAACATCTGGAATCCCCAGCTAGCCCACTGCATTAGTAAGCTTTGGGCACCTAGCCTATACCAGCTCTAGCCATTTCACCATGGCGTCGCTAGTGAGGCACAGAAGGGGACTTCCCTGAACAGTGCTCACTACAGCTCCAGCTCCAGCTATCTCACCAACATGACACAGGCACAAAGCACACAAAAACCCTCCAGGCCTGTGCCATTTCAGTTCCAGAAAACTCACATGCTTCAGTTGTCCCACCAGCTCCCACACCACTCAGAGCACCCAAAGACTCCAAGAAGAGACAAAGGCATTATATCATGGTAAGGGGGTCTAGCCAAGAAGAGAATATAACAGTTATAAGTATCTATGTACCCAGCAATGGAACATCTAAATATATAATGCAAGTATTAACAGACAAAAGGAGAAATCGACAGTAATAGAATAACATCCCACTTCCATCAAGGGATAAATCATCCAGACAGAAAATCATTAAGGAAACAATGGCTCTGAAAGAAACATTAGCCCACGTGAACTTCACAAATATATACATGAAAAAACAGTAGGATATACATTCTTTTCAAGTGCACACAGATCATTCCCCAGGGGAAATCACATATTAGGCCACAAAACAAGTTTAAATAAATTTCAGAAGATTGAAATCCTATCAAGCATCATTTCTCACCACAACAGTATTAAACTAGAAATCAATTACAAGAAAAAAGCCCACAAAAACACACAGAGGCTGAATGACATGCTACTAAATAACCAATGAGTCAATGAAAAAATTGGAGACATGGAGACAAATGGAAATAAAATGGCCCCAAATTTTGGGGATACAGTAAGCAGTTCTAAGAAGTTTATAGCAATACAGGTCTACTTTAAGAAACCACAAAAATCTCAAACAACCTAACCATACATTTAAAGGAACTAGATAAAGAAAAACAAAGTTCAAAGCAGGTAGAAGGAATGAATTAATAAACATCACAGTAAAAATAAATATGATAGATACTAAAAAGAATAGAAATAATCAATGAAACCCAAAGATGGTTCCTTCAAAAGGTAAACAATTTTAATAAGCCTTTATCCCAGACTCACCAGGAAAAAAGGAGAGAAGACTCTAATAAATAAAATTATATATGAAAAGAGAAGTAACATCCAACACCATAAAATACAAATGATTATAAGAGACTACTATGAAAAATTATATGCTAACACATTGGACAACCTAGAAGAAATGGATCAATACCTAAAAATATACATTCTTCCAAAAGTGAATCAGGAAGAAATAGATGATCTGAACAGACTAATTACTAGTAACAAAATTGAACCAGTAATTAAAAAAACTGCGCCCCCACCAAAAAAAAAAAAATCCCAACAAACATTTAAAGAAGAGTTAATATCCATTCTTCTCAACTTAGAAGAAAAAAAAAAGAGAAAATCCTTCCGTATTCATATTACCAAAGCCAGCACTACCCTGATATCAAACAAAACCAGATAAAGACATTACAAAAAAAAAAAAGACAAGCCAATATCCCTGATGAACAGACATACAAAAATTCTCAACAAAATATGAGCAAACCACATTCAACAATACATTAAAAGAATCATTCTCCGAAATCAAGTGGGATTTATTCCAGGGAAGAAGGACAGTTCTCTGTATTCACATATCCATCAATGTGACACATCACATTAAAAAAATTAAAGGATAAAAAACATCAAAATCCAACTCCATTCATGATCTCAACAAAATGGGTTTAGAGGGAACATACTTCAACATAACAAAGGCCATATATAACAAAGCCACAGCTAATATCACACTCAGTGGTGAAAATCTGGAAGATTTTCCTGTGAGGTCTAAGGACAAGACAAGGATATCCACTCTTACCAATTGTATTCAACATAGTATTGGACGTCCTAGCTACAGCAGTCAGACAAAATAAATAAAAGGTATCAAATTGGTAAGGAAGAAGTTAAAATTTTATTCTCTGCAGAGAACATGATACTATATCCACCAAAAACCATTAGAACTAATAATGAATTCAGTTTGTGGGGTTTAAAATTAATGCACAGAAATCTGTTGCATTTTTTTTAAGTTTTTAATCACCCAGTGCTCATCACAACAAGTGCACTCCTTAATCCTCATCATCTTTCACCCATGTCTCCACCCACCTGCCCTCTGTAACCTCAGTTTGTTCTCTATAGTTAAGAGTCTGTTTCTTGGTTTGTCTCTCTCTCTTTTTTCCCCTTAAGAAATCTGTTGCATTTTTATTAGTGCATTAATAAAGAATAAAACTATAATAAGATATCACCTCATACCAGCCAAAATGACTAAGACACTAATAAAATGCACCAATAATGACATTGCAGAAAGAGAAACTAAGGAAATAATTCCTTTTACCATTGCACCAAAAATATAAAAATACCTAGAAATAAAGTTACTCAAGGAGGAAAGATCTGTCTTCTGATAACTGTAAAAGAATTATTTATGCAAGAAACTGAATATGATTCAAACATGAAAAGATATTCCATCCATGGATTGAAAGAATATTGTTAAAATGTCCATATTACCCAAAGTCATCTACAGATCCAATGCAATCCCTATCAGTAAACCAATACTATTTTTCACAGAAGTAGAATGGATAATCCTAAAATTTATATGGAACTACCAAAGACTCAGAAAAGCTAAAGCAATTTGAAAAAGGAGCAAAGCTGCAGGTATCACAATCCCAGATTTCAAGATATACTACACATCTATACTACTTGAAACAATATGGTGCTGGCATAATAGACACCTAGATCAATGGAACAGGATACAAAGCTCTAGAGTAAACCCACATTTATATGCTCAGTTAATCTACAACAAAAGAGGCAAGATTATACACAGGGGAAAAGACATTTTCTTCAATAGGTGGTGTTGGGAAAACTGGATCGCTTCTAAAACCATACACAAGGAGGTAAAGGATCTGTACTCTAGAAACTACAGAACACTTACGAAAGAAATTAAGACACAAAGAGATGGAAAAGCATTCCATGCTCATGGAATGGAAGAATAAACATTGTTAAAATGTCTATGCTGCCCAGAGCAATCTACACATTCAATGCAATCTCTATCAAAATGCCATTGACATTTCTCACAGAGCTGGAACAAACAATCCTAAAATTTGTATGGAACCTGAAAAGACCCCAAATTGCCAGGGGAATGTTGAAAAAGAAAACCAAAGCTGGGGACATCACAATGCCTGAGTTCAAGCTATATTACAAAGCTGTGATCAAGACAGCATGGTATTGGCACAAAAACAGACACCTAGATCAATGGAACAGAATAGAGAGCCCAGAAATGGACCCTCAACTTTATGGTCAACTAATCTTCAACAAAGCAGGAAAGAATAGCCAATGGAAAAAAGACAGTCTCTTCAATAAATGCTGCTGGGACAATTGGACAGCCACATGCATAAGAATGAAACTGGACCATTCTCTTACACCATACACAAAGATAAACTCAGAATGAATGAAAGACCTCAGTGTGAGACAGGAATCCATCAAAATCCTAGAGGAGAACACAGGCAGCAACCTCTTCGACCTCGGCCACAGCAACTTCTTCTAAGACACGTCTCTAAAGGCAAGGAAAACAAAAGCAAAAATGAACTATTGGGACTTCATCAAGATAAAAAGTTTCTGCACAGCAAAGGAAACAGTCAATAAAACTAAAAGACAACCTATGGAATGGGAGAAGATATGTGCAAATGACACTACAGATAAAGGGCTGGTATCCAAGATCTATAAAGAACTCAAATTCAACACCCAAAAAACAAATAACCCAGTCCAAAAATGGGCAGAAGACATGAACAGACACTTCTACAAAGAAGACATACAAATGGCTAACAGACACATGAAAAAATTCTCCACATTACTTGCCATCAGGGAAGTGCAAATCAAAACCACAATGAGATACCACCTTACACCTAACATTAATTTTGTTAATGGCGAAAATTAACAACAGGAAACAAGTGTTGGCAAGGATGTGGAGAAAGGGTAACCCTCTCACACTGTTGGTGGGAATGCAAGCTGGTACAGCCACTCTGGTAAAGAGTATGGGGATTCCTCAAGATGTTAAAAATAGAGTTACCCTACAACCCAGCAATTGCACTACTGGGTATCTACCCCAATGATACAGATGTAAAGAAGGGGCACACACACCCCAATGTTCATAGGAGCAATGTCCACAATAGCCAAACTGTGGAAGGAGCTGAGATGTCCTTCAACAGATGAATGGATAAAGAAGATGTGGTTCATATATACAATGGAATATTACTCAGCCATCAGAAAGGATGAATATCTACCATTTGCATTGACATGGATAGAACTGGGGGGGATTATGCTTAGTGAAATAAGTCAAGCAGAGAAAGACAATTATCATATGGTGTTACTAATATGTGGGATATAAGGAATAGCACAGAGGACCATAGGGGAAGGGAGGGAAAACCGAATGGGAAGCAATCAGAGAGGGAGACAATCCATGAGAGACTCTGGACTCTAGGAAACAAATTGAGGGTTGTAGAAGGGAGCAGGTGATGGGCGTTAAGGAGGGCATGTGACCTGATGAACACAGGGTTTTATAAACAACTAATGAATCACTGAACACTACATCAAAAACTAATGATGTACTATAGGTTGGCCAATTGAATTTAATAAAAGAAAAACATACACAAAAATAAATTCAAAATGTATTGTTGGATTTGGTTTCCTAGTATTTTACTGGAATTTGTGCATCCATATCCATCATGGATATTGGCATGTAGGCCACATTGTGACTTGAAACCATAAAACTCCTAAGAGAAAAACATAGGCAGTGAGATGTGGGATAGACATCAGCTTTAGCAACATTTTTCTAGATATGTCTCCTCAGTCAGGAGAAACAAGAGCAAAAGTAAATTATGGGACTACACCAAAATAAAAAGTTTTTGCACAGTGAAGGAAAGCAGCCACAAAATTAAAAGGCAATCTATTGAATGAGAGAAGGTATTTGCAAAGGACATATCTGATAAGGGCCTAATATTCAAAATATATAAAAACAACACAAAAAACCCAATTATCCAATTAAAATGGGTAAAGGATGTTAATAGACATTTTTCTAAGGAAGACCTACAGATGGCCAGCAGACACATGAAAAGATGCTCACCATCACTCATCCAACAGGGAAATGCAAATCAAAACCACAATGAGATACCACCCCACACCAGTCAGAATGGCTGATATCAGAAAGAAATAACAACATGGGTGAGGGTATGGAGAAAAGGGACTTCCGTGCAATGTTGGTGGGAAGGTCAAATTGTGCAACCACTGTAGAAAACAGTACATAGGTTCGTCAAAAAATTACAAACAGTAATACCACATAATCCAGAAATTTCACTACTGGATGTTTACCCAAAGAAAAAGAAAACACTAATCAAAAAGATGGAAGTGCAATCTAAGTGTTGAGAGGTGAATGGATAAAGAAAAGGTAGTATAAATATATAGTGGAATATTACGCAGCCATAAAAGGGAATTAGATCTTGCCATTCATGACAACATGGATGGACTTAGTGGGCATCATGCTAAGTGAAATAGGATAAAGACAAATACCATAATATTTCACTTTATGTGAAATCCAAAACAAACCAAGAAAAAGGAACAGACCCTGAAATAGAGAGTCAACCTGATGGTTTCCAGAAGAAAGGGTGGAGGGGAATGAGCAAAGCGGGTCAAGGGGAGTGGGACACAAAGGCTTCCAGTATGGAATGTATAAGTCACAGAGATGAAACATACAGCACAGCAAATATAGTTAATAGTATAATTATAGTACTGTATGATATATTGTGGTGAGCACAGCTTAACATACAGAGGTGTTGAATCACTGTGTTGTATACTGAAACTGATATAACGCTATATGGCAACTACCCTTCAATAAAAAAAGATCAAAAACAAGACAAGGGTGCCTACTCTTACCACTCCTATTCAGTACACTACTGGAAATCCTTGCAGAGCAGTCAGAAAGGAAAGAGAAATAAAAAGCATTAGAATTGTACATGAAGAAGTAAAACTGTCACTATATGAAGATATGGTTTTTTTTATACTTTTTTTTTTTAATTTTATTTATTTGACAGAGAGAGAGACAGTGAGAGAGGGAACACAAGCAGGGGGAGTGGGAGAGTGAGAGGCAGGCTTCCCGCGGAGCAGGGAGCCCAATGCGGGGCTCGATCCCAGAACCCTGAGATCATGACCGGAGCCGAAGGCAGACGCTTAACGACTGAGCCACCCAGGCGCCCCAAGATATGGTTTTATAAATAGAAATAACTAAAGGCTGGGGCACCTGGGTGGCTCAGATGGTTAAGCGTCTGCCTTTGGCTCAGGTCATGATCTCCAGGTCCTGGGATCGAGCCCCATGTCCTGCTCCCAGCTCAGCAGGGAGTCTACTTCTCCCTCTCCCTCTGCCTCTCCCCCTACTTGTGCTCTCTGTATGTCTCTGAAATGAATTAAAAAAAAAAAAAAACTTAAAAAAAAAAAGAAAATACTAAAGTCTACACCTAAAAACTGTTGTATCTCAACAAATTCAGTGAAGTTGCAGGAAACAAAATTATCATGAAAAAAGTAGTGTTTCTATACACTAACAATGAAATACATGAAAATGAAATAAAATGATCCCATTTACAATAGCATAAATAAACCTATACAATCCTTACTAACAAACTTAACCAAAGAAGTGAAAGATCACTACTCTGGAGACTTCAAGATATTGCTGAGAGAAAAAAGACATACATAAATGAATAGTATTCTCTGTTTATGGATTGGAAGAATTAGTATTGTTAAAATACCTATATTATTAAACACACTATAGATTCAATGCAATCTCTATCAAGATTTTAATGGCAATTTTTATAGGAGTAAAAAACAGTCCTAAAATAAAATGGAACCATAGCAACCTGGAATAGCCAAAGTGATTCTCACAAGAAGAAAAAAGCATGAGCAATCAAACCACTTGATTTTAAGCCATACTATCAAGGCATAGTCTATTAAAACAGTGTGGTTCTGCTATAAAAACAGGCAAATAAATCATTGGAATAGAATTAAGAGACCAGAAGTAAGCCCAAGCATATACTATCAGTATTTAATTACAGGGCCAATATAGTTCAATGGAGAAAAGACAGTCTTTAATAAATGGTGCTAAGAAAATTAGGTATTCACATGTAAAAGAATAAAACTAGATCCCCATTTTATGCCACTAACAAAAATTAACTTGAAATGACTTAAACATAAGACCTGAGACCCTGAAACTCCTAGAAGAAAAAAGGAAAAATGTTCTTTGCTGTGGGTCTTGCCAATGATTTTTTGGATGTGGCACCTAAAGTATAAGCAACAAAACAAAAAACAGTGAGACTACCTCAAACTAAAAAGCTCCTGTATAGCAAAAGAAATTATCAACAAAGTGAAAAGGCAATCTATAGAGTGGAAAAATTTATTTGCAAACTATATATCTGATAGGGGGTTAATATAATATATAAAAAGTTCATGCAAATAAAAATTAAAAAGCAAACAACAAATGATCTAATTAGGCAATCTAAAGGGGCAATAGACCTGAATATACATTTTTCCAAAGATGACTTGCAAAAGGCCGACATGGACATGAAAAGATGCTCAGTAACAGTATCATCAGGGAAATGCAAATTAAAAATACTATCAGATATCACCTTATACCCATTACAATGGCCATGATAAAAAAAAAAATACATATAGTTCTGCCCACCATTGCACCTACAATAGTTGAAACTGGTCACTGCAGACAACCAGGGTGGGGGCCAACCCCACCCATAAGTGCACCCACAGTAGTCACAGATCATTCACTACAGGAGGGTGCATGTAGCCCACACAGGGGACACTCTCAGAGCATCTAGTGCTCATGACCAGGGGGCACTGTGCTCCTGGGCCATATAGGAGGCCTTCTACAGAAAACCACTACTTTCTTTTTTTTTTTTTTAAATTTTATTTATTTGACAGAGAGACACAGCGAGAGAGGGAACACAAGCAGAGGGAGTGGGAGAGGGAGAAGCAGGCTTCCCGCTGAGCAGGGAGCCTGATGCGGGGCTCGATCCCAGGACCCTGGGATCATGACCCGAGCCGAAGGCAGACGCTTAATGACTGAGCCACCCAGGCGCCCCAACCACTACTTTCAAAATCTAGAGACATAGCTGGCCTACTTAATGCAAAGAAACAAACACAGAGGATAAGACAGAATAAGGAGACAGAGAAACATACTCCAAACAAAAGTATAAGACAAAACCTGAGAAAAAGATCTAAATGAAATGAATCAATCTACTGAAAAAGAGTTAAAAGTTATCGCCATAAGAATGCTTGTTGAAAATTAAAGAAAGATGCATTAACTCAGGGAGAAGTTCAAAAAAGAGAAAATATCACAGCTGGAAAATACAATAAATGAAATAAAAAAATACACTAGAGGAAAACAACAGCAGATTAGAGAAAGCACAAGAATGGATCAGCAAGCTAGAAGACAGGAGAGAGGAGAGTGGAAATCACTCATACTGAACAGAAAAAAAAAGGTAATAGGTTAATAGACTTCTGGGACAGTATCAAGCATACTAACATTTGTGTTGTAAGGGTCCTAGAAGGAGAGGACAGAGAAAGGCACAAGAACTTTATTTAAAGAAATAGCAGCTGTAAACTTCCCTAACTTGGGGAAGGAAACAGACATTCAGGTCTAGAAAAGAGAGAGCACCAAATAAGAAGAACTCAAAAAGGTCCATACAAAGAAACATAATAATTAAAATGTCAAAAATCAAAAAGAAAATCTTAACTATCAGCTGATTCTTTAGCTGACACTTTGCAGGCCATAAGAAAGTGGCATGATATAGTCACAGTGCTGAAAAGAAAAATCACACAACCAAGAATACTCTACCCTGCAAGATGGTCATTCAGCATTAAAGGAGAAGTAAAGGAGTTCATCACCACTAAAAAAAGAAGAGTTAATACATATTCTTCTCAAACTATTCCAAAAAATAGAAGAGGAAGGAAAGCTTCCAAAGTCATGCTATGAAGCCAGTATTACCTTGATTAAAAACAAATAAACAAACAAACAAAAAAACAGGGTGCCTGGGTGGCTCAGTCAGTTAAGTGGTTGCCTTCAGCTCAGGTCATGGTCCCAGGGTCTTGGAATCAAGTCCCGCATCAGGCTCCCTGCTCAGTGGGGAGCCTGCTTCTCCCTCTGCCTGCCACTCCCCCTGCTTGTGCTCTCTCTCTGTCAAATAAATAAAATCTTAAAAAAAAAAAAAACAAAGATACTACAAAACAGAAACAAAAACAAATGAAAAAACTACAAGCCAATACCCTAATGAAGATAGATGTAAAAATCCTTAAAATAATAGCAAACCAAATGCAATACAGTAAAAGAATAATTCACCATAATCAAGTGGAATTTATTCCAGCAAAGGATGGTTCAGTATTAACAAATCTATCAACAGGATTCAGCACATTTACAAAATGAAGGATAAAAACCATATGGTTGCTGGAGTGGAGGGGAGTGGGAGGGATGGGGCGGCTGGGTGACGGACATTGGGGAGGGTATGTGCTATGGTGAGCACTGTGAATTGTGTAGGACTGATGAATCACAGACCTGTACCCCTGAAACAAGTAATACATTATATGTTAATAAAAAACCACCACAAAACAACAACAAAAAACAAACATATGGTCATCTCAATAGATGCAGAGAAATCATCTGACAAAATTCAACATCCATCCATGATAAAAACGTTCAGCAAAGTGGATTTAGAAGGAACATACCTCAACATAACGAAAGCCATATATGATAAGCCCATGTTTAACATCATACTTGATGGTAAAAATCTAATAGCTTTGCCTGTAAGATCTGGAACAAGACAAGAATGTTCATTCTTGCTAGTTTTATTCAGACTAGTATTAGAAATCATAGGTCCACCAATCAGAAAAGAAGAAGAAAGGAAAGGCATCAAATCAGTAAGGAAGAAGTTAAACAGTATTAGCAGATGACATGACATTATATATAGAAAACCCCTAAAGGCTCCACCAAATAACTATTAGAACCAGTAAATGAACTCAGTAAAGTTGCAAAATATAAAATTAATATACAGAAATGTATTATGTTTTTATATACTATAATAAACTATAAGAAAGAAATTAAGAAAAATTCTTATTTACGATTGCATCACAAGGAATCAAACAACTGGAAATAAATTTAACCAAGGAAATTAAAGACTGTAAGACAATGATGAAGGAATTTGAAGGAGACGGGTGCCTGGGTGGTTCGGACTCTTGGTTTTGGCTCAGGTTATGATGACACGGTTGTGGGATGTCAGGTTCTACACTCATCATGGAGTCAAAATTCCAATTACCAAATATGTAAGTCATGGGGACGTAATGTATAGCACAGGGAATATAGTAAGTATTCTTTCAATAAATGTATGGTAACATGTTAACTATACACTTACCATGATGAACATATTTCATCATGTATGTTATTGTCTATTCTCTATGTTGTATACCTGAAACTAATATATCAACTATACCTCAATTAAATATACATATATCTTATATACACATACATACATATATACATGGAAGAGAACAAAAGCTGGGAGGAGGTGGAGAAAATAAACTCATACACTTCTGGTGGGACTGTAAATTGTTGCAGTCACTATGAAAAATAGTATGGAGGATTTTCAAAAAATGAAAAGCCAAATTACTGTATGATCCAGTACGTCTACTTCAAGTAATATATCCAAAGGAAATGAAAACACTAAGAAAGAGTATCTGCTTCCCCATGGTCAGAGCAGCGTTACTGACAAGAGCCACGACATGGAAACAACTTAAGCGTCTATCAATAGATGGATGAATAAAGAAGTTGTGGCATATATACAATGCGGTATTGCTCAACTATTAAAAACACAAAACAAAACAAGGAGATCCTGCCATTTGTGATAACATGGATGGACCCTGACAGCATTATGGTAAGTGAAATGTCAGAGAAAGACAAATATTGTGTGATCTCTCTTATATGTAGAATCAAAAAAACCAAAAACTCATGGAAAAAGAGATTGTATTTGGCATTACCACACGCATGGGGTGGGGGAGGCAAATCAGAGAAAGGTGGTCAAAGTGGATAAGCCTCCAGTTAAAATATAAATAAGTAAGTATGATGGCTGTACTTAACATGATCTAGGTATGAAAAAGTTAAGAGACTAAATCCTGAGAGTTTCCAATAAGGATTTTTTTCTTTCTTTTACTTATAGGAAATGATGGAGGTCAGTAAACTTATTGCAATGATCATTTCATAATATATATAAGTCAAATCATTATTTCTATATACCTTATACAGTAATGTGTCTTAATTATATCTCAATAAAACAGTAAGTGCCATGAAACCATGAGGCAGATTCACTCCTGTGTGGGAGAAAAGGAAGAAGAAAGGTGGAGCAGGAAAGGCATTAAGACTAGAGCACAGTTCTAAAATAATTTTGGCAAAGTTGATAAGGAGTCTTCAAGCCAGTTTTCCCGTTACCATATCCTTTATCCCTCAGGAGTAGCTTCCTCAGTGTACCTGCGGAGCTCAGTTACTGGCTGGAAGCAGCCTGTCAAAAGCACGGCCCTGGCACTAACTCATTGGTGGATTTCAGAGAAGTCACTGGGGGCCAGTTACTTACACTTCCTTTGGTGGGAAAGCTGAGAGCACATTTTCATCTTCACCGCATTCATTTTTTTTTTTTTTTTTTGCAAATGAAGCAGATCTTATGAATCAAAAGAAGGTATCAGCTCTGCCTATATTCTTTTTAATGCAGCTGATGAAAACACACTCTGGCAGTTCTAGAAGGCTCTACTCACATTTTACCTACAAGAAAAGCGAATGTTGTCCTCATCCTGAAGAGAGCACAGGTTTCCCCACTGTGGAACCACAATTGGCACAACTGCCAAAATCCAACATTGTTCCAGCTCAGCTCTAAGAAGTATCTAGAACACCCTGGATCCCAAAACAGGAGAGCCTCAGAGGAGTAAACTCTATCCACAAAGTTTATTTCTATATCTGGAGCATCTAGCCATTCATGTAATCCATGTTTTGCTGGCACTTGCCCTACCGTTAACACTCTTTGCCCCTCAAAAATGTCCTTTCTCTACATTGTTTCCTGGATTCTTCAGGGAATATCCCTCATCCTTACAACCCAATCTTGTTAGCTATTATACAACATCTGGTATTTTAGCTTCTCCCATTCCAGTCAGCTTCCACTGGCCACCACCAAGTATTTACTTCCTTCAATGTTTTGTGGGGGCTCTAGAGATGCCAAAAATGTGTGAATGCTTTAGTAAAAAACAGCCATCATGTATTTTTGTAAAAATGAAGAGAATGGCTTTGCCTGTTTTAAGTTGTTTACCTACTATTTTGAATATTTTAATTATTATGTAAATATTCTTATGATACCTAGACAAATATGTAAGTATTCTTAGGATACCTACATTTTATAGAAATTTCAGTGGCAAAGCTTTTACCAGCATTTCAGTATTGTTCCTTTCCCTCTTTATTAGATGGAGATGAATTCATTTGGAATTAGGCCAAAAGACTCATCTTGGGAAAAACACCATACTGTAACTCATGATTTCCTTTCCCTTTGTTGACTAACTCTTTCTTACTGGGCCAAGCTTATGTGCCCTGTTACCTCTTTGCTGAGGAAACTCCTAGTATTTGGCTTGTTCTCCAATACCATCCTTCACATTGTTTTATTTAATAAACACTAGGCACCTAGGATGTGTGAGGCAAACTGAATGAACAAACTATGGTTGAATTACCTTGAAGATCTTTTTCAAGTACGACAGTCCAATTGCTGGAGAGTTTCCAGTTTTGTTTTGCAGAATCCCAGGGTTCTACTGAGGTATCTTGGGAAGCTGCCAGGGTCTAGGGGACAGATTTTGGTGTAGTAATTATGTTCTGTACTTACTACTTCGAGTAGACAGCTCCAGTTTTTATTTATGTTTATATGTGCATTTATTTATACAATGAGGATCCACTTAAGTTTAATTTTAAAAATCTAAAGACACTGATAATACGCAATATGTTACAAAAATTTAGAGGAAAAAAATCTCAAAATTACTTCAATTTTTCTCTTAAATTTGTATCTCATTTTGTTTGGTGGCCCAATTATACCACAAAGAGTCTTCCAAATTCAAATTCCCCCTCCCTTGCTATGAGAGAATTAGGTAGTGGTTAAGAGCACAAGTAATATATTACATTGTATTAGAAGCCTGCTTTTACTACTACCACTAGTCACTATCTGTGACTTTGAGCAGTTCACTCAGCCTCCCTTCCTCATCTGTAAAAGGGAGTTAATAATAGTACCTTTGTCACTGGATTAGATGAATATGAAGCCAATACCTCTCACATTTGGTAAAGTGATCAGTATTTATTACATGTCTGCCTAACTCCAACTAGCACCTTGAATAATGCCTAAAGCATTAACACACAACAGTAAGGCCATCTTCAAGAAGCATCTGTAGACCTCAGTTTCAGTCACTGCATTGGATTCTTTCTGGTTATAGGATATATGCTTTAATTTGTATCCTAAACTGATAGGATTTGCTTTTTCTTGCTCTCACTATAGTATTTTAGAACTACTTCCCTTGATAGCAGCAACTTTTAAAAATTTTCATGAGTATTTCTTTTTTACATTTTTATCAAATATAGGTTTCAAACAATAAAACAACCATAAGTAACAAAATGGCGACAAGTACAGACCTATCTTACTTTGAATGTAAATGGACTAATGCTCCAATCAGAAGACATGAAGTGACTGAATGGATCAGAAAGCAAAACCCATCTATATGCTGCCTACAAAAGACTCACTTCAGATCCAAAGACACATGCAGACTGAAAGAGAAGGGATGGAAAAGCATTTACCATGCATATGGAAGTGAAAAAAATGCCGAGGTTAGCAATACTTATATCAGACAAAATAGACTGTAAAACAAAGACTGTGACAAGAGACGAAGAGGACACTACATAATCATAAAGGGAAAAATCCAACCAGAAGATACAACAATTTTAGGTATATATGCACCCAACATGGGGGCACCCAAATAAAGAAACTATTAATGGACATAAAGAAAAAAAATGGTAGTGATACAGTAATAGTAGGGGATTTTAATACCCCACTTACTTCCATGCATAGATCATCCAAACCAAAAATTAACAAGGAAACCGTGGTTTTGAATGACACCCTGGACCAGACAGATCTAACAGATATGCTCAACATTCCATCCTAAAACAGTAGCACACACATTCTTTTCAAGTTCACATGGAACAGTCACCAGAATAGATCACATGTTAGGCCATAAAAACAAACAAGCAAAACAAATCTTAACCAATTCAAAAATACAACAGTGTAAAACTAGAAATCAATCACAAGAACATGTCTGGACATAACACAAACAGAAGGAGGCTAAAGAACATGCTACTAAACAATTAGGGGGTCAACCAGGGCATCAAAAAGGAAATAAAAAAAATACAAGGAGACAAATGAAAACACAATGGTCCTAAAGCTTTGGGATGCAGCAGCAGATTTCCTAAGAGGGAAGACGATAGCAATACAGGCCTACCTCAAGAGACAATAAAAAACCTCAAACAACCTTACACCTAAAGGAGTTAGAAAAATAAGAACAAAGCCCAAAGCCAGTAGAAGGAAGGAAATAATAAAGATCAGAGCAGAAATAAATCAAATAGAGACTAAAAAACCCCCAACAGAACAGATCGATAAAACCAGGAGCCGGTTTTTTAAAAATAGCAACAAAAATGATAAACCTTAAGCCAGACTCATCAATAAAAGAAAAAAAGAAAGAGAAAGGCTGAAAGAAAAAAGAGAACTCAAATAAATAAAATCCAAAATGGAGGAAAAGAACAACCGATACCACAGAAATAAAAAAAATATGGGAATATTATGAAAAATTATATGCCAACAAATTGGACAACCTAGAAGAAATGGATAAATTCCTAGAAACATATAGCTTTCCAACACTGAATCAGGAAGAAATGGAAAATTTGAACAGACTGATTATTTTTTTTTTTTTTTTTTT
>NC_138375.1:98002735-98022044 GCF_054177405.1 Leptonychotes weddellii | reverse complement strand
GTGCAATTGCTGGATCGTAGGGTAGCTCTATTTTCAACTTTTTGAGGAACCTCCATACAGTTTTCCAGAGTGGCTGCACCAGCTTGCATTCCCACCAACAGTGTAGGAGGGTTCCCCTTTCTCCGCATCCCCGCCAACATGTTGAACAGACTGATTATTAGCAATGAAATGGAATCAGTAATTTAAAAACTCAACAAATGAAAGCATAAGACCAGATGGCTTTACAAGTGAAATCTACCAAATATTTAAAGAAGAGTTAACACCTATTCTCAAATTATTCCAAAAAAAAACAAGAGGAAGGAAACTTCCAAATTCACAGTAGGAGGCCAGCATTACCCTGACATCAAGACCAGGTAAAGGCACTACAAAAGAAGAAAAAAAAATATTTGCTTTATTATAATATTCTTCTGTATAATTTCCTTGTCATCATATTAAGCATCATATTTAGAAATATGAACAACATTCCTTCAATTTACATAACGACCCTGAATAGCCAAAGCAGTCTTGAAAAAGAAGAAGAACAAATCTGGAGGTATCACAATACCAGATTTCAAACTATACTATGAAGCTGTAATAATAAAAATAGTATGGTACTGGCACAAAAACAGACACATAAATTAATGGAACAGCATAGAAAACTCAGAAATTATCCCACAATTACATGGTCAATTAATCTGCTAGAAAGAAACAAGAATAGGCAATGGGAAAAAAGTCTCTTCAACAAACGGTGTAGAGAGCTACATGCAGAAGAATGAAACTGGACCCCTTTTCACACCATACACAAAAATGAACTCAAAATGGATTAAAGACTGAATGTGAGACCTCAAACTATAAGATTCCCAGAAGGAAAAACAAACAAACAAACAAAAGGGCCGTGATCTCTTGGACTTTGGCCTTAGCAACATTTTTTTTTTAGATATGTCTCCTCAGGCAAGGGAAGTAAAAGCAGAAATCAACTATTGGGACTATATCAAAATAAAACACTTTTGTACAGCAAAGGAAAGTATCCACAAAATGAAAAGGCAACCTACTCAAGGGGAGAAGATATTTGCAAATGATATAATCAATAAGGGGTTAATATCCAAAATGTGAAAACTGTACAACTCAACACCAATATAACACATAATCCAACTAAAAAATGGGCAGAAGACCTGAACTATCAGAAAATGTGAATAAAACCCACAATGAGATAGCCCCTTAAACCTGTCAGAATAGCTAGAATCAAAAAGACAAAAAATAAATATTGGCAAGGATTTAGAAGATAGTAACTCTTCTGCCCTGCTGGTGGGAATGTGAATTGGTGCAGCCACTGTGGAAAACAGTATGTAGGTTCTTCTAAAAATAAAAAATTACCATATGATCCAGTGGTTCCACTAGTAGGTATTTACCCAAAGAAAACAAAACATTAATTTGAAAATATATATGCACCCCTATGTTTATTGCAGCACTATTTACAATAGCCAAGATATGGAAGCAACCCAAGTGCCTACTGATAGATGCATGAAGAAGATGTATTCTAAACATACAATGTAATATTACTCAGCCATAAAAAAGAATGAGATCTTGCCATTTGCAACAATAGACCTAGAGGGTATTCTGCTAACTGAACAAAGTCAGAGAAAGACAATACCACATGATTTCACTCATATATGGAGTCTAAAAACAAAACAAATGAACAAACAAAATCAGAAACAGATATCGTACAGAGAAACTGGTGGTTTCCAAAGGGATTTGGTGATAGGCAAAATGGGTGAGGGATAGTGGAGATATGGGCTTCTACTTATGGAATGAATGTCACTGAGATGAAAGGTGCAGCGTAAGCAGTACAACCAATGGTATTATAACAGTGTTGCAGGGTGACAGTCAGGAGCTACACTTGTGGTGAGCGTGGCATAATGTACAGACTTGTGGAATCACTATGTTGTGCACCTGAAGCTAATGTAACATCGTGTGCCAACTGTACTTAATCAAAGAAAAAGA
Source organism: Leptonychotes weddellii (assembly GCF_054177405.1). Taxonomy (NCBI): domain Eukaryota; kingdom Metazoa; phylum Chordata; class Mammalia; order Carnivora; family Phocidae; genus Leptonychotes; species Leptonychotes weddellii. The sequence continues at coordinate 98,020,064 of NC_138375.1, read as the reverse complement.
AGAAGAATAACAAAGTGTCTTTAAAATCCTGAAACAACATAGCAGAATTACATATCCAGTGAAGATTTCCTTCCAAAAAATTAAGGTGAAATAAAAACAATTTTAGGAAAATCTGGGGAAATGTATGATTAATAGCTAGCACTACAAGAGATATTAAAGTTCTTTCAACTGAAGAACATTTTCTTTCAACTGATTCCAGATGGAAGCCTGGATCTTCAGAGATAAACATTACTGGACATTTTAAATACACATAATTTTTAAGATTGATTGTAAAACACTAATAATAGTGGTATATAGTATATAGCATGTAAGATAAAATATAGACAACAATAAGACACAGGCAGGAAGGTAGATAAATGCAATTTTACTGTTATAAGTCTTTCTGTGTTATGTAGTAGAATATTAAGCAAAGATGTCCTCTAATCCACAAAGGATGTATTTGTAATCTCCATAGCAAACCTAAATATAATACTACCCAAAACAATAGAAAACAGATAAAAAGGTTGTAAATGTAAGCTGGTCTATATCAGCAATTACATAAAATGATAATTGTGATTATGCACTGATGACATATTTTTAAACAAAGAAAATCTGTATGCATCTATAAACATAATAAGTAATCAAGGTAAATAGATATTAGGTTGGTACAACAAAAATGAATTGGATCTTTACATACTAGCAACAAATAGCTGAAAACTGAAAAAAAAAAGTCACATATGATAGCATCAAATCCTCTATCAAATATATGAACATAAGTTTAAGAAATGTAAAAAACTTTTACACTTAGAACTACAAAAAATTGCTGAATGAAATTAGAGAATATTAAATAAGTAGAAAGGTATTTTATGTTTATGGATTGGAAGATTCAATATTCTTAAGATGTTAATTTTCCCCAAACTCATTTGCAGACTTACTACAGTCCCACTCTAAGCCTCAGAAGGACTTTCTTTTGTGAGTATTAACAAACTAAAATTTGTATGGATGTGCAAGGGACCTAGACAAAACAATAATGAAAAAGAGAAATAACCGAAGGTCTTACACTACATGATTACATGATTTTAAACAGTCTGTCAAGCTACAAGACTGTGTGGTTGGCAAAAGATATTGATCTTATATAGATCAATAAACAGAATGGAGTCCAGAAAGAGACCACAACTCATCTTCAACATAGATGGAAAAATTATTTAAAAGGAAAGTAAAGCATTTTCAATAAGAGTCTCTGGGAAAAAAATAAGTTTCTCTGGAATGTACATGTGTGTATAGATAGAAAATAAACTTTGACCCCCTAACTTTGCTTGTATCCTATATAAAAATTATTATTTTACCTATATCTGAAAACAAAAAGTTTATATATTTTAGAAATAAAACATAAGTGAATGTTTTTCTGACCATCAAGCAGGCAAAGATTCTTAACACAGAAAAGACAACATAAAAGAAAAAACATGAAAAATTATAATTTACAAAATTTAGAACTTTGTCATCTGAAGACATATAGGAAAGTGAAAAGACAAGCTACAGACTGGACATCATATGAGATATAGGATATGAAAGAAAAATTGATACACAAAATACATAGCAAACTTCTACCAATTAGGAGAAAACACACACCCTAAATAAGAATAATAGTGGACAAAAATATCCACATAGATACTTCACAAAAGGAAATTTTCAAATGGACCAAGAGCATATGAAAATGTAGTAAGCATTATTATTCATCAGTGAAAAACAAAGCTATGATGAAATAATGTTAAATGTGTGATAGTAAAAATTTTGTTGAGTAGAAATGTGGAATAAAAAAATTTTCATAAACTGCTGGTAGTATTGTAAAATGCATTCTGGATTGATAGATTTCTTTCTTTTGTGTTTTGGATAATGGTTATATCATATTTATATTTCTCAAAATTCTTCAAGCTTTACACTTAAGATTTGTGTATTTGATGGATTATAAATTATAACTCAAAATAGTGCTAAAAACCAAAAATGAGTTCTAGAATTACTTATCACATAATATCTACAGAGAAATCTAGAATTAAATGTCAGATAGACCATAATACTTTAATAAACTCATAGGAAGACAAGATTGGTAGCTGTAGACTTTGGAAGAATTCTAAGGTGATCTTTCCCCCAGCTTCTGGTCTGATTTTGTTCTGGGCATATTTAGGGTCAAAAGAAGGCTGCATTTTCTTTGGAAGTTTTTGGGGTATGGCCCTGAGAATTAAATGAATTTAATATTTGGTTACTGTAAGGTCATCAGTAGACTCTCATTGTAACTTTAACGTCAAAGAGAAATTTCCAGTAATTTATCTCAACAAAACATCACTTTCAGTTAGGTAGAAAAATACCCAAACTCAAATTAAATCAAACTCAAATTCTTCTGAGGCTTTTCTGAGTGGAGACCTGCTGGTTCATACCCCAAATTTGGATTTAAGAAGCATTTAAATATTTAGTAATAGACACAGGTATCTTAGCTTGGAATTATTCCTCAGCTTCTGGGTACTAATTTATAGGAGGCAACATATATTTTCAGTCTCTGACACTTGTCTATCTCTTGAAATGTTATTCTTTATGTGAACCAAAAAATTCACTTTGATGCTATGGGGAAAAATTATTTTTCTGATAGTTGCTGAGCAACATTTGTTAATAATAGATATTGTTTCTTTACTCAACTCTTTTCTACTTAGAGTGGGAAGAAAATGCTTTACATCTTCAAAATCTGAGGTACTGGTTCTCTGGATATGACTGGTGGTAATTATTGCAAGCAGCTCTAACACATTTCAAATATCAGTGTTCCCCAAAACTGTTTTCTGAAAAAACAGCGCTGTTGATTTAGCTGCTTGCCATTAGTTTCTCATGGATTTTGTCAAGGTTTGTAATCTCTCAATCACATTTCAAGGGCTAACTAGTATTCATTTCTCCTAGATTTCTTCTTTCTTTTCTTCCTTTCTTCCTTCCTTCCTCCCTCCCTTCCTTCTTTCCTTTTTTTTTTTTTTAAGATTTTATTTATTTATTTGACAGAGAGAGACCGCGAGAGGGAACACAAGCAGGGGAGTGGGAGACGGAGAAGCAGGCCTCCCGCCGAGCAGGGAGCCTGATGTGGGGCTGGATCCCAGGACTCTGGGATCATGACCTGAGCCACCCAGGTGCCCCTCATTTCTCCTAGGTTTCTTACGCAGATTATTTCAGAGCCTATGAGGTTCGATATCTCTTACAAAGTAAAATATTTTCCTGTTTCTTGATGACAATTAATGGCTAGGACAGTTGTATGAAATGGAATTCAAACTTAACAGAAACTGAATTCATTGACAGATACCAAATCCTCTTTCTCTCTCTCCCCCTTGGTTTCTTCACATCCTGAGATGTGTCTGACTATTGTTAAGAGTCTCAACAAAACTTCAGGCTAAATACCTCCAAACTAGAAATGATACAGGAATCAACAAACTCTCCTTTCCCCTATCAAACACATAGAGTATGGAGAAATACCTGGAAGAAGAGAGAGAGAATAATATACAGACTCATTTTTTATTCCCTAGCTACTTGTAACTGTTGACACAGAGATTGCTGAAATTTACCAGATTGAGATAACTGATTAATAGTCTCCCTAAAGAGAACACTGCTTGTTTAATGTACAGAAAAGCAATGGTGTTCAAGAATTAGTCAGTGCCTCCACGGCAGCTTCAAGTAAGGGCAGTGCAAACCTCATTTTCCTTTCTTTTCATTCAGTAGCGACTCCAGGAATAAGACAACCATAGAAATGATATTGGTAGAGTACCTCACACTCCATCTTGAATTGCCCTGCAAATCTGTTCATCAAAATTACAGAGTAAAATTAAATCATACTTTCCCCCTAATCACCTAGGCCATAGCATCACAGTTAAAAAATTTTAAGCATACACAAGAGGATCTAATTATAAAACTTGATGTTTCTTGGGGATATATTAACACTTTGATATTTGGAGGATACATCAACTTCTTTACTCCTGTTCGTATTAAATATGAACATGCATGACTTCAGTGTTTTGAAAAATCCTATGTGTTATAAATGAAATAAATGGTTTCTCCGAAAGGAAAGCATTAAAATAATTTGCTTAGAGAAATTAGGGTTATGGATTTTTTTAAATAAATTTAACCCCATGTATTTAATCTTAAAAGAAATGGGCACCAGAGTGAGAACAGGGAGACAGGGAGACAGGAAGCCAGGCAAGAGACTGCTAAGTGCCATAAAGATGAAAGTACCATAAGACATGCAGTAAAGTGATTGGATTGAAGATATATATAGAGAGAGATATAGATACATATAGTGGCCCAAACAAATTGCTATTGAATATAATGTAGAGAATGAGGAAAAGAGGATTCCTGATTTAGGAATTAGGAAAACTAAAACAAAAACACTTTGGATGTTACACACTTATTTGCTCTTAAGAAAGATTTTCTTTCTCAGATCACTTCATCCCATAAAGAAGACTCATCAAGTTCTTCAGCAGGCTATGGGCCTTTCATTCAAGAATGGAAGAATCAGAGTGTAGTCTGAAATACATAGACTGGAGACCTGGATTCAGCTGTGTGATCTTGGGGACACCATCTTATCACTCACAGCCTTGTTTCCTTATCTGTAATACAGGTCAATGACAATGTCTCTACAAAGCTTTTGTAAAGGTCAACAGAGATAATGCTTGAAAAATGCTGTTTGATGGAAGTTAAAGTTACAATAATTGTGCCTTTTAACTTTTCTGAGTGTTGCTTATCATAATGTTATATCCAAACAGGGCCTTTTTGAATGTTTAGTTTATTTTGATCTAAACACTTTATTGGTATTAAGGTATATAAATTCACTTAAAGGATATATAATTATTTTATATTAATTATATAACAATATACATAAGTATTTGTGTGGGCTTATACAAATTAACCAAAAAAAAAAAGAGAAACAAATTTAACCAAGGCTATATATATATATATATATACACACACACACATAATACTTCTGGAAATGGGTAGGGAATATGGTAGCAAAGAGAGATCTTTTTCAGACTTATTTATTCTTTTCAATGCTAGATTGGTCAAGGAATGCCTAAAGCTTTACAGCTAATGTCTCTGGAGCAGATCAGTTTTCTGATTCTCCACCCCTCCCCCAACTTGTCCAAGGAGAAAGGCAAAGGCCTCAATGGAACAGCATTTTTCACACTGACCTGCTCGTTCATTTGAATCTGTAGCACTATTTAAATAAGAATCAAGAGAGTGAAAACAGCATGAGGCTCCTTGATAGATGCTTCCAGTTGGAAGTTTTTTTTCTGCTCTGTTTATCTCCAGTAGCACCATGTTAGTCTCTCTCAGTACTTTCTACTGTCATTGTAATATACATGTGCATGTATCATATTTTCTGACTGCCTAGTTCCAAGATATTTTCAATACAATCATTCTGCCTCCACTCCCTTTCCATTCATGCACACCTTGATTGAAGTTCTAACAACTTTTTGGGCTTTTCCTACCTTAATTTTTGGGGCACCTGGGTCGCTCAGTCAGGTGTGTCTGACTCTTGGTTTCCACTCAGGTCATGATATCAGGGTCACAAGATTGAGCCCTGTGTTGGGCTCCGGGCTCAGCGCAGAGTTTGCTTCAAAGTTTCTGCCTCTCCTTCTCCCTCTGCCCCTCCCCCCACTTACCTTCATAAATAAATAAATAAATAAATTAATTAATTTAAAAAAATCTTAAAAAACATATATCCCAAGAAATCAGTTCCTTTGCCCTATTCCTGTGGTAAATTGCTTACTATGGTGCCTTAGTTGAAGCATTTGTCCTTCCTTTCATTTTTTTTTGTCTTTGACATAGGAAATAAACAGTATATTCATATATCCCTGCTATCCCACCACAGTTATTGTGAAGGTGATTACCTAGGGCAGGAGAACAGAGCCAGTTATCGTAGCTAATGATTGCTGGTTCACTCAAATTATCATTCTATGAATAAGAGTAAGACTGGAAAAATCAAGGTTGTATCTTTGAGGACACTCACATCACCGACTACAGACCCATCTCAGCATTTCTTGACTATCATCAGTAATGAAAAGAGGCTGCACCAGTTATGTATGGTAATTCCAATCGAAGGAGTCTATTGAATGATGCATTTGCTTTCCATCAGGGCACTAGTGGAGCATTACAGGAAGTTAGACTTTGTTATTCCCTCATACATCAAAGTCGGCTTGCCAGTGTTACATTTATTGACCCGTCCAATTCTTTTTCCATGATTGATCACTTTTGCCACCCAAGGGTTTTCCCTGTTGCCCTGTCAGAGCAAAGTTCTCAACAGTGCTTTAAAATTTTAAAGTCACCTTTATTTATTCCCTGGGAAAGTTTTAATTTCACAGCAACTAGGAACATCCAGTATTGGAGCAGACGTTGCTTTTGCTACTCACATGCATCCCCCCCTTCATCACCACTGAAGGAAATCCCTGTGTTGTTTAGGGATGCAAGGTATTCACCTTCATATTTAATTTTCCAGACTTCTTTACAGATTATCAGTAGTTTTGTGACCTAATCCTGACCAAAATAATATAAAAAGTGTTCCATTGGCTGGAGCTTTACAGAAAAGTATTGTTTTCCTCATAAACAAAAGATAAACCATTCATTTACCGTTGACTTTCACTGGGCCTACTTCTTTTTTTCCTGGTATGTGAACATGATATATTGTAGAAAAACAATTTTGTGAACATGAAAATGGAACCACTCAGTAAAGTGGCTGATGCTAAGTCCCTATGGCATTTCCAGGAGCCAACTTACCAGCTCTGGAATGGCTACCTCTGAACTTGTCAAGTGAGAAAAATTGCTCCCTGTTACATTTCAGTCACTGGCATTTGAGTGTTCTTCTATAGGCAGATGAATGCAGTGCTCAGGGGGTTAACAGACTCAGTGGGTAGGTGCAACCATTCCAGAATAGTTGGGCTTTGTGATGATATTTTTATCAGGGCAATAACTTTTTCTACCAGTGTCAAGATCAAAATATCGTATTTTAAGAGTTATAACTTGTAGGCTTTGGGGAAAATTGTATATGTAGAGAATTAGGTCGGTTTTCCTCTTTCCTTGTATAATTAAACATGTCACAAGAACCTAATGCCTTAATACAGAGAGCATAGGAAATGTTAGGTCTACTGACCTTCAACAAGACACTAATAGGGTGTGCTGGTCTTCCTTCTCTCCAGGTACCAAGGCACTCTCTAGCTATAATTTAGTCCTTAGAGAGGTTCATGTTGACAGATTCCACAGTATGAAAGGTGAGAGGGAGGGAAGAAAGAAGCCACAAGCAATAGGCTGTCGACTTCTTCAGTTTCAGGAATTCACATTAATAAATCTCAGCAACACAGGGATATATATGTCGTGCATATGCATACTGTGCTATGTATAACATATGATATGTACTACATATAATATATAATAAAGCATTATTATTTTTATGTGCTCTTTTATGGAGAAACAACTCTTCTCTATGTCATATTGTTTTACTTTCCTAAGTAGTTCACATATGTTCAGTGGCACAAACTCAGGAAAATAAGCCATAGACATTTGCTGATGAAAATAAATATATCTTGACTTCTGCACTCATAAATATCTCCAAAAGATAGTTTCTTAATTCCAACATCTCAAAGATGACTATAACAGATTTTTTTCCAATGTATGTGTTGATAAGTAAAGGTACCACTACCCATTTTATTATATCCCTGAAGGCAAAACTAATTCTAGCATGGGTCATTTAAGTATATGGATAATTACATATCTATGTATAATTTACAGATGATTATCTTCATTTGATTTTAAGATTTATGGAAAAATGATCTTTAGTCAACTTAGGAAGAATGCTCTAGCCAGAGAGTTTCTGGAAAATAACTGATATATTAATGATAAGGAAGTGTAACCAATGAGATAATTCAGTCTCTGAATGACCAAGCTCTGGAACCTAAACCAGTAGGAAGGAGTAACCACTTATTACTGCCTATCTTACTTTTTATTAGTAACTCTGGGCACCCAACAAGATTAGATACACATAGAAATAATTCCAAATAAAGAATAAACACATGATGGATGCACAAAATTCTTAAGACTTACAATAAAATAATTTGTTGATTCTTATTATGTCCTCCTAGGATTTTTGTTTCTCTTTAAGTGGCTATTGAATATAGGACAGAATCTACACAAACTTAGGAGGTAAGTGAATTTTACATTTGATTTCTCCCAGTTCTTTGCCCATTAGATGTTGCTGTCTCATTTTATGCTTTGCTTAAAAATGTAAAGCCTGAAATCTCTTCTGTCCCATACCCGTTTTTAACACATACTCTCAAATACTTCATTCCAGTTAAGGTAAAGATGGTTGATAGTATCTAAAAATTTCCTCTCCTGGAGGTACTTAAATTTTAACAATGACTAAGATCTAGACTGAAATGGAGGAAAGGTATTTCAGGCAAGGACACTAAAGTGGCTCCAGCCCAGCACATGGTCAAATAATCATTTTTAATATGAAAAGTAAAGCAAAGGAAGGGAGAATCTTTTGCCAGCATAATACTTATTCAATTCAGAGAGAAACAAAGACAGAGATTTCATTCAGTGTCCATAATAAATATTTATCATCTTATCACCTATTGTTGTATAACAAACTACCTTCAAACACAGAAGTTTAAAATAATTTATTATTTTTCATGGTTCTGTGGTTGACTGGCACACCTGAGTGATCTGTCTTAGGAACTCTCATGCAGTTGCAGTCAGAGGGACACCAGAACTGGAGCTATCCAAAAGCTTAAATGGGCTGCATATCTAAAATGGGTCACTAATCTGGCTGATGATTGATGATTACTCTTCACTACACACCTAGGTGGGCTTGTTGACTCAAGAACTTACACATGCCTTCTCTATGCACACTGGCCTTTTTTTTTTTTAAATTCTTTATTTAAATTCAATTTAGGTAACATATACTGTATTATTAGTTTTAAGGGTAGAATTTAGAGATTCATCATTTGCATATAACACTCAGTGCTCATTACATCAAGTGCCCTCCTTAATGCCCATCACCCAGTTACCCCAACCCCCTGCCCACCTCCCCTCCAGCAACCCTCAGTTTGTTTCCTATTTGCCTCCCTCTCTGTTTTTATCTTATTTTTCCTTCCCTTCCCCTATATTCTTGTTTTGTTTCTTAAATTCCACATATGAGTGAAATCATATTTCTTGCAGCAAGATGGCTTAGTTCCTCAAGGATGGTCCCAAAAATGAGTGTTCCAGGAGACCTAGGAAGAATCTGTAAAGGTTCTTATGACAGCCTCAGATGTCTCAGAAAGTCCCTTCTGCTACCTTCTATTGGTCACATATCCCAGAAGTCAGATAAGCTTTTAATTCTATTTTTGGATGTGGGAGTGGCAAAGAGACATTGGCAAGAGCACATGGGATGAAATATAGACCATCTTTTGAAAATGCAGCCTCCACATCCTCTATGACAAGATGGTCATTGCTTCACAATTTCCATTCTGTCATTACATTATAAAATGGATTTCCAGAATTATAACTGGGTCCATAGCTATTTCACGAGAAACAGTATTTTCTACTTTTTTTTTTTTTTTTTAAGCTCACTACAGACATTAGATCAAGTTCCAGGCAAGGAATGTGAGTGGAAGGGATATATGCATGTTCCAGACCCCTTCTTAAAAGGGATGCTGCTTGCTTACCATGGACTTCTCTTACCCAGTCTCTCCTACTTGAGAATGATGAAGATCAGAGCAATACTGGAAGCCCCATTTTGGTAACAGAAGGATCTCCCTACCAGCCTTGAGCTCTCAATCTTGGAATTATTCCATGGGAGAAAAGTATCTATCATAATTAAGTCACTGTATTTATGGGTCTTTCATTATAGCAGCTTGGGCCAACTATAGATATTGTACCCTCATATACTATTTCCCAAATCCCTGGAGTAATTATTATTATATGGCCACTTTTCTGATTTATGCCTAAATCTTCTAATGCGGGAGATAGTGATATAGTGGGTAATGGAATGTGTTACTGAACTTTTAAGTAAATTACATATATGCTTAGTCTTAAAAGAAGTGTGGACATACTGTATCACTGATAATCTTTCCCTTTTTCTCACCAATAATAAATAACTTTAATTTTTTTTTTTTTTTTTTTTGCTGGTAACAGTTTCTCCAAGGATCTAGGTGAGTGCAGTTTGTGCAGACATGGAGAGAAAGGGGATAAAATGGGAACTGTTTTCCATAATAATTCTTAAACTGGGAGACAGGCATCAATTTTAGGAACTAAAAACTATGATTTTGTTCCAGCCCTAAACAATTATTACTGCTATTTCTGTTTTCAAAATCTTTGAAACAAATTCTGTTTATGTAAGTTCTCACAATTATAATTTTCTTCAATAAAGCTAAAGGACTATATATATGCGTGACTTGCTAATATTTTAGTTGTACTTTAATTTTTCCCCATACAACTTCTAATTTTCTCTGTCAAGGGTATTAGAGAGAGAAGAGCTTTCTTGACTCCACTGTTGAGAAAAAAATACCTGTTTATTTGTAACTGTAGGAAAATACGTTTTAGAAATAGCAGCCTACATTTTAACTTATGTCATTTAATCCATAAATATTCCAGTTCAATATTAGAATTTTTAAAAAATAGGGAATTTCAAGAGAACTACTTTAGTCCTTGGACTTCTGAGCATATATATCAAATTAACAAGGAAGGATAACTGTATGCATTCCACTCTATATGCTGCCTATACGTACTCTAATTTTCCCAGTTACAAACATAGGAGCTATCTATCACACAGTAAATTATACTTATTAATCTTTTTGGCCAAAGCATATAGCTTAGGTGAGCCCAGATTAGGGAGTTGGGGCAGAATGTCCCAACCACAATGTGAGAGCACTGAAAAGGTGTATAGCAATGGTAGGGATCTAGGGAAGGTTGAAAAATTGGGACTACTTTTTGTGATCATTCTTCATCTTGTCTCACCATCCCCCTTCCAACACTATTAAGGTTTGAGATACTTTCATTCTTTTCTATTACCATGGTTTTGTTTCTTGCTGCACTGAAGGGTTTTTTTTTTTCTTTTAAAGCTTTATTTTGGTATAATTGATATACATAGAACTGCACATATTTAATGTATACAATTTGATGAATTGAGATGAATATACCACAAGCACAATCGAGGTAATAGACATATCCAGCATCTCCCAACGTTTCTGTGGATTATTTTTCTTCTTTTAATAGTAAGAACACTTAACATTAGATCTACCCTCTTAACAAAATTTGAAATATATTATACCGTCAAGTTTGTTCTCTAAAACTTTTGTCAAGAAATGTGCATGGAAACTGTATTCAGTTGGGAATAAATGTCACAGGATACACATTCTTCCTCGAGGAATTAATAGATATAGATCTATCATTTCCTGGCATTCAGAATTGCTGCTGAGAAAGACCTCCCCAGGGTTTTTAATCACTGAACTACTCATACATACTTCAAGCTCTGAGGACTTTAAGTCAGGACCCAAGCTGTTTCAACAAACACAGTTGGAAAAAAGCCTAGAATAAACAAACTTGTTTCAGTTCGTCCCATTATAAAAACCAGAATCTATAGATTATTAGCTGAATAACAGGAACATTTGGAGTATTCCTCCCCTTATTTCCTGATACCCATATATCTTGGATAAAGTTCATGTGTCATCATTTTTAATTTTTAATTTTTTTTTTTAAAGATTTTATTTATTTGACAGAGACAGAGACAGCGAGAGCAGGAACACAAGCAGGGGGAGTGGGAGAGGGAGAAGCAGGCCTCCCGCCGAGCAGGGAGCCCGATGTGGGACTCGATCCCAGGACCCTGGGATCATGACCTGAGCCGAAGGCAGTCGCTTAACCAACTGAGCCACCCAGGAGCCCTCATTTTTAATTTTTTAAAAGATTTGTTTATTTACCTCAGAAAGAGAGAGAGAGCACACGCATGCTGGGGGAGGGGCAGAGAGAGAGGGAATCTCAAGCAGAGTTCCCGCTGAGCTCAGAGCCCTATGACCTGAGCAGAAATCAAGAGTGGGACACCAAACTGACTGAGCCAGTTTGGTATTTTTAATTTTTAATAAAAAATTTTTTACTGTCAAAGACTTATCCTCAGTTTCCTAAACTTATTTTTTTCCTGAGCTGAATTTTCTAGGAAGTGAAAGGGTATTAGTCATTCCCATTTCCAATCCCAACAGTTGCTGATGGATCAGCTGCTTCATCTCGTGTTTGTTCTTTATTTTCACAGTCTATTAACTTGCTGTTCCAGGTCCAGCAACGTGTAACTAACTGTAGAGGCCCCCACATGTGCAGAGATTAAGTGTTATCTTCTAAGGTTGATAAGTCGTTGAAAATCTCTTAGAATTTCCTCTTTTAATCCAATTGTATTTTGTCTGATCATCTGGGGGAAGGAGAATTGACTAAGATTTGTTTTGTGTTTTTAATTATTAATTTTTATTCTCCATCCATATGCTTGTCTTTCTATGTTTATTGACTAGTTTTAAAAAATGAGTGTGTTTTCCCTTTGGTGCTTCCCTAGCTATGGTTATTGAAAAGCATTTGCTTTACCTGGTTTCTGCAAGAAAATTTAGTCAAAATTAGAAAGTTTTACCTTGGCAAACTGCACACAAAATCTATCATTTAATAGTCCCATCATCTAGAGGAAGTGAAAGCATGGTATTAAGACTGAGTTGGTTCTTGCATCAAGAACTTAGAAATAGATTTTATCGACCTTAACAATTGAACAACATCACTATACATGATATACCTACTTTAAGCAATCACCAGTTTAGGTTCAGGGCTTGCAGAAGTTTTGCCAACTCTGGGCCTAAAACTTATTTTGTTCTTATTGTATATGAAGCTAGCTTATCCCACTGAAAAATAGAATATTTAAGGTATCAAGAGAAGAATAATTGTTTTTTAGTAAAAGCACATATAATTGGGAAAAACATTTACTTGATGTGAACTGGGCTAATTTTTATGAGTTTATAAATCTTTCTTTCTCTTTGCATCAGAGTTTCCTGCAATATTGTTATTATTAAAATGATCACATCAGTTCCTACATTAAAAGACAATTATATTATTATAATTTCTGGTTGTATTTTTCGACAGTTCAGTTTTGAATGGCAAACCAAAATGGAAATGCTTTCGATTACATAGGGCAAAAAGGTAGCAAATGTGTACTAAAGTAAAAGTACTTTCAAAAATTACAGAAGTCCGTTCATGCAGGGAAAATGGACACGTGATATACCACTACCTGGAAACTCCAGTCTCAGGCCCTAATAATCACATGTGGCCTCTAAGAGTCCAATACGATTACTTCTTTGAACCATTATCCAGAGAAGAAAAGGTAAATACTTCACCCCTGTCAACTCCTAATGGAGCAGAAAGCTTGGCTCAACAGTAGGCTATGAAGCAAGAAATGTCCTCTTAACTGCAACAACTAAAATGGTTGCCTTCTCTCAATGCTAAAAGAGTAAGAGCAATAATAAGGTACTGTATTGCATTATTGATAATTATTCCTAGCATTAGTGAAAATGCCAGGCAAGAACCAGAAATCCTATTTTTACTTCTCGTAGGCCAAAATCTCTTGCTTTATCCATTTTTATCCTTTATCAGCTACTCCCAAAACAAATGATCTCAAAGTGTCAAATGGTAGCTTCAAGCATGAAGAGATGTGAAATCCAGGAAAAGATAATTGTGGCTTTTAGATAAATGTAGGTCAGTAGCGTATTTAGTTTAGGAAAGAACCAGTTTTTATTAATGAGTGCAACTTCGAAACGTAGATTCATTTTGTCTTTAATGTTATTCATTGAAAGGTGACTATCTACTCAAGCACAGCATGGTTATAAATGATAGAAATACTTGGAACTGGTGATATAAGCTGATAGCTTCTTAGGATCACTGGTCCTGCCACTAATTCTCTCTCTGAATATTAATGCCTTTTCAGCATAAACACTTCCCTGTATTTTCAGGGAGAAAGAACTCAGTTTGGTTATACTTCCTTATTGAGTTCCTACAACACCCCAGCAAGAGGTTGAAATTATAGCTACAGTTCTATTTGGGTACATGCTTTGATAACCTAGAATCCAAGCAGACTTAAGAATTCTTTGGTGCAATCCTGACATCTCTACCTTAGCGAAGGCCCTCTTATTCAGCAGATGGGAGGGAAAATTGTCTTGAAAACTCTCCAATGTCACTGACTTTTATGAACATCACAAAAACTAGTGGATTGCTCATAGATACAAAGAAGAATCTCATCTGCCCAATAATCGTTCTTTTAGAAAGCGTCTATTTCCTGTTTGAACTCTATAGCTGCAGAAGGTTTCAGATAGGTCTGTAACTTCTCTGGTCACTGTTTTCCACGTATACTTCTATAAACCTAAGTTCCCACAGGTGAAGCCTGGATTTATGCACAGGGTGAAAAAGGCTCTCAGGTATGTGCTGAGACTTGACAAGTTCTGTAACAACATCATAACCAGAAACTGTGTGGCCAATCATTGCAAGGTCACTTGATAGTTTGGCCATTTCTGAAGAAATGAGAACTGACCTAAAATAGACAACTCGTTCTAAAATCGTATTTGGGAAAATAGTTATGATGCATGTCTCATGTAAAACAGAAAGCTTTTCAACTTATTCCCTGGTGACATTTTCTGTAAGCTAGGAATTTAACAGTTTTTTCCCCCAAAGTTAAATGGATTTGAATTGATACTGTCTTATGTGGTTCTTCTTGTTAATCTGTTTTATTCAATACTACTAAGAAGCAACGAGTGTATGAGTTTCAGGGACATAGTGAAAAGACCCATGAAATGGAAGAAATAATGGGGAAAACAACAAGCAATAAACAGATAACTAAATATCACATAATTCCAGATAGAGGTAATTTTCAGATAGAGACAGATGCAGAGTAGAAAATAAATCAAGACAATGAAATGTATACTGTGTGTGTGTTCATGCATGCACGCTATATTTTTTGATGAAGTATCATTCAAGCAAAGACCTGAATGATGACAAAGAGCCAGACATGTAAAGGTCTGAGTGAGTTGGATTATAGGCGGAGGGAATAGCAAATGCAAACAACAAACCACATTCACCTAGCTTGAAGGTTAAATTAAATATAACCTATTTCCGTAATAGCTAAATCTATATAAATAACATGAGCCCAGTAAAATTGCCTAAGATTCTGAAATGAAACTAGTCTCTGCATCCCTGGTATTAAGTCACAACACACTGAGAAGCCAAATGGGGGAAAAACAAGCAAACAAACATGGTATTGGGAGCATTTTGCCTTGCAAACTTCACATGGTATTATTTTTAAAGTGGATGGAAAAGTCAGAGTGCTCTTCATTAGTAACTATTCTTTCATTACTACGGATTTTGCTTTAGACATTTTTCCCAATCTGTCATTCTCTGTCTTTGAAAATGAAAACTCTAGAGGATTCAGCACATTAATTTGTGTTTTTTTTTATTAATCTATTGAGTTATTAAACAGGCACAGTGTTCCCCTTCAGTTAAAATAAAGCATTTATGTTACTTGGCAAGAACTCTTTGACACCGTCACTGTATAAATAATAGATATACCACTCAAGAAAGCAGTCTCCCTCTACTGACATTTGCTTCTTGCCAGGTTTTGATGCAAGACCAAAGAAATGGATTTGTGTGTATATAATTACATGTTATAGAGCATTAATGTATTCACTATTATTCTCCAAGTTTTTAAAGGCCTAAATGTCTATGCTCTGAATTCACTGGAAATAAGATTTGCATGTTCCTATAGTCAAAATGATTTGAACACACAACAGGAATAAAATAGATGTTCAGAAATAATACTTACAGCTTCATAATTAAACTCTCTGCTAAGGGAGTAATCTTTGAAACATGCATATTGGTGTTTGGCCAAGAAAAAAACTCCTGATGGCAATAAGTGGGTGTTTCTAAACTTGATTTCGATTACAGCTTTGAAAAGGTGGCTGTAAACACTAGGGACTATATTGTTCAAAAGCAATCTAAAAACCACTTTGGAAACAATGTAAATGTACTAGGGAGACTGGGAGTTTTTAACACTGATGTATATATCATATGGTAACTTGAAGGAAAAATCATGGCTACACTCAGTAGATAAAAGTAAAAATTTCCTTCTCAAAGAAACATGACAGGGTAATTTCAGAAAGACACCAAAGTGTTTAAAAGAGTAGAGGAACAGAATTTGTTCTTTATTTTTTTCCTAATCAGCTAGAAATTTCTTTTAAGAATATTCCCCTTCACTCTATTCTTTCCTCATAAATTTCAAGTAATCCAGTAAATTTCATGGAGGCGGTTTCTAAAAGATCTTGTCTTCTAAGCCAGAGGGAGAAAAAAAAATGAAATGCAAATAAAGGAGAACAGGGCGGGGGGGGTGGGGAAGCTAACAGGTTCTTTATTTTATTCCTTCTGGCAGTAAGAGTGGGAACCACCGTGGGCGAATTTGGATGGGCTCCCCTACATGCTAGTGGGTACATTTACAACCAGTTAAGGGAAGAATAGTGCTTAGAG
The DNA here is from genome assembly GCF_054177405.1 of Leptonychotes weddellii. Lineage (NCBI taxonomy): Eukaryota > Metazoa > Chordata > Mammalia > Carnivora > Phocidae > Leptonychotes > Leptonychotes weddellii. Next base: position 98,003,510 of record NC_138375.1, on the reverse strand, counting down.
GTAATGTAGAGGTGAACTTGAGCCTCAGAACTGAGCACAGAGACAAAGTCTACTTTATTAGACCAACTGGAAACAAATAAAGTTGGCCATATAACAAGAGGATGTGTGCTTCATCTTGGGCTGGGAAAGAGAAGTTGACTATTGGTAGGTAAGTCGAATTTTTATTTCAGTGCTACTCAATCTTTGCACACTGATTTCAGGGGAATTATTTGTATAGTTCAAAGGAGAGAGAGGGTGCTGTGTTAAATATATGTCATTTAATCTTTTTTCAAAATATATTTCATAATTTATTATGATTATTCTGTAATCTTTTTTGATCACTCTGAAGATTCCTGGTTACTGATTCTGGGCACAGTGTGACATTCACCTGAGCAGGCAGGACAATATCCCTAGAAGATGAGAAAGGGGATGCAGGTGCCTAGGGAATTGCACAAACAGAAAACAGCAATGTTTTCTGGAGCAAAAGGGAGCAAAAGGGAGAAGCCAGAAACCCCTTCCTTCAGGGACCCACATGATTCCTAAAGCCAGCTCCCACTGGCAGAGATTTCCATCCCCAAGTCACCCTTAAGGTGCAAGCTGCTTGCCATGCTTATGGTTAGCAAGAGTCTGGGTATGGAGGCTGGAGTATTTTCTTGTTTAACATTAAAAGGTGTTTTGTTGAATCACAGACCTGTACCTCTGAAAGAAATAATACCTTATATGTCAAAAAAAAAAACAAAACAGATAGCAGGAGGGGAAGAATGAAGGGGGGAAATTGGAGGGGGAGACGAACCAT
>NC_138375.1:97973954-98002235 GCF_054177405.1 Leptonychotes weddellii | reverse complement strand
TCATATGATACATGTCTTTCTCTGTTTGACTTATTTCGCTCAACATAACACCCTCCAGTTCCATCCACGTCGTTGCAAATGGCAAGATCTCATTCCTTTTGATGGCTGCATAATATTCCATTGTATATATATACCACCTTTTTAAACGGCACCACTTTATACTTCTTCTTTCCTTAAGACAAAAGTTGTGAGTGGCCGGGATGGCACAGTCAGTTAAGTTTTCAACTCTTGGTTTCAGCTCAGGTCATGATCTCAGGGTCATGATCTCAGGTCCCAAGTCAGGCTCTGTGCCCATCAGGGAGTTTGCTTGAGTTTCTCTCTCCCTCTCCCTTTGCCCCTCACCCCACATGTTCATGTTCTCTCTCTCTCTCAAATAAACAAACAAATCTTAAGAAAGAGATAAAAGCTGTAAACTAATGGGCCCTGATTTAACGGATGGAAAAACTGATTCATTTTTAAAGTTAAACTCTTTATTTTGAGCTAATTATAGATTCATACACAGTTCTGTGAAATAAGATGGAGAGGGCCCATATACCTTTAACCCAGTTTCCCCCAAAAGTCACATCTTGCAAAAACAATAGAAAAGTATCTCAACCAGGATATCTACATTGCTACAACCCACCAATTTTATCGACAGACTTATTTTATATTGCATAATTTTAACTCAAATTGTGTTGGTAAATCTGATTATTTTATTTATTATATTTATAGATCTACATAATAGTATGGATTTTAATCGTCTCTCTCAAAATTGGGCCTGCATTCTACCTGTAAAATTAGGCTAAAACTGAGCAGCATTTTTATTATCCAACATAAATTCTTCATTTTGTATCAGTCCCCAGCTACTCCAGGTTTTTCCTTAACAGCTAGCTCAATTCATGTATTTATGTTCCTATGGATGTCCCTCTTGTAATCTGTTTGAGAAGTACCTAATCCCTATGTTACCATGTCTATACCCCAGTGTGCTAAACCATGTCAGTTATCCAGCAGAGGGCATTCCATCCCTGCCTGTATTCAGCAGTAGCCTGGAAGACTGAAGGTACCATCAGAAAGGTAACTGGAGTCCTTAGTGAAGCAGGCTAAATAGTTCTCAGATAGAAGAATGTCACCAGATAAAAACAAATGCAATTATAAATGTCAAACGAAAAATTTTTTATTTCCACTCCTGACTTTTTCCCTGAGGTCTAAACATATTTTACAACCTACTTGACATTTCCACTTGGAAATAGAACATGTCCAAACTTGACATACCAAAAAATGGAATTGCTACCTTCCTCCTAAACCTCACAGTCCTCATTTCAGTAACAAATTTCACCATGTATCTAATTGTTAAAGCCAAAGACCTGGAAATCTTCCTAAATTCATCCCTTTACCTCAAACTAACCTAACCCTCCTTCATATCAAATTCATCTACAAGTTTTATTGGCTGTGTCTCCAAAATAGATCTTTGAACTATTTACCATCAAGGTAACTCATCATGATCTCTTACCTGGACTAGTCCATCTGTTTCCATTTTTGCTCCTTTAGAAATCCATCCTATAGATATTTTGCCAAAGAAGACATATAGATAGCTAATAGACACATGAGAAGATGCTCAACATCACTCATCATCAGAACTACATTGAGGGGGGCGCCTGGGTGGCTCAGTCGTTAAGCGTCTGCCTTCGGCTCAGGTCATGATCCCAGAGTCCTGGGATCGAGCCCCTCATTGGGCTCCCTGCTCCGCGGGAAGCCTGCTTCTCCCTCTCCCACTCCCCCTGCTTGTGTTCCTGCTCTCGCTGTCTCTCTCTCTGTCAAATAAATAAATCTTTAAAAAAAAAAAGAAAGAACTACATTGAGGTATCACCTCATACCAGTCAGAAAGGCTAAAATCAACAACACAAGAAAAAACAGTTGTTGGCGAGGATGCAGAGAAAGGGGAACGCTCTTACACTGTTGGTGGGAATGCAAACTGGTGCAGCCACTCTGGAGAACACTAGAGATGTTTCTCAAAAAGTTAAAAATAGAACTACCCAATGATCCAGCAATTGCAGTATAGATATTTACCCAAAGGATACAAAATGCTGACTCGAAAGAATACATACATCCCGATGTTCACAGCAGCTTTACTGACATTAGCCAAATTATGGAAAAAGCCCAAATGTCCATTGACTGAAGAATGGATAAAGAAGATGTGGTATACACACCCCCACACCCCCACACACCCCCCACAGGAATATTATTCAGCCATCAAAAAGAAAGAAATTTTGCCATTTGCAACAACATGGATAGAGTTAGAGTATTACACTAAGTGAAGTAAGTTAGAGAAAGACAAATACCATATGATTTCACCGATATGTGGAATGTAAGAAACAAAACAGATGAGCATAGGGGAAAGAAAAGAGAGGCAAAGCAGAAAACAGACTCTTAACTGTAGAGAACAAACAGGGTTGATGGAGGGAAGTGGGTGGGGGATGGGCTAAATGGGTGATGGGTATTAAAGAGGGCACTTGTTGTGATGAGCACTGGGTGTTATATGTGAGTGATGAATCCCAAAATTCTACTCCTGAAACTAATATTACACTGTATGTTAACTACCTGGAATTTAAATAAAAATTTGGAGAAAGAAGAAGAAAAAGAAAGAAACAAAATAACAACCAGAAGAAAAAGGTATATATGGATAGGAAAATGAAGAATGCAAATCAAGATCACTCAGCAATATCTTTAAAGTACAGAAAGAAAAAAAAAACTATGAAACTAGAATGCTATACCCTCCAAAAATATGTTTCAAGAAGAATTCAGAATCATAAAGACAATCTAAAAGAAAGCAGAAAAGGAAAAAAAGAATTAACTGAAACATGAAAATATAAAACAAATACCAGTGTGATTGACTTCAACATAATCATACAATTAATCATATTAAATGCAATTTTTAATACTTCCCAATTAAAAGACAGATGTTGTCAAATTAGATATAAAAGCAAGATCCAATTAACTGTCTATAAGACATCAGTTACATATAAAGATACAAACAGAGGTTAAGCATGGAAAAAGATATGCCAAGCTAACGGTTAAAAGAGAGTTAAGTTTAACTATTTTATGTAAGACACAGTACATTTCATAGTAATGAATGGTATCAGGGATAAAGAAGGTAATTTCATAATAAAGTTACCAATTTATTGGGAGAACATAACAGTTCTTAATGTTTATGGGGCTAATGCCAGTGCTTCTAAGTACATGAATCAAATCCTGATAGAACTTCAATGAGAGGGGCGCCTGGGTGGCTCAGTCGTTAAGCGTCTGCCTTCAGCTCAGGTCATGATCTCAGAGTCCTGGGATCGAGCCCAGGATCTGGCTCCCTGCTCAGCGGGAAGCCTGCTTGTCCCTCTCCCACTCCCCCTGCTTGTGTTCCCTCTCTCACTGTGTCTCTCTCTGTCAAATAAATAAAAAAAATCTTAAAAAAAAAAAGAAAAGAACTTCAATGAGAGACAAATTCACAATTATACATACAAATTTTAACACCCCATTCTAAATAATGGTACAAAGTATAGCATATGTGATCAACACTCTCAACCAAACTGCCCTAGAATGCTCAACCAAATAACAGCAAAATACGCATTCTTTTCAAGTGCACATGGAATATTCACCTATATAGACCATACATACAGTCATAAAATTATTCTGTATAAATATAAATGATTCGAATACGTCAAATATATTTCTTATTATGATGGAAATCAATTAAATATCAGTAACAAAAAATTGGAAGATCTAAAATATTTGAAAAGACATAAGTAAAATATATCTTAATAATTACAGATCAAAAAAGGAATCAGAAAGTAAATAGGCAGTATTTTGAGCTGAAAAAAATGAAAACATTAAATACCAAAATTTATGGTGCGCAGCTATAGGAATGTTTATTTTATTTTTTTTAAAGATTTTTATTTATTTATTTGAGAGAGCACACAAACAGAGGAAAGGGCAGAGGAAGAGGGAGAAGCAAACTCCCTACTGGAGCAATGAGCCCAACATAGGGCTCAATCCCAAGACCCTGAGATCATGACCTGAGCCGAAGGCAGATGCTTAACCAACTGAGCCACCCAGTTGCCCCTAAAGGAATGTTTAGAGGGGAATTTTGCTAAGTTCTTCTATTACATAAGTAGACAGGCTTAAAAGGAATGACCTCAGCTTCCAATTTAAGAACCAAAAAACAAAGGAAAAAAAACCACAAATTAAATCTAAGGCATGTAGAAAGAATATGAAAGAATACTAAATTAATCCCAAACAATAGAAAACAAGGCCATGGAAAATAGAAAAAAAAAAAATAGAAGAGATCAAGAAAATCAAAGCTATTTCTCTGGAAGAATCTATAAAAATTGACAAACCTGTAGGCAGACTGATCAGGAAAAAAAGAAACAATACCAATATTAGAAATGAAAAGAATAATCACTACAGATTTTACAGACTTTAAATTGATAATGAGGGGATTTTATGAAAAACTTTCCCAGTAAAATTGAACAATTTAAATGAAATGGACAAATTCCTTGAAAGACACCAACTAGTAAAATCTAAATAGCCTTACATCTATTAAAGAAATGATAATATGATACCAGTATTATCCTGATAAAAAAAAAACAGAAAAAAATATAGGAGAACTATAGAACTTCATCTGTTTGTGAGTTAAGATACAAATATTCTTAAAATTTTAGCAAGTCGAATCCAGCAGTGTACTAAAAATACTACGTCCTGATCAAGTGGGCTTTATCCTACTTAAAGTTAAGTTTGGTTTAACATTTAAAATTTTATATATATCACCATATTAAGAGGTTAAAACAGAAAAACCATGACTATTTTAATTGATTCAGAAAAAAAAGCATTTGACAAAATCTAGCGTACGTTCATGATGAAAACTCTCAAGGCACTAGGAATAGAAGTGAACTTGATCAATGCAGTAAAGGACATCTATAGAAGCATCCAAATAACATCACCCTTAATGGGTGTACAGAAAGAAAAAAAAAAAGGATGGATGTTTTCCCCCTGATGTTAGGGAATAAACAAGAATAACTGTTGTCACCACTTCTACTCTACTAGATTGTACTGAAAGTACTTACCCAGTGCAATAAAATAAAAACTACAAATAAAGGAAGCAAAGAAGGAGACAGAGGGAAGAAGAGAGAGAGAGAAGAGGAAAGAAAGAACAAGAAAGAACAAGAAAAAGAGAGAAACAAAGAAAAAGATACACAGAATGGAAAAGGAAATATAAAACATATATTACAGATGACATAATAGCCTATGTAGAAAATCTTAGCTAGTATAAAAAAATCTATAAAACTAAGAAGTAAATCTAGAATGTTTGCAAGATTAAAGGAAATATACAAAATCAATTGCATTTCTATAGCAATGAAAAAAGGAAATAAAATATAGGCTATGACTGCATCAAATATGAAGTGATTAGGGATAAATCTGATTTAAAAATTTCAAGACATATATGCAGAAAACCACAAAACACTCCTAAGTGAAATTAAGCAAGTGAATAAAATGAAACATATACTGTTTATGAATTGAAAGACTATTATTATGCCACCAATCCTCCCCTAATTGATCCCTAGATTAGGAACAATCTTAAACAAAATACCAGCATACCAGCATTTTCTTTCTATAGAGATTGATATTCTAATTCTAACATTAACAAGAAATGCAGAACCCAATTACCCAAAATGTTGATACAGAAAAACAAAGTTGGAGGACTTACACAACTCTGATTTTAAGACTTAACATAAAGTTACGAATACACATTGTCATATTTGGCATAAAGAAATACACATTTTTTAAAAAAGATAGACACATGGATTAACGGAACAGTAGAGTTTTGAAATAGACCCATACATATATAGTCAATTTATTTTCTATGAAATTTCTAAGAGAATTCAATGGGAAGGGATATTTTTTAAAATAAATGGTTGTGGAACAAAATGCAGAAAAGCAAAACAAAAAACTGTCAACTTTACCTGTAATTGTATATAAAAATTTACTCAAATGGATAATAAATGTAAAGGGGACAAACTATAAAACATACAGAAGGAAAATTAGGAGAAATCCTTGTTGACCATTTGGTTTTGAAAAATATTTCCTAAATAGGAAACCAAAGTGATCAACTATATAAAAGAATACTTTTTACTTTGAAATAGTTTCTCCTCTAAATACAACGTTTTTGAAAATTGAAAGGGCAAGACACAAGCTAAGGAAAATATTTGCAAAGCCCATATCTGATAAAGTGCTTATATGATATTATATTAATGACTGTCAAAAGTCAGTAAGGAGAAAAACAATGGAATCTGCAAAATATTTTAACATGTTAACAAAGGAGGCATACAGATGACCAATAAGCACACGAAAAGATGCTCAAATTCATTAGTCATCAGGGAAATGCAAATTAAACCAAAGTGAGATCGTGGTACACACTCATTTTTTATTTAAATTCAATTAATTAACATATAGTATATTATTAGTTTCAGAGGTAGAGGTCAGTGATTCATCAGTCTTATATAATACCCAGTGTTTATTACATCACATACCCTCCTTAATGTCCATCACCCATTTACCCTATCCCTTCACCACCCTTCCCTCCAGCAACACTCAGTTTGTTTCTTATGATTAAGAGTCTCTCATGGTTTGTCTCCCTCTCTGATTTGGTCTAATTTTATTTTTCCCTCCCTTCCCTTATGTTCATCTCTTTTGTTTTTTAAATTCCACATATGAGTGAGATCCTATGATAATTGTCTTTCTCTGATTGACTTATTTCACTTAGCATAATACCCTTTAGTTCCATCCATGTTGTTGCAAATGGCAAGTTTTTTTTTTTTTTTTTGGTAGTTGAGTAGTATTCCATCGTACATATATACCACACCTTCTTTATCCATTCATCTGCCAACGGACATCTGGGCTCTTCCCATAGTTTGGCTATTGTGGACATAAACATTGGGGTGCAGGTGCCCCTTCGGATCACTACATTTGTATCTTTGAGGTAAATACCCAATAGTGCAATTGCTGGTTCCTACGGTAGCGTTATTTTCAACTTTTTGAGGAACCTCCATACTGTTTTCCAGAGTGGCCGCCCCAGCTTGCATTCCCACTAACAGTGTAGGAAGGTTCCCCTTTCTCCGCATCCTCGCCAACATCTGTCATTTCCTGACTTGTTAATTTTAGCCATTCTGACTGGTGTGAGGTGATATCTCATGTACACACTCATTATTAATGGCTAACCATACCGAGTGTTGACCGGGACATGGAGCAACTGAAAATCTCAAGTACTGTTGATGGAAATGTAAAACTGTACAACTTTGGAAAAGTTTGTCTCTTGTTTCAAAGTTAAATATACATCTAGCATACAACATGTTTATTCTAAAGTATTTATTTAACCAAGAGAAAGGAAAGCATGTGTCCCCACAAAGAAGTGGTCAATGAAAGAAAACAGATAAAAAATACACATTATATTATTCAATTTCATAAAATTCTAGAACATGCAAACAGTCATGAGTGTAAGCATAGTAGTTGCTAGAGAACTATGACAGGTGCTGGCAGAGAGGAATAGTTGTATTACAAAATAGCATGACAAAACTTTTTAGAGTAATGGATATGTGTATCTTCTTGATTATAGTGACAGGCTTACAGGTGTGGATGTAGATTAAATTCATGAAGTTTTACCCTTTACATGTGTGCAGTGAAATGTATGTCATTTATACCACAATAAGACTGTTAAAAATAGTAAGCCACAACTGAGTACCTGGTAAAGTAAGTGGCCTCACTCTTCAGTTCCATTTTCTTGAAACAAACTATCTTTAGCTGACCAAATGAAGGATCACACAAGAAAAGCACTTCACATGTTGTTATTAGCATTTTATGAGCTTTGAGTGTAGGTCAGGAACTCTTCTAAATATGTCATAGATTAAGTCTTTATAATCACGGATGAGGTACATTCTATCATTACCTTCTCAGATTTGCTTATTAAATTGTGTTATTAACTTCCTAAAATGGGTATCTGACCTGTTCAAAATCACAGTCCAAAGGAAAGGGACGGGGATTAAATAAAGACACTCATACATTTAATAACAACACTTGATTGCCTTGGGGTGGGGATGAGCAAGATTAGGCTCCAAATCATGCACTGAGGCAGACTGGTTGCCACAAAACCACTGTCAGATCAGAGGCCTTTAAAAGCAGAGCAGGAAACATCGCTTCTGTTCCTTAAATAAAAGATGTCTTTACAACAATGATGACAGCCCTGGAGCCCACGAGAGGTCAGGACAAGACTCTGCAGCCTGCCAGTAAGAAATGATGAGGAAGCAAAGCTGATTTTTGTTGTAAATTGTTAATAGAGTCCCAAGTTGTTGACATAAGATCTCTCCTACCAATCACTTACGTCAGTGCGGTTCAGGGCAGAAAGTGACAATGAAACAGACAAAGGTTTGGCATTAAAGAAATTGGTGTCAAGAGAAGAGAAGGGTAGGAATTAGTATAGGCAAATGTTAATTGGCTCTAACACTCAAGTTGGCTTAGTGTGATTAACTTAAGAAGGAATGAGGTGGTAATTGGAAGTATATCTACCCTTTTAGTTCAATTCATATTCATCCAAAAATTCTCTAGGTATTTTTTACATGTAAGTTTAGGAATCAACTGTAACAGCCAATTCCTTTACTTTGTATGTGAAGAAAAATCCCACATCCTTAAACTTAAGATTTTTTTTGATACTGCAGAGATCATCATTATTGATGAATGTAACGGAGAAAGATACTTTGTTCAAATGTCACCTAATTTACCAACACAATTTCTCTTTTATGTTTTAATGACTAAGACAAAACTTACCAACAAAGAATGAATGCCAGTAGATATTAGTATCCCAGTTAGATCTTTAAAGAGAAGTAAAGGACCAGTGATTAGTTCCCTACAGAGAAGTTGTGAACCAGAGCTTGTGAATTAAGTCATCACTGTATTGTCACTAATATTCTTCCTGTGCGCAATGGCCAGAACTGACGCTACATGTTGGTATTGGAGTTGGGCAAAACTGAATATTTTAGGCCTTTACTACCTATTATTTTAAAAAAGCAGTAGTATCACCTAGGTTAAGACTTCATAATTTATAAAGTATTTTACAATTATTATCTCATTTCATTATGTAATTGCCTTGATTTATAGTTAAAGATACCAAATTGTACAGACAGTAATTTGTCATTATTTACATGTGTTAATTGGTAGCATCAACATATTAATTGATACAGGTAAACAGAAAACCTGAATTTCACCCCAAGTTGTGTACTCTTTCAAAAACACCAAAGCTGTCTTCCCATTCTTAATTGTATATTAATTCTTGAAACTGCTTCATAGGTTGTAATTCCCAGTGAGTTAGGTAGGCATGTAAAAGAAAAGCCTCAACATCAATTTTAAAAATTCCAATTTTGCTTTATGCATTTGTGGATAGTTTTTATGTGATCTTTGGTAGTCATTTCCCTCTCGTGGAATATTCCCAAAGGATGCATATACTTCTCTTCCACCTATAATCCTCTTGCCTTTTGCCTAAATGTCCTGATCCAAGAGGCCCTCTGGCTACCCTAACTCATATAACCCCAATGTTTGCTTCTCAGACCCTTGTTTATTAATTCCATAGCGTGCTTACCATTTGGCATTATGTTTTGCATGTTTGTTGACCTAAATACTGTTGCTGTCCTCTACTAGTCTCTGTGATCTATAGTTGTCTCCTCAAAATGTGGGTTAATGTTGCCATTCCTTTAACACTTGAATGACTGTGTAAGTCTAGGAATTCTCAAGGTTACTTAACCATACAGCCAGTTCTGCCTGGGCAGTGTCAGCAAGGGGAGTACTCTGGGGGGAGAGGCAGCACACACACCTTTGGAGAAGGCCTAACACTTGCTAGCACACAGTTAAAGTCTTGATATTTTTGGTGTGATTTCTAAGTTGCATGTCACCAGTCATATTGATCCCTCAGGCACATTGACTCACGAGGCCTTGGAATGTAATATTCTGACTTATGTCAAATAAGGTATTTTTAAAATTAATTTGCACCCCCAAAAAGCTGTCAAATTCAAAATTTTGCTGAGCTATGTTAATCTCCCATCTGTGCAGAGTGGGATTCTCAATAAGTTGCTGGTTGTTAATAATGTTGGATTTGTGCTCTAGAAAATACACTTAACACATTTGCAGAAAGCACACTTCTTCCTGTCATAAAGTTTAATAGCATATGATATAGAGCCATGAGCTCTAGATATGAAAGGAGTTTGCTGATTTTCTTTTACTTTTCCCTGAGAATATCACATAAAGGAAGCAGAAAGGTAGAGTCACTAAGTTAAAAATCATTCCGTTCTCATTGTCCAACTCAGCTTTGCTCTCCATGTCATCTAATGGGGTGGGGCTTTCTGGTGTTGATGTTACTTCTGGTAAGTATCCAGTGCCCTGCCACAGACTAAGAGGCCAACAAGGGTGAATGATTGATGGTGATGATGACAGCAAAGATGGATGATGGATGTGCTTATGTATGCCAACTGGCTCAATGCTTCATTAACAGAAGCTCAGGTATCAGAAGCAACAGATGAAAGTACAAATGTATGCTCTCCAAATGGCCAGGGAAGAGGTTCAGATTGCAAATTAGGAACTTATTTTCTAGTAGCCTAGACACTAAGAAGACTTTATATTCAAAGAATAATGAAAGGACATAAAGCTCTCATAAGCTAGGAATCCAAGGACTACATGAAAGTTAAATCTTTCTTAGTAATCAGGTGAGAAGACATGCTCAGTTAAGAAGAGAATGCTGACAGGAAGGTTGTAATTGAAAGATAAACTTCGGCTACAATGTGGCTAGAGCCTTCTGATCAGACAACTCCAGAACTGAGGGAGCTCTAAATGTTCTTTTTGATTTTCATTGGTGATAAAGTAGATACTGAAAAGGGAAGAGATATGAAGATCCCCTTTCTTTGAGGTCAAAGTCACTATTTGGGTAATTGCACCACAGAAAGAGCGCTTTGAATTTCTCATGATGAATGCTCAGAGGCGTGTGCATGTGTGACATGGCAGAACCAAACTTGTTCTGTCCCAGGGATCCCAGTGGCACTGGAAGAGATCTAGATAACAGGATGTGAGGTCAGTGGCAACAAAAAAGTTGAGTTTTCAAAGGAATGACAAACACTGATGTGGATGGCCAGCCCCTTCCCCAAATCTGAAATGAGAAGATTAGTCTGGGTAAGGAAAGGACAAATGTTACTAACCAAAGATGAGGCAGCACACGGCATGAATCCACACAAAGGTAGGACAAGCTTTCCATACAGGACCATATCACAAGGAATTTTTAAGATTAGCAACTGGAAGGTAGGTATCAAGGACTCAAAATATTAAAATCAAGAATGAAAAAGAGGATATTAATTTTGACCTCAGAAGAAATGAAAATAAGCAAATACTATAAGTAACTGTAATCCAAGCCATACACATCAACTAGATAAAATGAACTCATTAAGACTTGAACTACCAAAGTTTATTTATGATGAGGTACAAAAATCAGAATAGAACTATAATATAGGGATTATTAAATTAGTTATAAAAATTTCCATCAAAGGAAAATCTAGAACCAGAGGGCATCACTGTCAAATAATCAAATATTTAAAGACTTAACATCCATCATTCAAAAAAGACTTCAGAAAAAATAGAAGAGGGGAAAACACTTTCCAACTCATTTCATGGGACAGTAATACCAATGTCAAAGTCCTTAGAAAACTACAGGGGCACCTAGGAGGCTCAGTCTGTTAAGCTTCTGACTCTTGAATTCGGCTCAGGTCATGATCTCATGGTCATGATCTCACAGGTCAGCCCTGTGTCCAGCACTGCACTCAGCATGGAGTCTGCTTGAGATTCTCTTTCCCTGCCTTGCACTAAATCAAATAAATAATAAATAAATAAATTCTTTAAAAAACAAAAACCCAAGATCTTGCATGAACAAAGACACAAAATCCTCAAAAAAAAAAATACTAACAAACCAAATACATAAGTACAAACAACAACAACAACAAAAAAGATCACACACCGTGATTAATTGTGATATACCCTAGGAGTACAAGGTTGGTTCAACATAGAATAATCACCAACCCTGTTGATACCCTAATTTTAGAGCTGGCCTCCAGAAGATAAGAAATCTGTCTTGTTTTAGGACAAATTTTATAGAAACTGTTACAGCAGCAATAGAAAGTTTAAGTTCAGTGCTGATTGTGGAATGCTACTATAACAAATACCTAAAAATGTGCAAATGGCTTTGGATAATGGGCAAATACCGGAAGAAGTTTGAGAAGAGTGACAGAAAAACCCTCAACTGCCTTGAACAGCAGAAACATGGATGTTAACAAGTCTGCCAGTAAGGACTCAGAAGGGAGAAACCTGGTTTAAAAATTAGATTTAAAAAGCCATTATTATTAAAAGAAATAATTGAATCATCATAAACAGATTGTTAGTAGAAATATGAATGTGAAAAGTGCTGCTGTCAAGTGTTCAGAAGGAAATAAGGAACTATATCAAAAACTTGAGGAAAGGGGATCCTTGTTATATAAGACACAGAAAGCTTAGTGGAATTGTGTTCTATGGTTCTGCAAAAGCAGAACGTTTAAGGGATGAGCTTGGATATTTGGCAGAAGCAATATCTAAGTAGTTGGAAAGAGAGGACTTGTTTCTTCTTGCTGCTTCTAGCAAAATGCAAGAAGAAAAAAATACATAGAGGGAAGAACCATTTAGCAAAAACGAACCAGAGCGTGATGTTTGGGGCACTCCTCAGCCTCTCTAGATTGTAAAAAAACAGTAAAATTAGAGTCACTGTCAGGAAAGTGTACTTCGGCAAGAAAGCCAAGAGTGTGAATGGGACACTCTAAAGGCACAGGATATCAGCGTTCAGTTGCACAGAGGGCTCTCTGATGAGATTAGGATGTGACTCACAGATTCCCACCGTAGTTACCTAGACAGAAACCTGGAACAGCGGTAGGATTATCCTGGAATCATATGGCGGTGGAGGGGTGGGCCTCTTGTCTAATGGAGTGAATCTCAGGACGTTCAAAGGACACCCACAAAATTCTTGAGAATTTTATATGAGCAGAAATACTACCCATTTGGGACTGAAAAAGACAGAGAGAAGGCAAACTGCCAGAAGGCTACCAGACTCCCAACGTTCTACAGACAGGAAACAGGGTGACCACACTGCTCCACTTCAAATACGTGCTAATGGTCATGAGAAGGAATAAGTCCTAGGGTGAAGTCCTCAGCCCAAAGGTGGGAGTCTTGAGCCCAGAAGATGGCAGTGAGAACCAAAAAGGATGACTTTTAGACCTTAAAATCCAATGTTTGTCCAGGTAGATTCCAGAATTGCTTGGGATAAGTGATTCCAGTTTTCTTTCCACTTTCACACTTTTTGGATGGGAATGTCTGAAACTGCTATCGTATGCTTATCCCATCACAATATTTCAGAACTAGATAGACGGTTTCTAATTTTCCAAGTCCACAATTGCTGAGGAATTTTGCCCCAGGATCTTTTATACCCAGGACTAATTCCTACCTGGTCTAGAGTATTGGTATTTTGAGCTGGTATTGATAAAATTTGGACTTGAGTGGATGCTGGAAGGGGTTGAGGTTCTAAAGGGTCTTGGAATGTTGTGAATGTATTTTATGTGTGATATGGACATAAATATTTAGGGACCCGAGGGTGGATTTTGAGATCTCAACAGAATCATGTTGCTCACATCCCAAACCCTGGAATCTGAAAATATGTTATCTTTCATGGCAAAAGGAGCATTGCTGATGTGATTATTTTAAGGTACTTGAGATGGGAGAATATCCTGGATTGTTCAGGTCAATGTTAAGGGGTCCTTATAAAAGGAAGACAGATACAGAGATATAAGGATGGAGGCAGAGGTGAGAGTGATTTGAGGTCATGAAGCCATGAATGCAGATGGGCTCTTGATGGGTTTTTCAACGTAAGGAAACAGATTCTCTCCCATACCCTCCAGAAGGAATACAACCTTGCTGACACTGAATTTTTAGGATTTCTTACCTTCAAAATTTATCCTGTTTTAAGGCACTTAATCTGTGGTGATTTGTTATAGTAGAAATAGGAAACTAGTACCTAACCTACTGAGTTCTGTCTACTCAATAAACCAGTTAAATATTATGATGGTTTTGCACTAGATTTTTTTTTTTATATTTAATGACTGTCAAAAAAAGTCTCAGAGACAAAACATTTAGAAAGAAGTGAAATTTAGAATAAAGGTTTACAAGAGAGTCCAGGATTTATCAAGACTGAGTCAACAACAACATAAAATATAACAGTTATTTATAGGAAACATATGTCAAATTTCCTGAGTTTAATTTTGTTCATGATGGAGAAATAGCAATTTTCTCCCAAGATTATTGTAACTGAAAGTTTTTCAGTTATATACAGTCATCAGCTTTGCAAAAATTTTTTTGGGGGGTCAGTAACAAGAAAGCCTTAACATATCTTTTATGTTGGAGTTTAGAACTAGATGGGGTGACTCTGCTTTTTTCCATTTGTTTTTATTTTTGGTTTATCTCCAAGTTTAAAGTGCTTTCTCCTCACCTCCTGATTATAGAATATAATGTGCACATGCTTGTAATGGTAGCAGGACAAAGTGCCAGTTTTTCTTAGAAATAATTTATCATAAATATTTTAATATCGACCTACCTATCCATCTATTCATTACTTTTAATACCCATACAGTATTCACTTATATGGAAGGAGCATCTTTCATTTTCTCAACTGGCCATTTTTGAACATGTGCATTGTTTCCAAATTTTTGCTATTAACAATTCAGTGTGTATCCTTATAGTCAGATTTTTGTGATCATTAACTATTATTAACTGTTAATTTATAAAAGATTTTTAGAAGTTGACATTTGAAGCAAATAGCATGTCAATGTTTAAGCTTTAATTCTTCTATACTTATGACCTCTATATTCTAATACGTCCTAAAAGAAAATATTGCCGGTTAGATTAGGCAGTTTGTCAAGTTAATCTAGGGAAACTATCCTAAGGTTATTCCTTTTCAGTTATTTTAAGACTTTTTACCCAATTTAAAAATTAATCAAGTCTCCCATTTATTCTTTGCTATACTGACTTTAGCTTTTGGGTTCATTGTCATACCTGCCATAGTAGAGGTGGGCCAAAGAAGGAATTATGCTAATTTTAGGCTACTGAGTATCAACACTTGTAAAGTTTGCCACTAATACAGATTAATCAGCATCCAGAAGGAAATTTCAGAATCTCTGCATTTCTTCTCTCAGTGCTAAGTCTCTGGGCCACAGATGACGCCTATGAACATTTCTTCAGTTGTTATTTGGTAGGAATAATTATGTGGGTGAGGTAATTAATTACACAGGGAATAATCCAGTTGTTTTTCAGTAACTGGCCATTTCTGCCATTATTTGCTACTGAATGAGAAATCTTAGTTGAGATGAGCAGTAAAGATGTGGCAATTGTTAGCCTTAGGGCTAATGAGCAGCTCTGGAGTGCTTGGGCTCATGAAGGTTTTCCAGGTTTTAATTAGCTAAGAGCTGATATCTATTATGAAATAACTCAGATATTTGTAATTAAAAGAGCAAAGCTACTTAGTGTGCAACAGAGTAAATGTCTTTTGAGTTTGGTTAAATAAGAATATGAAAGTCTCGCCCTACATGAAATGTATCACGTTTCCCCAAGTGTATACATACTCTTCTTGGTTCTGTTTCTGTATCCCCAAACCACTTCAGTATTCTGGTGGAAATGCTCAAGGCACAGACAAGTTATTAAATTAATTGAAGAGTCAATTTGATTAAAACTTTTTTTTTAAAGATTTTATTTATTTATTTGACAGAGAGAGTGAAAGAGCACAAGCAGGGGGAGCAGCAGAGGGTGAGCAGGGAGCCTGATGTGGGACTCGATCCCAGGACCCTGGGATCATGACCTGAGCCGAAGGCAGATGCTTAACGATCTGAGCCACCCAGGCACCCTTGATTAAAACTTTTAAAGAAACTTCAGTTAGTTAAGTATACTCTATGGGAAAATAAGTTTGAAATGGTTAAATTACAGCTCCCCCAACCTGCCAACAACCGGTGGGGGTAGAGTGAAGTGGGTGTTTGATATGGAATGTAGGAATTAGGATGTATGAATAGTTTTATTTTTAGGAAAATACTATTCTAAATATAATTACACTTACCCTCCCCAAATGGGAGGAAACCTGAATCTCTCCCACAGATACAGAGGAGATTTGAAAGCTAGATGGTATTTTTAAATCATCTGAATTTGAGTCACTGTAGGAAGCAAAGTCATTTCTGGAGACAGGCATTCCATTGAGAACACTTTGAGGTACAACAAATTCCTTTAAATCTTAGTAACTTAAAAATTCCGCCAATAATTTCCAGGTACCGTGGATAGGTTAGTAGTCGGTTAAAAGCTGTTTTAGGCTCTAAGTTTTATCAATATAATTGTTATAATTTTGTCTTAAAGCCTGATATTTGAGTAATTTTAAGCAGAGAGATTAGAAATTCTCTACAATTTTAGCTCAGTTGATATAAAATTAATATCCAAGGGTGCCTGGGTGTCTCCATCGGTTAAGCGTCTGTCTTCAGCTCAGGTCATGATCCCGGGATCCTGGAACGGAGCGCCAGGTCGGGCTCCCTGCTCAGCGGGGAGCCTGCTTCTCCCTCTCCCTCTGCCTGCTGCTCTGTCTACTTGTGCTCTCTCTCTCTCTCTGAAATAAATAAATAAAATCTCAAAAAAATTAATATCCATTCAGAAGCCAACGTGCATTAAAGAGTAGATCAGTGAAGAAGTAAATGGACTAGGCATCCATAATCAGACAAGAAGTAACATGTATACAGGTTTTGAAGAAAGACCCATGGCTCTGTCATGAGGAGGAAAAGAAATTTCATCATAATGAAAGTAAACGATATTTATGCTTTTGTATGCATTAATATTCTTCACTAACTATAAACTCTCTATAAGTCTTATTCCATAGTGTGGCAAACATAAAATGTGAATCATTAGATAATCACAATCCTTCTCTTGCCTGTTTTTTTTTTTTTTTCTGCCCCGCACAATTCTAAGTTCAAAAAGCCTAGGCATTTTTATAGATATAGTATCTTGAAAATAAACATTTCAAAAAATATTTGAGCTCCTACTATGTGTCAAGAACTGCTGATGCTTCAAACCCTGTCCTTGCTTTCAGATATCCAGAGAAGATTAATATACCCTATGTCAAGTAATTCTCCCAAAACACTGACTTTTCTAAGAAATGTGAATTTTCAAGGCTTTGAGTAACTTGAGATACTTCAGTAGCCAGCACGGAAATTCATTTCTGTCACATGATATGCTTACAGCTGTTGGCTGTGGGGTTGTTTTCGCCTATTGTTTCCTTACTCCTTTCAAGAAAGCTCAGCTGAATTACAAACATTTAACCTGCTCCCTAACTTGTTCAAAATCCTTCCCTGTAACATGTAGGGCCAAAATTTCAAAGGATCACATGGTCTACATTGTTGTCCCTTCTCTTTTGGAGCTGGACACTAATCTTATATTCTGAAGAAAGTTGTCTAAATTCTGTTGTGTTCCATATCTGATGATGTGTGAGTCGCTGTTCAAACAAACGTCCCACACCGTCACCCCTTTGAGAAGATAAATACACCTAGACATCCCCCTTTCCTAAATAGGAAATGTAATCTGAGGCTGAGCTTGATGGAGTTTTCTGTTAGGGACCCAACCTTAGAAAATTTGCTAAATATATTCCCTCATAACAGGTACCATAATGACATCCCAATCTATACCATACAATCTTGAAACTCAGTTAATTATGCCAGAGGTAGTCTAGGCTGACTTCTCAATCTTTCTCTTTCACATATACCAAATAATCTGTCAATACCCAGTGTTCAGTATTTTCAATATTTTTTTTCTCTGGATGACTTTTATGAATGACCCCTTATCTTCAGTCTTGAAGGTTTCCCTTTACAGTTTGCTTTGTTTACTTTTAAAGATTCTGATATCCAGAATTTTGGCATCTAGGGTACACCCTGGTCTAATTAAATCAGAATTTCTGGAGGTGGGATGCAGGGATCAGTATTTTCCCAAGATTCCCAAATGGGTCCAACATACAGTAAAGTCAGGGAACCTATAGATTACACATTTTTACTCTACATGCTCTCTTCACATAAGGTGAGAGAGGAATCTCCTTTACAAGAATTTGAGATGAAGGAAAGAACTTCTTTCCTCAAACACTGAACAAATCACTTAATATCTCTGGGTCTCATATGCATTATACGCAACTAATGAATTATTGAACACTGTATCTGAAACTAATGATGTACTCTATGTTGGCTAATTGAATTTAAATTAAAAAAATGGAAATAAGAGTATTTTAGTTCTTTTAATAATTAAACTATACTATGCAGTAAAACATCCTGCATAGGGGTGTGTTTGAAAGACATTTCTTCTTCTTGGAAGAAGAGAAGGTATAAATCATTATTTAAATATAAAATCAAGCACTGCATGTGAATGCACCCTTATTCAGCTGTCAGCAAATGTATATTTCTACACCTTTAGAATTCTCACTATGCTTTATCAGAACCAGATGGTGTAATCTAAACTCTACAACTCTGTAGGTTTTAGGATTTAACAGCTTATGTGTTTCCAACTCCATCATCGGTAATCTACTTTATGCAATTATAAATTCAAAAGACCATAAAAGCAACACAGGGGATTAGGCAAATTACATTTCCGAAATATCTCATTTCAGTTTTGTTTTTTGCATTTTATGACTTAAAATTTTTAGAATGCATTCCAAGTTATAGATAGAAACCAATCATATTCTTCATACAAGTTCAAGCTGTTAAAGACACTGTGTTCATTTTTACTGGTTAATCCAATTTGTTAGCTGCACTTGAGAACTGCTTTAAATAAATTAAAAAAAAACAACACTTTGATTTAGATTTCTCCTTGTCTTGTGTTCCCTAGCTTCAGATAAAATGTGGTATTCACTGAAATCTGGATGAAACTTTTCCAAGTCCTTTAGGAAAAAAACCAATGCCAAAATTAATAAACATCATCTGGGCACTTTTGAATTTTGTTTAAAAATAGATTATTTTAAAGATTTTCATATATGAGAATAAGGCATAACAGAACAATGCTTAACAAATTTCTGTCAAATCACTGAAATGAAATCTGTTGAATATTATAATCATGACTGAAACAATCATACCATTCTATACATCCTGAACAGAATTTTAACTAGTTTTTATCAAAAAGGATGCTTAACATAAATACATAAATAAAAGGCACCAAATTGCTATTTCCTTATCTAATGTATCTTGCGTATTGGCATTCTGGGGCTGAAAAATTGTTACCAAGCTACTTTTAACCCCCATTGGTTTATCTTATGGAAACCTTAGATGAGAAGTAAATGGGACTCTGCTTTCTATTTTTCATCTTTTATAAGCCCAACTTGGAAGAACTAGATAAATTTCATACACAGAATGCAGGGATTCAAGGGTAAGTCACATAAATTCTGTCGCCTCCCTGATCTTCTACCCCAGAGACCTCCTACATGTATCATGGCTTCTTTCCCACTGAGTCAGATAAGGATTCAGTGTTCTAGGACTTCATTGCCAATGTTTAAGATCTGGCCCAAAGATGAAATGGATGTGTCATCCTGGAACAACACAAAAATAACTCTCCAAATTTATACAGCAATTTACACTTGCAAATTTACACATCATCTCTTTTAATCCCAACAAGTACATGAAATGCATTCATTAATTCATTAACAAATATTAATTTTTTCAAGTGCTGTGCCAGGTGCTGGGATTAGGACAGAACTTAAGACAGTCCCTACTCTTATGGAATTTACAATCTACTTTTGCAAGGAGAGTATAATTTAACATCGTGCAGATTATTACAGTAGTAAGATTTTCTTTTAGAGGACAAATGAGATAAAATCATCAGCAATGGGGTCAAGGATTTTAAAAAAATACCCAGAAAGAAGAGTAATAGGAGAAAAGAGGTCATTGGATAGATCTTAGATCCGTAGAGCATTCTCAGGAGAATAATGAGAATAAAAGGTAAATTGCAGAAGGATAATGAGGAATAGATTTAAGGAAATAAAGGCAGATGGCTTCCTTCCTACGGTGGCTAGAGGAGTCCTAATTTCACATACTGTTAAACACAAGAGCCCCTGCCAATCGGTCCTGAAGTAGATTCTAGACTCACTGGTTCCACTCCACCTCTTGTTTGTCTATTCGGTTCCACAACCTATTAGACGGGGGTTTGTAAATGGATGTTCTGGCTTTATCAGAAACATGCAGGCTGTTGTTATACACAGAGGGAGTCTTCTTCATGACCCTATACCACTTCATTAAACACAGTCTGAAAGACATCGACCACACCAAAAGTCCAGCCATTCCACCCCTGAGAATTCTTAGCAAAACACACTTGAAACTAGTGTTTCATTAGGTAAGCATTACAAATTGGTATGGAGAGGTGTTTGGAGGAGGGAGTAAACAGAGTATGGACCTGATAACTGGTGTGGAAAAACTTGATTTTTAAAAAGATTTTATTTCATTTATGAGAGATAGGCAGAGAGACAGAGTATGAGCAGGGGAAGAGGCAGAGGGACAAGCAGACTCCCTGCTGAGCAAGGAGCCTGACACTGGGCTCGATCCCAATACCCTCAGATCATGATCTGAGCTGAAGTCAGACGCTTCATTGACTGAGCCACCCAGGCACCCCAGGAAAAGCTTGATTTCAACAGAAGTAAAAGAGGAAGGGGAATGGCACACTTAGAGACTTAGTAGAACAGACAATGGATGCAAAGTCATGCTGGCTCCCTCCCTCTGTAGAGCTTCTTTCTCTCTAGAGTCACAGATCTTTCAAGATGCTTTTTCACATGAAACACATATGCACACTGTAGAATTAAATGGGTCAGAATAAAGGTTGAAATTCCAGTTTCTCTGTTAGCTGCATCTTCCCAAAGGAGCAACATGTTATTTAAACTAATGAATTCCTGACATATATGCATTAGAATGATCTGGGGGGACTTCCAGGTTACTGATGCTGTTAGATATTTTTCATCTTTTTGATATAAGGTACATTCTAAGGCCATTAGAAGTGAAAGAATGTCAGTGGGACTTTAGGGCTGACTACTCACAGGATATTTTACAAATTAGTTTTCTATAATTTCTTCCTTCCACTCGCCAATCTCCCTGTGAGCTTGCAAGGAGTTGCAGTGTGTCTAAAAGCCTCTGTTTTATCTCACTAAAACTCATAAAGGAAAACTATTTTAAACCAAGGGAGGGATTATTATCTTATTTCCAAGTGACAGAAACATATACCAAAAGAGGCTCTGAGGGAGGGGAGCTAGTTTGTTTTTGAGCTCAAGTTTTCATATCCTATCAAATGTAGCAGAGTTCAGCATGGCATTTCCCAGATTACAAGATTTAAATTATTGCTTTGGTTCACACAATCAGCGCTTTCACAGGTGGTTCTTGCCAGAAAAACACCCCCTCAGCTCATTAACTTTTATATTGTGTTTTCCACCATGCAAGGCACCCCTTCAATCAAAGCTACTCCCTGTGGTTTAAAGTTTGGGAAACAGATAATCTCGTTTTGGCACCAACATTTGAAGAGCCACATTAACCTGTTTGTGAAAGCAAACTTCAGAACCACAGGAAGGTAAAGAAATTCTTTCATTTACACATACCTTCATCCTCTATCCTATTTTAAGCAACCTCTTTTTTCAACTCTGATTTGCAACTCCTGAGAATCTATGTTTCATTTCCAATGTGTGGCCCATTCCAAGCTTGCCAGACTCACGAATTTATTAAGATTTTGGGGTCCCAAATGATGTTATCTGAGGCTCTTCTGTGAATAGATCATCAAAAGAAAAAAAATCCTGTTATATCTGTGAAGTTTAATAATATGCTTACGTATTTATGATATATAGATTTGTATATCTAAAATATGTATGATATGGATATATCATATGAAAGATAGTAAAATATGCCACCTCAAAATATGCCTCTTTGGCATAAGGATTCTTTCGAGCTGATTATTTTTGAGAAAAAGGAGACACAGGAGAGAAACTCTGAAAACACAACAGTATTTACCCTTTTGTAAAATTTTATACATTTACATTTATAAGGGAAATTCCCATTTTGAAGCATATTTCTCTCTCTGTACCTGGAAGAAAAGGATGACTCTAAATCACAAGAAAGTTTGATCAATAAATAACATGCCAGAATTCACATAACCACCTTACTATATTTTTCCTGATAACCTTTCATAAGTAACCTCATCATGCCCCAACATTTTCTTCTGTCTTTAGCTGAAGATAGTATTTAAGATGATGACTTGGGCCATTTCAGGGACTTTTGTTCAATTTTCCTAAGTATATACCATATATATATAAGGTGTACATGTTATTCAACTTCTGTTTTTCTTCTGTAATCTGTCTTATATCACAGAAGGGTCTCAACCACAAAATATGTATCAATATCAATGTATGATATCTATATACAGATATGATACAAATATATCTATTGATGTGTGTGTGTATATATATATATACATATATACATAAAATGTTCATATACTGTTTGTACCAGGTGACCGCTCTTTTCTTCCTTTAATAAAGTAATTGCCAAATTTTAGGTGGGCATATGGCTACTGGGAATAAAAGTAACAAGTCCTAGCCTCCCAAGTAGGTGTGCTTGTATCGTTAGAAGAAAACGTGTGAGAATTTTGCTTTTATAATTGCTGGGTGTAGAAGCTCTCCTAATACGATACAACACTGAAAATTCAAGAAGAAAACAGTGATGACATAGGGAGCGGAAAAAAACTGACAAAATGACAACAATCTGAGAAAATTACCAATCATAGTATTAAAAAAAACACACACATCATTTTTCTTAACATATTAAAAACCTCAACATGTCAAGGACAACATGTTCAGTAACTCTGTTTTTTGGTGGACAAACAGGAAAGGAAATGCCGATGACTCTTAGACCTATGGGGAAAAGCCCGATCCACCATACTCCTGAGAGAAATATGAATTTACAAAGATGTGCAAAGGTAAAACATCTACCGATCTATTTTGGCAAGGGTATGAGGAATTTTACTCTCAGAAAGTGCTGGTGGAAAGTGCTGGTGGAATATAAATTGGCAAAACTTCTACTGATGAGATTCTTAATATCTACTGAAGAATGTAAATGTTCATCTGTGTTTACCCAGCAATTATATTTTTCTTTTAAATTAAACAGGAAAGCCACTAACCTGAAGTAGCTCTAATGCTAAGTATCAAAACAGAATCTAAGTCTGTAAATGCCTCAAGGTTCCGAAAAGGAAACCTAAGGACAATCGATCATAAACAGCTAACTAGACTTATATCTAAAGTCAATCAATAATTTCCTTGCTTTGTTTCCACTTTTTTTTTAAAGATTTTTATTTATTTATTTGACAGAGAGAGAGATAGTGAGAGCAGGAACTCAAGCAGGGGGAGTGGGAGAGGGAGAAGCAGGCCCCCGACCGAGCAGGGAGCCCGATGTGGGACTCGATCCCAGGACTCTGGGATCATGACCTGAGCCAAAGTCAGACACTTAACGAATGAGCCACCCAGGCGCCCTGCTTCCACTTTCTCTCTATAAAAGTCTCTCCTCCTCCCCTCCAGGTCTTGTCAGTGGGGTGCTTCTAATCACTTCTCATGGGCTACTGTCCAGTTGGGACTGATTTTTGCTCAAATAAACTTAAAAATTTTAAATATGCCTCATTTAAAAATTTTTAATATGCCTCAGTTTATCTTTTAACAATGCCATTATTATTTTACTACTGCAAAAATGTGTGCAAACAAGAAAGTATATTCCAGAATTCTGTAATCGAGAAAGTTTAAAAATGCCCTCAATGCCCATTATGAGGTAAATGAGTAGCAACCTTATGATATGTTCATATTAAGCAGTATTCTGTAGCACTGGAAAAGCATGAGGAAGGTTTACATAGAAATATTTTCTAAATATATTAAATGAAAAACATTAAGTTATAGGATACTATATATAGCGCTACCAACTATTAGAAATAAAATTATCTACATAAGAATAAAAATTTTTAGTGTGACTGAGGCATAATGGTTAAGCACGGAAATTACTTTTAGCTACCATCTTTTGTGCCTTAAATAAATTCTGCAATGAACATATGCTATTTACCGATTTTTTTAATTAAAATTTTTCTTCCTAATTACTGCTACTCTCCTCTTGACTATAAATTTGAATATTCCCTCAGAGTCTCTGTCACTTTAATATTCATTTGGATTACTAATGCAACAGAGAAAGAGAAGGTAAACTGACATTTCTTAAGCAAAGCGTTATTTATTAAGATGAAGTACTTTGCAAAATGTGCTTCTGCACATTTATTCTTCATAGGAGAAAAGAAAAAAATGTAGGGGATTGAGCTATCAGAGCTGTTATTTCTCACTTTACATACATTCTATTACTTAATTATTGGGAGTCCTGCAGAATAAGTCTGATTATCCACACATCACAAATGACAAGAATAAAGTCCAAGAATATGAAAAATCTTTCCTAATGTTCTCCAGATAAAAAATACAAGGACTGTGATTTTTACCCTGGTTTGTTTCTATACACGATAAAAACATCAGCAACAACAGTAGTGATAAGAGAACAACAGTTCTGCCTTGGGTTATGTCATTTTCGTGGTTCATTTTTCCAAATGTCAGGTGGGTCAGCTTGCTGATAGTGTTTGGGTCTTCCATATGCTTAATGATTTTCTGTCTCATCTATCAATTAGAGAAGCACCATCTAAAACTGTGGATTTTTATTAGTTTTCTTACCTTTGGGTTCATATGTTTTGAGGCTCTGTTGTAAGATGCACACATATTTAGAAATGTTAGGTCTTTCTAATAAATTAGCCTCTTTCTTAT
The DNA here is from genome assembly GCF_054177405.1 of Leptonychotes weddellii. Taxonomy (NCBI): domain Eukaryota; kingdom Metazoa; phylum Chordata; class Mammalia; order Carnivora; family Phocidae; genus Leptonychotes; species Leptonychotes weddellii. Next base: position 97,977,259 of record NC_138375.1, on the reverse strand, counting down.
GTAATATCTCTGTTTCAGATAATGTTCTTGTTCTGAAGTCCATTCTGTCTGAAAATAATAAGGTAGTCGTTCTAGCTTTTGTTGGATTACTGTTTGCACTCTCTATCTGATATGGTATGTAGTTAGCTGGATAGGAACTAGACATCAGGGTGGTTGTAAGTAGCGGTTTTGAGGTTTCCCCACCTCCTGGGGCTATCAGACCTAAAACAGCAGGTGCAGAGCATGCACTCTCCTTCTCAGCCTGTGTTCTAGAATAACCTATAGCTTTATTATATTTACACTGTGGTTTAAACTCCCTTCCCTCTCTCCGAGGGGGAAGGTAGCCGTGACAGTTCCTGCAAGCACCTTGGATGTCGAAAACTCTTCCTCCTGACTCACAGGAGGAGTCCCTTAGATAATTGGAAACAACCTCAATCAGAGACTGCCCTAGCTATGACCCATAACCAATGTAAACATAAAAAGAAAAGACACCCCTAACCCCAGTGAAGTTGTCACCTGGGTGCCTGCCTACTCTCCCATCTTGAGAGTGTACTGTCCTTAATAAACTGCTTCGTGTTTGTTACTTCCCTTCTGGCTGCCTTTATTAGAGTGAAGATCCTTGTGAAACTCTTTTATGGGAAATCCAAGAACCAGGACCTCCACTGACACAATGCAGGCATCTACTGGGAACATATCCTTTTTCATTCTTTTACTTTTATCCTATGTGCGTCATTATATTTATAAGTACGTTTCTTATAGAGGACATAATTGTGTTTTACCTTTTTATTACATGTGAAAATGTGTATTTTAATTGGCATATTTACACAGTTTTTCCTTAGTGTAATTATTGATACGGTCTGCTTCAAATGTACCATCTTGCTAGCTACTTTCTATTTATTCCATTTCTTCTTTCACTCTTTTTATACTTTTTTTTTAAAGATTTTATTTATTTATTCATGAGAGACAGAGAGAGAGAGAGAGAGAGAGAAGCAGAGGGAGAAGCAGGCTCCCAAGGAGCAGGGAGCCCGATGCGGGACTTGATCCCAGGACTCCGGGATCATGACCTGAGCCGAAGGCAGACGCCCAACCGTCTGAGCCACCCAGGCGCCCCATCACTCTTTTTATACTCTTTAAAGTTAATCATTTTTATTCACCTTTTACATCTGCTATTGGCTTGTTATCTATGCCTCTTTCAAAAAATTCAGTGGTTTCCTAAAGTGTACAATATGCCTCTTTGATTAATTGTGATCTATAATGGAAATAGAGCTATTTCTTAGAGATGAATTCAAGAAACTATTTAGAAAAATATTTCTTAGAAATGAAGAACCATATGATCCTCTCAAGAGATGCAGAAAAAGCATTTGACAAAGTACAGCATCCTTTCTTGATCAAAACTCTTCAGAGTATAGCGATAGAGGGTACATACCTCAATATCATAAAAACCATCTATGAAAAACCCACAGCGAATATCATTCTCCATGGGGAAAAACTGAGAGCTTTCCCCCTGAGGTCAGGAACATGGCAGGGATGTCCACTGTCACCAATGCTATTCATCATAGTATTAGAAGTCTAAGCCACAGCAATCAGACAACCAAAAGAAATAAAAGGCATCCAAATCGGCAAAGAAGTCAAACTCTCACTCTTTGCAGATGATATGATACTTTATGTGGAAAACCCAAAAGACTCCACCCCAAAACTGCTAGAACTCATACAGGAATTCAGTAAAGTGGCAGGATATAAAATCAATGCACAGAAATCAGTGGCATTCCTATACACCAACAACAAGACAGAAGAAAGAGAAATTAAGGACTCGATCCCATTTACAACTGCACCCAAAATCATAAGATACCTAGGAATAAATCTAACCAAAGAGGGAAAGAAACTGTACTCAGAAAACGATAAAATACTCATGAAAGAAATTGAGGAAGACACAAAGAAATGGAAAAATGTTCCATGCTCATGGATTGGAAGAACAAATATTGTGAAGATGTCAATGCTACCTAGAGCAATCTACACATTCAATGCAATCCCCATCAAAATACCATCCACTTCTTTCAAAGAAATGGAACAACTAATCCTAAAATTTGTATGGAACCAGAAAAGACCCCAAATAGCCAGAGGAATGTTGAAAAAGAAAAACAAAGCTGGTGGCCTCACAATTCTGGACTTACAGCTCTATTACAAAGCTGTCATCATCAAGACAGTATGGTACTGGCACAAAAACAGACACATAGATCAGTGGAACAGAATAGAGAGCCCAGAAATGGACCCTCAACTCTATGGTCAACTAATCTTCGACAAAGCAGGAAAGAATGTCCATGGAAAAAAGACAGTCTCTTCAACAAATGGTGTTGGGAAAATTGGACAGCCACATGCAGAAGAATGAAACTGGACCATTTCCTTACACCACACACAAAAATAGACTCCAAATGGTTGAAAGACCTCAATGTGAGACAGGAGTCCATCCAAATCCTAAAGGAGAACACAGGCAGCAACGTATTCGACCTCAGCCGCAGCAACTTCTTCCTAGAAACATCGCCAAAGGCAGGGGAAGCAAGGGCAAAAACGAACTACTGGGACTTCATCAAGATAAAAAAGATTTTGCACAGCAAAAGAAAGAGTCAACAAAACCAAAAGACAACCGACAGAAAGGGAGAAGGTATTTGCAAATGCCCTATCAGATAAAGGGCTAGTATCCAAAATCTATAAAGAACTTAGTAAACTTAACACCCAAAGAACAAATGATCCAATCAAGAAATGGGCAGAAGACATGAACAGACATTTTTCCAAAGAAGACATCCAAATGGCCAATAAACACATGAAAAAGTGCTCAGCATCACTCGGCATCAGGGAGATCCAAATCAAATCTTCAATGAGATATCACCTCACCCATTCAGAATGGCTAAAATTAACAGGTCAGGAAATGACAGATGTTGGCGGGGATGCAGAGAAAGGAGAACCCTCCTACACTGTTGGTGGGAATGCAGCTGGTGCAGCCACTCTGGAAAACAGTATGGAGGTTCCTCAAAAAGTTGAAAATAGAGCTACCATATGACCCAGCAATTGCACTATTGGGTATTTACCCCAAAGATACAAATGTAGGGATCAAAGGGGTATGTGCACCCTGATGTTTATAGCAGCAATGTCCACAATAGCCAAACTATGGAAGGAGCCAAGATGTCCATCGACAGATGAATGGATAAAGAAGATGTGGTATATATATACAATGGAATATTATGCAGCTATCAAAAGGAACGAAATCTTGCCATTTGCAACAACGTGGATGGAACTGGAGGGTATTATGCTGAGCGAAATAAGTCAATCAG
>NC_138375.1:97897181-97973854 GCF_054177405.1 Leptonychotes weddellii | reverse complement strand
CTGGTGATGGGTATTAAAGAGGGCACGTACTGAATGGAGCACTGGGTGTTATACACAAACAATGAATCATGGAACACTACATCAAAAACTAATGATGTTATGTATGGTGATTAACATAATAAAAAAATGAAATTTTCTTAAAAACAAATTGAATAGAAAATACGAAACATTTTTTCAAAGTACCTGCTGAGGTCAAAAAATTTAATGTAATAACTGGGGCAGTGTCCACACTTGGGCCTAATAAAGTATGTGCCACTCTCTTAATTTAAAATTGCGCAAAGTGGACACTAAAAATGTAGACCCAGCCCAAATGAAGTGGTCTTTCATTCCTTTACTGACTTTTCTACATGCCACTCTGACTTATACATGTAAGGCTGGCTTGAAATAAATTCATTTGTCAGAAGTTCTGATATGACCCCTGTTCACCTAGACTTATCTCGGTGGGGTCTGGAAACATAAGTGTAGTTTTGCTGGACTGTGTTTCGTGTGACCTGATTATGCTTTCTGCCATATTCTTTATGTTAACACGGTACATTTATTGTTGGCCCCATTCTTTACCCTATATCCACTCTTCAGATCCATTCACATTCAAAAGACTTGGCAGTTCTTCCCACCAAGGGTGGAGTGAGATTTCCCATCCCTTCACTTTGGTGTTGGCCCTATGAGTTTTGGTATCCAGTGAATGTGAGTAGATGTGCCAAGCAGAGTTGAAACAAGCCTTTTATGCTTCTTCCATCACAAGAAGAACCTGCTTTTGTTGGTCCACTGAACCAATAAGGTAAGAGCCTTGAAGAGTAGACTTAGAGCTAAATGTGCAGCTTAGAGCCAAAACCAGCCTAAACCAATGTAGATCAGCCAACTCCCAGCTGACTTACAGATTTATGAGTAAGCCTAAAATAATGGTGTGTTAAGCCATGGAGTTTTGTGATGATTTTTGTGTAGTATTTTGACAAAGGCTGACTCATACAGCAGCTGGTAGCTATAGAGTACTGCACTAACCAAAACCTGAAACATATTCAATTATAGTTGGAACTAGTTCTAGGGGACAATAAATTATTATAAGAGGCTATATAAATGTACTTCATGTTATGTAGTGGCTAAATATTTGGCAAAACTCACCTGTTATAAAGGTGAGATATTATAAAGACAGATAATTTTACCCAGTGAACTTTGAGAACTGCAGAAGTATATTTCAAAGAAAGACCTTGAAAGTATAGCTGCATTTTTGACTGCATTGATTACCAGCTGCATTTGACAAGGTATCAAAAGAAAGAAGTCCAGGGGAATAAAGGCTCATAAATAAGATCAGATAGTAACCAATATTAAAAAGGAATCTAGGTAGCCATGAAACTTTAGGAATGGAAAATGAAAATGTTTTCCACCAAATCAAAATGTGGCTATTAAAACACCATGTAGGAAACAGATCAAATCCAGAGTACTAATAGAAAACAGTCTCAATGTGAAGATCAAATGAATGTTTTGACTGTGGTGCTTTTTTTTTTTTTAAAGATTTTATTTATTTATTTGAGAGAGAGAGAATGAAAGACAGAGAGCATGGGAGGGAGGAGGGTCAGAGGGAGAAGCAGACTCCCCGCTGAGCAGGGAGTCCGATGCGGGACTCGATCCCGGGACTCCAGGATCATGACCTGAGCCGAAGGCAGTTGCTTAACCAACTGAGCCACCCAGGCGCCCCAACTGTGGTGCTTTTTTAAAAAGACTTTTCAAAGGATTAAGATGGAACTCAGAAGGTTTTTAGAAAGATTATGGATATAGTCTCATAGAAGCTTGAAGTGCTGAAAGTACTGAAGATTAAGTTTAGAGAGATGCATATCTAGTATAAAATTCCCTTTTAGTACATGTAGTTGGGTGAAATCAAATACATAGAAAACCAACAATGTTTTTGAGAGCACTATACTGAGAAATGCACTACTACACTGGACTAAAAGAAACTGAAATTGTTCAAAATGTAAAAGTGACTTCTGAGTTTCCAACTTTCTAAAGCCAGAAATCAGAGCAGAAAATTTTCAAATGTCATAAAAAGCCTATTGTCCAATGTTCTCTTCAGTAGTTCAAGGAGTATGACAAGAAAGGGAGATCCTCCCAGTGGGCATATCCAAGAACCTTGGAAAACAGTGTACTAAACTGTCCCCCAATGGAGGAGAGCCAGCCTCAATCAAAGGTCATCCTTTACATCCAAAGTAAGGGGAGCAGACAAGTGCCTCGCAGGATTTCAGAAATGACATTAATCAGGGATTGCTTTGTGGATCTTGTCTTTCCTTCCCCAAAGGGGAGTATTTAGTTTTAGTTTGTCTGTTTGTTTGTTTTTTTGTCTCTGTTCTACTTTTGTAAGTTGAATGTGTTCAGGCAAGTAACTTTTTAAAAATTCATAGGTCTCTGGATTAAAATAATCACATCTGGACCTGCTATGTCTGCTGTTATAATAACTTGAACTTCAAGCATAATGCCATGACTAGATGAGATTTTTAGGAGTCATATATGATATGGGAATACATTTTTCTTTATGTAGAAGAGAAATAAAAATTATAGTCAAGTGGTTGGACTGTTTAAGAATCGATTATTATTCTAAATTATTTGCACCCTCTAATCACTGCTCTTTGCCTTATGAATTGGTAGCTCTTCTCATTAGAGGCTACATCTACTTCCCCAGGATTATGTTAGGCTCATTATCTAACTTGCTTTGGTCAAGAGGATTTTAGCAGTTATGATGCTGAGAAAGACTTGAAATGATTTGGGAGGCTGGGCTTGCTTCTTGAGCTTTTCCCCCCTTATGAGAAGGTATGAAACAGTTATCTCACTGGTCCAAGAAAGAAAAGAAACACATAGGCCAGATGTGGCTATAACTTATAGGTGAGCTCATTTGAGCTTGATTACTTTGGCTGATTGCTTGATGTATGAAAAAGAGGTTTTTTTTTTTTTTTTAATGTCACTGAATTTTAGGGATGATTTTTATCACACCATGTTATCAAGACAGTAGCTAACTGATACATAGTGAAAAAGTATATTAGAATTACCTGAGTGTTGGCTATACTTGTCTTTCCCTCAAAAGAAAACTATTATTGAAATTTTCAAGTGATGGCTATACATTTGTCATAAGGTAAGGTGTTTCCTGTCAGACATAAAGACTTAATTTAAGGATAAAGTAAGAGTGTGTAGTATTTGTATGGGTATCTACAAATTGAATCATAAACTAGGCTGGAAACAGAATCATACATGTAAGGATTTATATATGGATATCATAGTAATAAGTGGGTTGAGGATGTATTGTCATGTACTAAGAAAATTCAGGATTTATGATGAGAAAATGTTACTACTTAAATACATAAAGTCAAATTCCATGCAGGTTGAAAACCTAAATTTAGCAATAAAATGTATAAATCATTTAAAGTACTGAAGAATATTTTATGACACTGGAGTAGAAAATAATTTCTTAAACAAGACATAAAGGCAGACGTCCTAAGGAATAACAAACTTGGTAAGATTCAAATGAAGATTGACACTATCTATAGTCTGAAAACAAAAAAGCCAAATTTGGAGGAGTTATGTGTACCCTTATAAATGACATATGATTATCAAGTTGATTATATAAATACTTCAAATGAGAGATAAAGACCAACAACCCAATTTAAAAACAACCTAGACAAAGAAATATAAAGGAGTAATTGACATAGTAAAAAATGAAACATGATTTAAAATGACAAAATATATGCTTACCAGTTATCAGATACATTAGACTTAAAGCAAGATATAATTCATATATATAAACTGGCAAAAATTTTAAATGTTGTGATACCAAATATTGTTGAACATGCTGGAAAATGGGAACTCTTACGTAGTAATGCTTATAGTCTACCTTTGTACTTCTACTTAGGGAAAAAAGTATTTCTTAAGAACTAGTATACTTTAAAACATTCATAATATTGGATTCAGCCATACCCCTTTCTATTATTTATCCCACAGAAACTCCAAAATGCTTACAACATGTACAAGGTGCTTCAATTGTGCTTTTCTCCCCTTTGATAGAAGTATAACATTTAGAACAACACAAATGTCCTCAGTAAGAAACTAGAAAAACTGATTCATTCATAAGATAGATTGTTATATGACAGTTAAAGTATATGAACTTGAATTATCTACCAATTCTAAAATAATGGTCCCAGTTGGATTGAAAGGGACGTTAAAGGGCTAAAATGTATGGCTTTAATTCTATAACTTACTCAATTTTAATACAAAAAAAGAATCAATGCAGATATGTCAATATCTATTCTCCATGGTGCATACACAGAAATCTCTCATTCTGTACTTTTCTGTATGTTTGACATATTTCATAATCAACATTACAATTTCAAGTAAAAGAAAAAGGTCATCTTATGATAATAATCATTTAAATTATCAGAAACCAATTTATATACAATAACAACTTCCTGAACATGCAGATAATGGTGCTTCAATATGATGAACCCAAGTGGCAAAAAAAAGTTTTATTCAAATAAGGGAGATTAAAAAAAAAAAATTTTCCAGGGGCGCCTGGGTGGCTCAGTTGCTTAATAAGCATCTGCCTTCAGCTCAGGTCATGATCCCAGTGTCCTGGGATTGAGTCCTGCATCAGGCTTCTTGCTCAGCGGGGGAGCCTGTTTCTCCCTCCCCCTCTTCCTCTCCCCTCTGCTTGTGTGCTCTGTCAAATAAATAAATAAAATCTTTAAAAAAAGATATTTTCCAATCATCTAGCATTAAGGAAAAATAACTGAAGTTGGAGCCAGAAGACTGGATTACAATGCTAACTCTGTCGTTTATTAGGTATGGGAATTGGGGAAATTTCAGTTCAGTCCTACGAACCTATCTCAGTTTTCTCATCAGTTAAATGAAAAAGTGAATCATAATTTTGAAGATTCTTTCAGGTCTAATGAATTGATTAAGTAATTAAATGAATACCTCCTCTGTGTTATCTGCTTCATATAGAAATATGTAATTAAAGGCAAATAAAAAATATACCCCATTGATACTAGTTTAAAATCACATTTGTTTAGAATCCCGAACAAAGACTATAAAAGCACAAAGAACAAAGAAAGTGCAGACAAGTAAATCTGAGTTAAAACCCCATTTGGCCACTTGATATCTGTGTGTTCTTGTGTCTAAGCTTTTTTTCTTTCATCTCTTCCATGGAAGTGGTATCATATTTTTAGAGCGGTGGTAGAATTTAAGATAATACATGTAATATGTTTATCCTCATTCACGTTTTGTTCTATTTTGTTCTATTTTCAGTGATCAATCTTCAAATTGGGTGGTACTTCAGAGAAATACATTTATCATTAACTGGTTGTGTTTTCAGCAAGTTGCTTAGCCATACTAGGCAGAAGTTCCTCATCTATTAAATAAAAATATAAAGCCAACTTGTTTATATCTTATAGCTTCAAGATTAACAAAACTGCAGTAATTTAACTCAATTATTCAAATGTCTAGCTTAGGTTCCTGTGGTGATCGGACTTACCAAAACTTTCTCAGACACAGAGGAATTATTTAATGCTATATTCTTACTGTATATGTACAAGCAAACCCTTTACAAAACTGTGAGAGCAGGACCTAGACTTGAACCTTTTAGATATTAAATAAATCAACCTTTTCTTAACCTAGCTATCATCGGTAATTATACTGAGGAAAATATGCAATTAAAATTAAAGTAATTATAACAATATTTTTATACTAAAAGTCAAGGGTTTTTTTTTCCATTCACTGCTTATCTAGATTCTGAGAGAACTGTATTCATTTAGTGTGTGGAAAACTTCAACTATTTTAATCCCCTAGGGTACCATTTAATTCACGGTTGGAAATCTTACCATAAAGGGAGTATTAAAATCTCGTGGAAGCTGTTCTCACTGTAAAGCCCTATTTTAAAAGATCAATTTCTGGTATGGGATTCTATTACAATTATTATAACCTGATGATATATTGCTAATGACAGAGTCACAAAATACAAAGTTATCTTTTAAAATAAGTGGGCTCTCAGTTTTGGTTTTTTCCCTATAATTTGAAAAAAGTTGGCAGAAAATCTTTGTGCTTCCTAATTATTAAATTTCAAAAATTTTACTGGTAAATTCCCTATCTTTGGTCTGAAGCTGTAGGTAAAATGAAAAGATAGTAAGTTAAGGAGTGCCTGGGTGGTGCAGTCGGTTAAGGGTCCGACTCTTGGTTTTGTCTCAGGTCATGATCTCTGGGTCATGAGATCGAGCTCCACATTGGGCTCTGCGTTCAGCATGGAGCCTGCTTGAGATTCTTTCTCTGCTCTTCCTGCTCATGTTATCTCTCTCAAATAAATATTTTTTTTAAAAAAATAGTAAGTTTGCTCACATAATATTATAGCTTTCCCAATAATAAAATAATTTTTCCATTTTTTGAGGACTACCATGTTTGGACTCTTTACATTTATTATACTTAATCTTTATATTATATTACTTACTCAAGTGAATGATATTATTATCTTATTACTATAAAAGAAACTGACACTTAGATGTGATTTATTTACTGTAATCACTTGGTAAGTAGCATAGGAATAACAGGAAGCTAATACTGTTTAGCCATTTTTATTTAAATTTCATACTCTTTCCATGGTCCCCATGTGGCCTCAATAATGGTGTGGCATTTTAGGAACAAATGCTAGCATTTTCCAGAGAGTTGTATCAAAAAAAGTGGGATGGAAGGTCAGTGTTCCTGGTCTGAGAACGCAAGAAAGAATGCCTCTCCCTAAGGAAATGGAGCAAAAACTCGCCACAGATAAACAAGACATTATGTATTCAGGGCTGAGACTCAATGCATATCTGCTGAAGGAAGGGAATGAATCTGGGCTGGATGAGTCGGGGCTCTGAAGAAGTGTAAGTGAAATGTGACCCACTGGTAAAGTAAACAAGTGAGTGAATGAATGAACACACAAATCAACAGGACTGGAAAAAAAAATTTAGTTCTCATGAATTAAATTTTTCTGACTTTGCCAACCGAGGTAGCACTGAGCCTCCTTGGCTTCTGATGACAGAAAGATGGTAGAGCCTCAGTTTCTTCTGTCCTTTCCCTTCTGTTATCTTCAATATTTACCTCTTGTTATCTTTTTCTCTCCTAAAATTTCTTCATAAAACACAGTTTATGTGATAACATCATATCCTACTAATTCAAATGGATTTTCCTCACCCTGGTTGAAGACCCTATGTCTGAGAGAGAGAGAGAGTGCTCTTACTTTAATCAAACGTGATTATACTGTCATAGTGGTATTTTCTCACTATTTTCTAAAATTCTGATTTTTCTTAAAAAGAGAAAGAGAGAAAGAGAGAGAGACCAGGTCAGTGCTTCCCAAGTTTTTTGTTTTTGTTTTTTTGAATCTAGGCATCCCTTTATTAAACATAACATTTCACCTAGTACTTTATATTTATTTCAAAATAAGAAAATATAATGACTAAAAATAACATCAATGATTGAAATTGACATTTGAGATTTTGGTATTTTTTGTTTTTTGTTTTTTGTTTTTCAGGTAAGTAACACATTGCCCATACTTTGGCCTTGAAGTTGAGAATCCTTTGTGAGTAGTACAAATTTGGCATGAAAAGTCCATAAGTAAGTTCGGAGGCCCTAGGAGTCTCATTCTCATTGTAGCATCCATTGTGCTCTCAACACCTCCCCATTCAAACTTTTTAGTAAAAGCAGCTATCATCTTCACCCAGGGAATGAGAGACAAGCCCCCAAAACATCTGGCTTTGAAGATCAATGGGGCAGAGAGCAAAGTGGAGTCTCTCATGTCAAGCGGGAGCGTGTCAAGCAATGATGCGAGCCCTTAAGGTTCCGCCGCTAGGAGATATCACGGGGACTGTCAGCCGACCCCCCAGAACTGATAACGAGCAGAACCAGAGGAGGTCTGCAGAAACCCAAAACTGATGAAATCCCTTTTAAAGGGAAAGATTTTGGCAGCAAACACTCAAAACTCTTCAGACCTGACCCATCTACATCCAACCACTTCAAAAAGGCAACTGCCCCTGAAGGTTCTGCCCATTGGATCTCCGAACAGAACCGAGATCCTTCGCTGATGGAACAGAAGAAGCCGTCAGGGCGCCTGGTTGGCTCAGTTGTTGGGCGTCTGCCTTCGGCTCGGGTCGTGATCCCGGGATCCTGGGATCGAGTCCCGCGTCCGGCTCCCTGCTCAGCGGGGAGCCTGCTTCTCCCTCTCTCACTCCCCCTGCTTGTGTTCCTTCTCTGTCAAATAAATAAAATCTTAAAAAAAAAAAAAGAAGAAGAAGAAGAAGAAGAAGAAGCCGTCAGTGTAGAGAGCTGACCTGGACCAGACGGGGAGGTCTTATCTCAACTGAGGCCCACAGACTGACTTTGTGTTTGGTTCCTTCACGTCCTGCGCCTTCTGTTGTCTTGTTTGTTGTGTGGTTTGTCTTCTGTCCTGCTGTGTGTGCTGTGTAAGAAGCCAAGTTTAGTCACATGGTGACTTGTCAGTGAGTTTGGAATCCTGAACCTGCTTTGTATCTGTGATTTAACTTTGCTTTGTGATTGAATAAAGCTGACACTGTGGAAAGACCCAACTCGTGTGTGCGCCTTCGTAGCGTGCTCATGACACTCAACCTCGTGAAGGCTGCAGGGTTGTGGCACCCGAGGAACGGCTCCTAAAAGACCCACCCATCCCAAGGCCCAGTGCTGAAACAAACCTTTGAAAAAAGGCCGGTCTTTATATGAAAAAGATTGTCTGGGAGGGTGAGGGAAAACTTCCACACAGGTCTGCTGCCCCAGTTTTTATATCTTATGCCAGCTTTTGTGGCTGCCACACAAGGAATGTCCCATGACTGCTTGCTCTGGAGGCCGGGAACACTTGCATTCTAAGTCCCATGGGACTAAGACAATCTGAGATTCAGTTCTTGGCAGACTAACCCTCCCAGGGCACTACACAGAGAGCAGACTGAAACACATGCCTAGTGTTTTTGGGAAAGAGGCCTCCTTTGCTTGTTCAGGAGCTCTGGGCTTAGGGGCAGGCTTCTGGTTTGGCACAGTGATAGGGACCTAGGGAGTTGCTCTCAGGGAATGGAACCTGGTGGGTACAGTCTTTGCACTCATCCCCTGCTTTGCTCAGCTCGCTGGCATCTTTCTAAAGGAGCATATATACTCCTCTGGTGCCTTGATTATTAGAGCTGCTGCCAGGGGACATCTCTCTATCATGTGGCTCTGGTAGCCAGTGAAGCTTATACTCAGGGGTTATGGAGGACTACAACCAATGAAGAGTTCTTAAACATCTACCACCTTTTAGGCGCAGCAGAAAGAAACAAACCCAAAGCTCAATTCTTCCTTGAAGGAGGCCTGTTAGCTTATCACAGCTGTAGCCTGAGGGGCAGGCTTTTAATTAAATACACACCTAAGGGCTGATGGTAACCTTCCCAGAGACCTTGGAGGGGGGCGCTATCTTTGCACTCTGCCTCTGCTGTGCTCCAGAGTGACAGCGTCCTAGAAGGGGAGCTCTTCCACGACTGCGGTGCCCTGTGTCTGCACCTGTTCTCCAGGGATATCCAGTCACCCTCTGGTCCCAGTGGTGAGGGGTGAGGATTTCTCAAATCCTTCAAAAAATAGAAGAGAAGGGGACATTTCCCCACTTATTTTTTCAAGGCATTATACTGATACCAAAACCAGGCAAGGACACCACACACATGCGCACACACACACATACTACAGGCCAATATCCCTGATGAATATACATACAATAATTCTCAACAAAATACTAGCAAACCAAATTCAATACTATATTTAAAGCACCATATACCATGATCAATTGGGACTTATTCCAGGGGTGCAAGTAGGGTTCAACATCTGCAAATCAATGTTATACACCACAGTAACAATATGAAGGATAAACATCATGTTATCATCTCAATAGATGCAGAAAAAAAATGTGACCAAATTCAACACCATTTTTTAAAAACACTCAATAAAGTAGGTATAGAGGGAATAATAAAGGCCATATATGACAGGCCTAGAACTAATATCATACTCAACCGTGAAAAACCAAAAATTTTCCTCTAAGATCAGGAACAAGACAAAGATGCTTACTCTCATCACTTCTATTTAGCATAGTATTGGAAATCATAGCCACAGCAATTAGGAACAAAAGAGAAATAAAAGGCATCTGAACTGCAAAGAAGTAAAACTGTTACTATCTACAGATGACATGACATGTGCAGAAAACCCTAAAGACAATTGGGTTAAGACTCTACTAAAAAACTGTTACAAGTAATAAATGAATTCAGTAAAGTCACAGGATCCAAAATCAACATGATGAAAGATATTGAAGAAGATACAAGTAAATGGAAAGATATTCTGTGCTTGTGGATTAGAATAATTAACATCAAAATGTGAAGCAGTCTACAGATTCAATGCAATGCCTATCAAAACTTTGATGGCATTTTTCACAGATATAGAACAAATAGCTATATAATTTGTATGGAACCAGAAAAGACCCTGAATATCCAAAGCCATCTTGAGAAACAAGAGCAAGCCTGGAAACAGCAACTCCCTAATTTCAGTATATATTACAAAGCTATAGCAATCCAAATATTATGGTATTGGCATAAAAAAAGACATGGTGGTCGATGGAACAGAATAGAAAGCCCAGAAATAACCCACACATATGTTGTTAATTGATCAATGCCAAAGGAGTCAAGAAAATACAATGGGGAAAAGACATTCTCTTATGTTGGTAGAACTGGACGACCGTATGCAAAAGAATGAAACTGGATCACTATCCTACACCATAGCCCCAAATTATCAAAATGGATTAAGGACTTGAATGTAAGACCTGAGACTATAAAACTCCTAAAAGAAAGCACAGGTAGTAAGCTTCTTAACACTGGTCTTAGTGATGGTGTTTTGGGATTTGACACCAAAAGCAAATGCAACCCAAGGAAAAAGCAACCTGTGGGACAACATGAAACTAAAAACTTCTATACAGTGAAGAAAACCCAGTTACAAAATAAAAAGGTAACCTACTGAATAGGACAAAATATTTGCAAATCATATATCCATAAGGGGTTGACATCCTAAATATATAAAGAATGCATAAAAATCTGTAGTAAAAAACAAAAACAAAAACCAATCTACCTGATTTAAAAATGGGCAGATCTACATAGACATTTTTCCAAAGAATACATACAGATTGCCAAATCAGTATATAAAAAGGTACATAACATTACTAACCATCAGGGAAATACAAACCAGGAGCACAATGAGATCTCACCTCACACCTGTCTAGATGGCTAATATCAGGGAGACAAGAGATAACAACCACTGTCGGCCAGGATATGGAAAAAAGGAAAACCTTGTGCACTATTGTCATGAATGTAAGCTGATGCAGCCATTATGGAAAACAGTACTGAGGTTCCTCAAGAAATTCACAGTAGTATTACCATGTGACCCAGCAATCCTTCTTCTAGGTATATATCCAAAGGAGACAAAAATCACTGTCTCAGAGAGATACCTGTATTCACATTTTCACTGTAGGATTATTCACTATATCCAAGACAGAGAAACAAAATAAGTATTCATTGATGGATAAATAAAGAAAATGTGGGTGCCTGGGTGGCTCAGTTGGTTGAGCGACTGCCTTTGGCTCAGGTCATGATCCTGGAGTCCCGGGATCGAGTTCCGCATCGGGCTCCCTGCTCGGCAGGGAGTCTGCTTCTCCCTCTGACCCTCCTCCCTCTCATGCTCTCTGTATCTCATTCTCTCTGTCTCAAATAAATAAATAAAATCTTAAAAAAAAAAAAGAAAATGTGGCATATTTGTACAATGGAATATTATCCAGCCTTAAAAACAAGGAAATCCTTGCATTTGTGACAACATGGATGGAACTGGAGGGCATTATGCTAAGTGAAATAAGCATGCTAAGTTAAAGACAAAACTGCATGGTATCCTTTTCATGTGGAACCTTAAGAAAAGAGAGAAAGAAAAAAAAATGTTGAACTCACAGAAGCAGAAAATAGAATTATAAGGGCTTGGGGTGGGAGGGAATGGGCAAATGTTGGTCAAAGGGTACCTTCAATTATAAGATGAATAAACTCTGGAAATCTAATGTACACCATGGTGAATATGGTTAGTAGCACTGTGTTGTATACTCGAAATTTGCTAAGAGAATAGACCTTAAGTGATTTCACCACACACACAATAAAGGTAAATATTTGGGATGATGAATGTATTAAATAACTTGATTGTGGTGATCATTTCACAAATTATAAATATGTCAAATTATCACACTGAACATTTTAAATATATACAATTCAGTAAAGATGAAAAATAAGTTTTTTTAAATTAAAATATAATTGAAACACAACATCAGTTTCAGGTGTACAACATAATGATTCAATATTTGTATAAATTGTGAAATGATCACTACAGTAAATTTCATTAATATCCATCATTATATGTAGTTACAATTTTTTTTCGTGTGATGAGAACTTTTAAGATTTACTCTCAGCAACTTTCAAATATGCAGTACAGTGTTATTAACTACAGTCACCGTGCTGTACATTATGTCCCCGTGACTTATTTTAAAAGTGAGGTTTGTGCTTTTTGACTTCTTTTACCCATTTTGCCCACCATCTACCACTCACCTCTGGACACCACAAGCTGATACATTTTACTTAGCATATGCCCTCAAAGTCCATCCACATTGTTGCAAATGACAAGATGTTATTCTTTTTTATTGCTGAGTAATATTCTATTGTGTGTGTGTATGTGTATACACACACATTTTCTTCATCTGTTGGACAGACTATTTTCATATCTTGACTATTATGAATAATGCTTCAGTGAACATGGGAAGGAGTATACCGCTATCTTTTTGAGTTAGTGTTTTTCTTTTCTTCAAATAAAAACCGGAAGTGAAACTGCCAGATCACATGGTAGTTCACCTGTTAATTTGATGGGGAAAATCCATACTGTTTTCCATAGTGGCTGCAAATTTACATTCTCACCCACAGTGCATGAGGGTTCTCTCGTCTCCACATTCTCACCAACACTTGTTATTTCTTTTTCATGTACCTATTGGCCATCTGCATGTCTTCTCTGGAAAAATATCTATTCAGGTACTTTGCCCATCTTTAAATAAGATTGTTTTCTGTGTCTTTGTTTGCTATTGAGTTGCATAAGTTCCTTATATATTTTGGATATTAACCTCTTATCTGATATATGGATTGCAAATATTTTTTCCCATTACAGAGGTTGCCTTTTCATTCCGTTGATGTTTTTCTTTGCTGTGCAGAAACTTTTTAGTATTCATGTGGTCCCACAGGTTGATTTTTCCTTTTGTTGCCTTCGCTTTTTATGTCTGGGCTCTGTATTACAGTCCATTGGTCTGTGTGTCTGTTTTATGCCAATATTATACTGTTTGGATTACTATAACTTTGTAATATAGTTTGAAATCAGGAAATGTGACGCCTCCAGCTTTGTTCTTCTTTCCAAAGGTTATTTGGGCTAGTTGGCATCTTTGGTGGTTCCATACATATTTTAGGATTTTTTTTTCTATTTCTGTAAAAAATGCCAATGGAATTTTGACAGGGATTTCATGGAGTCTATAGATTGGTTTGGATGGTATATATTTATTAAAAGGAAAGAAAACTATAGGCCAATACTCCTGATGAATGTAAATGTAAAAATCCTTAACAAAATGCTAGCAAAGATAATTCAAAAGCACATCAAAACTATCATACACCATGATCAAGGTGGATTTCTATGTGGGATGTTTCTAAAGCATGCTTCAACATATGCAAATCAATTAATCTCATACACAACATTAATAGAATGAAAGATAAAAACCATGTGACCATCTCAATAACATCTGACACTCAATTCAACACTCTTTCATGATAAAAAAACTCTCATCAAACTTGTTACAGTAGAAATATGCCTCAACATAATGAACGCTATATATGCCAAGATCAAAGCTAATGTCACACTCATTAGAAAAAATTGAAAGTTCTTCCTCTATGATCAGAAGCAAGACATGGATGCCCATTTTCTGCACTTCTATTTGACATAGTACTAGAAGGCCAAGCCAGAGAAATTAGGCCGGAAAAAGAAATAAAAGGTATCCAAATTGGAAAGGAAGAAGTAAAATGCCCTCAGGTTGCAGATGACATGAGCTTATATAGAGAAAAATCTTAAGACTCCATTAAAAACTGTTAGAATAAATGAATTCAGTAAAGTTTCAGGATACAAAATCAGCATTCAAAAATCAGCTGTGCTTCTATAGACTAACAGTGAAGTATCAAAAGGAAATTTTTAAAAAATCCCATTTATAATAGCATTTAAAACAATAAAATACTTAGGAATCAAGTTAATGAAGTGAAAAATATGTACACGGAAAACTATAAGACAATGATGAAAGAAACTGAGGAAAATAGAAATAAATGGAGAGATATCCCATTTTCATGAATTATTATTAATAGTATTATATGTATAATGTACATATATATATTGTTAAAATGTCCACAATAAGATTCTTAATTAACACATGTTCTCATGCTACTTACACCATGACCCATGCCTTTCATCTTCCCTCTATGTATAAAACCTTCAACTGTTTGTGCAAGCCTCTTACGCACCATGGTGTTCACAGGAGGCTGTCAACTGCACTAATTCTAACCCAGTAGTGTTACAGCTTCAATGGGTTCCTTCTACACCCCAAAACTCCACTGTTGCATTGTTAGATATCCACGATTTTTTTTTTTTACTTATTTGTTTCTCATAATTTATACAAGCTTTAAAGAGGTAGGCCTTTGAGAGATAGGAAAAGCAAATCAAATATTGTAACTGGCCTCAAGATGGAGCAGTTTATTAAAAATGGCTGAGTTGAGAAATCTTTCATTTTTTAGCACAGATCTTTATAACATCTCTGACAGCTGCCAAACTTAAAGCAGGGAAAGAAGCCATCTTTCACCAAATTCACCTTAAAAAGTCTTGATGCTCAAATCCATTAGACACAATCTTAGTTCTTGAAACTCTGACATCAAAGTATTGAGCACAGGTGTTCATAGCTCCTCATAATTATTTTCAACTTTCTATGGAAGAGCATCTGGTTCGTTTGATAGACATTTATACACATACATTTGTTAGATGAGAGAATGAGGTAGGTGTGGGCTTGAAGGTATGAACACATTCATGGTTGACAGGTTTAATTTCCCATTATCAGTAATACCACTCCTTTACCAAAAGTGACGTAAAGAGCACACTCCCTTAGAGGACCTAGTTTAAAGGGGATAATGATGTTTGTCCCGAGGACGGAGTCACTGAGCTACTGAAATGCTGCAAACTTTATGGAAAATGCTAACTCTGCTTTAGCATGCCAGTTGCTTTCCTATTTTGATTAATCATGCAGTTGCCATCAAGTAAGTCGTTCTCAAAGTTTTCTGCTCATCAGAATCTTATTTAAAATCCCAAGGACAGGGTTTTCTGCTCATAGATTTTAATTCTGGATCTAGGTAAAATAAAAGAATCAAAATTTTAACCAGCTCTGAAAGTGATTCTGATAAGGTAGTCTTAGGTTACTGTTTGTTGAACTAAAATGTTAAATACAGGATATGAAATGATGGAGAGCAAAAATGAAGCTTTAAACAGGTTCTTCATGCAAATAAAAATAGCACGAAAGAACTGAAGTTATTTTATTTACAGGAAAATAGAGACAGGTACTAGTTCAGATTTTACCTTACTTATATAAATTAATACTCATAACTTTCATTTTGTGAGTGTTACAAACTGAATTGTAAACACCCCACACCCCCAATTTCATGTTTAAACCCTATTCCCCAGTGTGACTCTATCTGGAGTTTGGGCCTATAAGGAGGTTATTTAAGATGAAATGAGGTCATAAGGATTCAGCTCTCATACAACAGGCTTAGTGTTTTATAATAAGAACCCCTGGAGAACTGACTTACTCTCTTGGCACTATCATAGAGAAGAGGTCCCATGAACACATGGTGAGATGGTGGCTGACTACAAGCCAGGAAGAGAGGCCTCACCAGAGACAGACAATACTGGCACCCTGATCACAGACTTCCAGTCTCCAGAACTGTGAGGAAATAAATATCTGTTGTTCAAGTCATCCAGTCTCTCGTATTTTGTTACCACAGCCCCAGTAAACTAAGACAGTGAGCAAAATAGGTTTGGTTTATCACTGTATCTTAAGAAAATACAATGGAATTTAGGTCAATAAAATTATATAAATTCTTAATACATGGCCACTAGATATTTGTTGAATAAGTGAAAAATATGAAAAAAATTCATGTTATTTTTGTGCATGTTATTGCACATTTGATTTCTATAGCATATCTTTACTTATAACTCATTCACTTAAAACAGTCACTGTGTACAGATCTTTAGTAATAGTTAAAAGCTTCTGAAATAATTCTATAGGCTTCACCTCCAAAATATAGAAGTCTTTTTATATATGAATTTGTTTTAAAAACATAGGTCAGTATGCCCAAACAGTCTTTGAAATGCTTTTCTATCTTGGGTTTTCTCTCCACAGAGTAGGGGTTCCAAACATCTCTTTCCTTACCTGTCTTTAAGTGGTTTATTTTTTTTTTCTCTTATGGTGACTACAAAAATAAACACAGGTTTTCAGCATCAACTTCTATGAAGAATAAAAATATAGTTCAATGTAATGTGTCATTCTGATAGTGATGGTTTATTGGTTTCAGAAGGCTTTTCTGCAGCCCATATTGGGGGGGAGGAACTTAAGGATAGATTTAGAGGCTCAGTTATTAATTAGAAGTGTAGTAATAAAACCTCATCCAACAGCTGAGAATGTTTAAATGCAATAATTCCAGGGGCACCTGGGTGGCTCAGTTGGTTAAGCGACTGCCTTCAGCTCAGGTCATGATCCCAGGGTTCTGGGATCGAGCCCCACTTCGGGCTCCCTGCTCAGCCAGAAGCCTGCTTCTTCCTCTCCCACTCCCCCTGCTTGTGTTCCCTCTCATGCTGTATCTCTCTCTTTCTCTCCCTGTCAATTAAATAAATAAATAAAATCTTTAAATGCAATAATTCCAGAGATAAACAATTAGCAGGGTAAATCTAGGTAGATAAAATCTAGGTAGATAAATCTACCTAATTTGCATAAAGAGTAAAAAATGAAAATATGGGTGACAAGAACAAGGTGAGGAACTAAGATCAACACAATTGTGTAGGGAATGGAGTAAGGTTCTCCAACAGAGTCTCAACCAAATTAAAGAGACAAGAGAAGGAAATGTAGAAGGAAATCTTATAATTAGATTGGCATTCCTATGTGTCCATGGGGGCTCAATCTGGTAAACCACTGCTCTATGCCAGAAGGATTGGTTACCCATCAGATGATTCATTTATTTATTCATCTCTTCAAACGTATTTACTGAGTATCTGCCATGTGCCTAGAACTGTTCTAGGCAACAGAATACAGCAATGAGCAAGACAGAAAGTCTATGTTTTCATTGAGATTATATTCTAGTGGTGATCTATGGGTGACAAAGACCATAAGCACTTGCATAAATGTATATATGTCACTGAAGGAAAACAGAGCAGGGTAACTGGATACAGAGAGCTGAAAAGAGAGAACTCTAAGTCGGTTGGGAGAAGGGGAAGTGTCAGGGATGTCTTTCCGAGTACAGATCATAATAAAATGAGGAATCAGACAGACGTTCAGAAGAGCTTTCCAAAAATAGCAGTATACTATTTCTACTATTCCCTTAGAGGGGCAGAAGATGCAAAAGCCCTGGATGGGAACTGTGCAGGACTGATGAAGTTCAAGGAAATTAGCTTAACAGGAATGGGAAAGGCAAAGGACAGTGTTAGGAGATGAAATCTGAAAGGCAGTGGAGAGCCAAATTAAGTAAATCTTTGTAGAATTTTATGTTGTTAGATTGGGAAGCCATTGAGGATTCTGAGCAGAAGAGTAATATGATCTAATATTTTAAATAGAACACTTTGGTGTTCTTTCCCTAAACATAAAATAATCTGGGATTATTCTTCACTCTCTAATTTGCTAACTCGTGCCTTTCATATCCTTGTCTTGATAGTCAAATACATCTTAACCTTCTATCTTTATTTTTGTATTGTGGCTCGTCCTCTTGATTTTCCATGTCTCAAGGAGAAAGTATAACAATGACCTGATGTCAACCATTCAACTGTGTATATTTTAAGAACCTTGGACAACTACTCAAACTCTTTTAAACTAGTTTTCTTTACTTGTAAATTGAAGTTAATTTTTGCATCTTTTTCACAGGGGTGGCTTAAGTTTTGATGGAGATAATGTAGGTAAAGTATTTAGTGTATTATCAGGCACAGAGTGGTGTGTCATAAATTTTTTTTAATGAAATGATTGTTAATATTCTATCTTATTTATCTAATGATATCATAATCTATCACCTCTATGACAAAAAGTACTGACACACCATCTAAATGTTTCTTCAGATTCTGGGGCACCTGGGTGGCTGAGTCAATTAAGTCTCTGACTCATGATTTTGGATCAGGTCATGATCTCGGGGTCCCAAGATCAAGCCCCATGTTGGCTCCGCACTCAGCAGGGAGTCTCCTTGAGATTTTCTCTCTCCCTCTCTCTCTGCCCCTTCTCCATCACTCATGCTCTCTCTCTCCCTCCCTCTAAAATATTTTTTTAAATTAATGTTTCTCCACATTCCATGTCTATTTTTCTACAGCCCAATATTCACACAACAGATACAGTAGTAATCTTTAAAATGGAAAAGCGCTCATATTATTTCCTTTGCAATGCTTCAGTAGCTTACAAATATATAGGAACAAAATTGAAACTCATTATATTGCCTTTAAAACACCCTGATTGATCTAGAACCTGACTTCTTTTACTTTCTCAACTTGTACCACTCTCTTCTTCATACAACTAGCTCCAGATACACTGCCTTTACCTTGGAACCTGAGAAACTCTTTTCCACCTTGGGACTCTTGCCACTCATGCCCTAAATCTTTGCAAAACTGGTCCCTTATTATTCAGAGCTCAAGTCAATACTGCTTCCACATGACTTCACCCTGCCAGAATTATCTGAAATAGTTCCTACCCAACTCTGCATATACTATCTATTGCAATATCTTTTTATTTTTATCATTATGTTATGTTAATCACCATACATCATTTTTTTTTAAGATTTTATTTATTTGACAGAGAGAGACACAGCAGTAGAGGGAACACAAGCAGGGGGAGTGGGAGAGGGAGAAGCAGGCTCCCCACTGAGCAGAGATCCCAATGCGGGGCTCAATCCCAGGACCCTGAGATCATGACCTGAGCCGAAGGCAGATGCTTAATGACTGAGCCACCCAGGCGCCCCACATCATTAGTTTTTGATGTAGTGTTCCTCTATTGCAATATCTTTAAGAAAACTTTCTTTAAAAATGGTTTTATTTATTTGAGAGACAGAGAGCATGAACAAGCTAGGGGAGGAGCAGAGGGAGGGATAAGTAGACTCCCCAGTGAGCACAGAGTCCAACCCAGCCCTCGATCTCAGGACCCTAGATGACCTAAGCCAAAATCATGAGTTGGACATTTAACTGACTAAGCCACCCAGGTGCCCCACAATATCTTTTTGAGTTTCTTCCTAGAGCTTGTCTATTTAAGTTTATTTAATTATTTGTTATGTTTATTAGCTCTCTTTACCCATTGTAAAAATAAGTTTTATGAAGATCAGACATCTTTTGCCTTGCTCAGTGTTCTGTATCCTGAAACAAGGATGGTACTAACACATGGTAAAGCTAAGTGAATGAAACTGATACATGGTAAGACCTAAGTATTTGTTGAATGGAGAAACAAATGAATTTGCCTCACATGACACATCCTTGTTCTTTAGGGAGGAAAATCAAGGCACCTCAAAAACTCTAGTAAGATTCATCACCTTCACAAACATCTCTGAGCTATCTCAGTGCATCCCAGTCTTCCTACCCACTCAATAATTATTCAGTGGATGTCTTCAAAAAAGATCCTCAAGTGGAAAATTCAGAGTCCCAAGTTATATTTCTTAAAATAACACTACCATCTAAATGAATAAATCAACATCAGGAGATTTAACTGTATATTTCAGTATATTTAACAACAGCCTGTGCATTTTTTCAATAAACATCTACTAAAACCTTGAATCCACTTAATGCTATTTATTTAGAGTGTTAAAAAGATATCACACGCAAATCATTCAAGTCTATTCAATAGCAAAACGCATCTTAAAAAAGTGAGACATCCCATCGGTCAGTCACCTTGTAAGTACATTAGAGTTTATTTTAAATTCTTATCCACAGGAAGAAATATATTTTACATTGATATTTAGTATGCAAAAGTATTTCTTTATGCATGTTATTGAAACAAAACATTTACATGCCCTTATTCTATATGACACAGTTTGACATTTTTTATTCTAGTATATTCTCTTTTATTAGAAAAAAAAAGGGTAGCAGCCCTCTAAATTGATTTTGTGGGTCATGACATACATTTTGAAAAACTTCAACAATTTGAATCAAAAAATGTGGAAATACCTATTTAGAAAATAATATACATATGAAATGGGATTTTCTTGGTATGTATGCTGTTCATCAACTATTGCCTTAGATTGGGTTGCTCACAAACAAAACTCAAGGCAAAGATCATGACTTTCAATGTTTACTTGACTTTAATAGAGTAGACCTTGTTTTGTTTTCCAGAAGCTTCCATATACAAACTGTGTGGTTAAAATGTGCTTATGAAAAAAGAGTTGATACAAATTTTGGCAAAATACACACACACACACACAAAGAATAAAGTGGAGAAAGAAAAAGAATAGGAGTGGGGAGAACAGGAAGAGGAAAGGAGAAGAACTTTCCCAATGAAAATAAATCTTGAAATGGCTTTATTCTACAGATATTTACCTAGAAAGATTGATAAGCAAAATTACTAAATGTATATGATGGAATGAAATTACATATTTGTACTTAGAAAAGTTTTAGAGCATTTCTGATGTTCATATATGAAATGTTCATGTGTAGAAAATCTCCTGAATTTTGGCAAGACAATAAAATGTACTCATGAGCCCCTGCGAAAATGTCTTCTGCATACACAGAGCACTTACTCATACCATCTATGCCTGATTCTGCCAACAAAGCTCTAGTTCACTGTTAACCTGGGGGTTTGAGTGGCTTTGAGCTTGCTCCTTTCCTTTATTTTCTGTTAGCCTTTGAATTTGAACTACTCTTCCATTATTAAGTAAGGGGATCATATGTGTTCATATACTTAAGGCAGTCCCTATTTAGGTCTAGTAGAATTGTTTAAACACTCCTTTGTATAACCAAAAGTGTCACAGATTTCACAGTAAATTATATGGGTATTTACTCTTTTGGAAAACATACTCTCCTCCCATCTCCCCCGCTGTTGATAATAATTTGAAAAGCTATTATATGATGAGCAGTTGTCGAATGCTTTCAACATCTATCTCATTTCATTCTTCCCGTATTACTGTGAATTAGATGTTATTATTTCCGCTTCACAAACTAGAAAGCCAAGGTTCAGAGATAAAAAAATTTTTGTCAAAAGGACATAATCAGCCACTGGAGGAGCCAGGATAAAACTGAGATTTCTGGGACTATGAAGTGCATCTTCTTCTGTTTCCATCTGGCTAGCACAGGGCATGCTGTTGCTACAGTAAGGTGATCCTACTCAGAGTATTCTTTATTCTACGTACCTGTGACAGAGCACAGAATTGGAAATGGAAACACATTTTTTCCAGTGACTTTGCCAAATCATTCCTTTGGTAAAGCTTCTTAAAGGAAAATATATTGTATATAGTGGTTACTTTTTATTTTTATAGTACTAATATACTTGCGGTTAAGTTCACAAATTAATTTTTGGAGTCGTCTGCTATTTTTCATCATAACATGTTTCTATGGGAGAGCACGTTACAGACTTACTAATAAATATTTAGGAAACAGGTCAACATAAATATGGAACTGTGTCCACTATCTGTGATGTGTATGATGAGGTTCCCAAAGATATGCAAAAATCTTGGGAGTTTTCTTAAACTTACAACTGATTGTTTCAAACAAGCTGAACTAAACCTTACTCTATGGGGGATGAATCATTTTTTTGGTCATTATCTTTTTATAGACAAACCAAAGAGTGAGTGTATTAAGTTAATTTAGAATATGGAAAGTGATTCACACACTACTATTGGATCAAGAAAAGGGTACCTTAAATCGGAGCTCAATGGCCCAGTGTTCATTAAAAATACTTTCTTTTCTTAGATATGTTAGGTGTATTTTCTTAACTTCAATAAAGAGAACCCAGAACCCTTTATTTCACCCTTTTTTGGAACAACCAGGACTTACATTAAGGGGGTTAATACAAAAGCATATATTTATTTTAAAGTTGACACCTAAACTCCTCAGAGGTGGAAATGAAAGGCTTTGTCATTAGCTCACTGCTAAACATGTAGAAAAGTTTTGGTTGAGGAAAAGAGTCATCGAACTGAACTTGTTTCCTATATTACCAACTTCAGCAACTAATAAATGGAAATTATTTTCAGTCTTTAATCTCAGGTCAAGTCATTATGGGATTTGAATGGAAATTATTAACCAAATTTGATATGGTGTTAATCCCTTTCTTGTGACCCCAATTAAGGACTAACTTAACCTTTTATGCAAAAAAGCTAGATTACAATTCCAATGGTAGGTTATTGGAAATGCAGTTCCCTAGTGGCATTTTCAGAGACACAAGTATTTTAAGTGCCTTATATGTATAGATTACATGTTATTATATTAATCTTTGCAAAGCATCCATGTATTTAATCTGTTAAATATACCATTCAAATAATTTCAGTTTTCACCTCTGCATTTGCTATATGCATTTGTACATTTATTGTTTCATGTCTGTATTTGTTATCAACACATGATGATTATCAGACTGAGAACCAATAAATCAGTGACATATATTGTTATTCATAATACGATATGAGTAACAACTTGGAAGCCAAACAATCCCCCCCACTACAAAAAAAATAAAGAGAGGGAAAAATAAAAATGAATCACTCCCTTGGTAAAACTTCTTAAAATGGAGCAATCCTAGGAGAAGATATTTTCTCATATCATAACATAAAGTGCTTTTTGGGGGGAATATGAGTTCTAGGTCTGTCACTAACCCACTGGTGAAGCTCGAAATATCTCTGACTCTCTAGTCCGTCATTTATAACAGGGGTCAACAAACTACGAGGCCATATCTAGCCTGTTTTTGTTTTTCTTGAACAACCACCTCACTCATTCACTTACATACTGTCTATGGGTACTTTCTCTCTTTCATGGTAGAGTTGAGTAGATACCACAGAGATTTTATGGCCCATAAAACCTAAAATATTTACTATCAGGCCCTTTATGGAAGAAAGCTTGTCAATCCCTGATCTATAGAAAATGAAGACTTCTTTAAATGTCTCCCTGATTTCAGTACTATAAATTTCAGTACTAAATTTTTAAGTAGAAGAATTTTAAAGACCAGATTCACTGTTTTACTTAAATATAGTTTAAAATAAATCTTCATAATCATTGATAGAAACAGTAATAACCACAAAGTAATGTCATTACATTCTACATCGGTAGTGTTGATTGCCAAAAGCTTTCAAGTTTAAGCCTGTATTCTCTTTTTAGAAAAGGAGAGGTGTTAGAAAGATGTTAAAGTTATATTCGGACAGATAAGTTTTGTTTTAAGGAATCAAAAGTATAGAGAGGCAGTTGAAAAGCAAGTAATTTTTTTATGAGGTGATTTGATGGAAATACATGCACGTGTAGGTACCACCAAAATTCAACTCATTCTGCCTAAAAGCATCTTGTGTGTGCAATCTTGAGCAACACAATAAAGAAATTTTAGAGGCACAAAGCTATTTTTACTGAATTTGAGCATGTTATTATAGAAAAAACTTTTATATATATTCATTGTGGAAAAACATACAGAATATAGACTTCTTCCCATGTATTTTATGGGTAAATCTTTTTTATTTTAAATTGTTTTTTTTTATTGTCTTCACTGTTTATTAAATACTAACCGTTGGGCTATACAGTATTAGGTTCAGCCATATGAAATTTCCATATTCTATCATTATTTTAAATTACATTTTGCAGTGTACTGGGGGTGCCTGGATGGCTCAGTGGATTAGGCATCTGCCTTTGGCTCAAGTCATGATCTCAGGATCCTGGGGTTGAGCCTTGCATCTGGCTCTCTGCTTGTGGGGAGTCTGTTTTTCCCTCTCGCTCTCCCTTTATGCTCTCTGCCTCTCTCTCTCTCAAATAAATAAATAAAATCTTTAAAAAAATAAATTATGTTTTGCAGTGTATCATAATCTGCTCAGGGCTTAGTGTCTACAAAAATCTTACTTTATGTGTACTTTATGTGTATGCATCCCACACTGGGGAACACATAATTTGATGATTTTTAAAGTCTTTTTCCAGGGGCTTAAGGTGGAAAAATGCTCTCTTTCGAGAAATCCTCTTATTGTATTATATTCTTGTCAAATTAATTGAATCAGTTTCCAATATGGAAAAAAAATACTTGGGATAAAGCAGATTTGCAGCAAGTGGTCCATTAAACCTCAAGCCCATCAAGATTATATTTTATAAGCAGGATAAATGATGTCTCCTATATAAATGCTCCACTGTATTTTCTTTGTTCAAGAGAGTGCACTTTGTTTTGTGAATAGTGGGCTCCCTTTATCTGAGTTCCCTACCTATGAAAAAAAATAAAACTATAACATGAAAATATTCATGAATGAACTAGCCACTTATCAAATACATACCCTTATGTATCCTTTTTGTGTAAGATCATTCCCCTAACACGGTGTCAAAGATTCTATCAGTCTCTCACTAAGAAAACGTAATGCAAATCTCTTGAAAAAAAAATCATGAATTTTACAGAAAAATTGCAAGATTTCATTAAGTTTATAAAAATGATGTTAGAGAATTATTCAAATAAAGCAGTCCTTGGCAACTGAGAATATGCAAATTTCAACAGATCCTGATACACTTGCAATAAATAAAGAAAAACAAGAATGATAACTCAATAGATATTTCAATAGAATAATTTATCAGTATGTCGAGAAAGGACATTAGGGAGATTGACGACGTTAAATTTTTTTTTTACATACTATTAAGTTAAAAAAAAGTGAAGTAAATAATTTCTTACTGCATAATGATTTTTTTACAAGATTTATACAAAAAATTACTAGTTAATTAATTCTCTTTATTCCTAATATAAAATGGGTTGAATAAAATGTAAATATTGTTACATATAAAACAAAATAAAATGTTAATAAAGTTCTGTTTTATACCATAATAACAACTTTTGTGGTTTTCATAATTTAGTATGTACCTAACCAAGTATAGTTACTATTTATAGTATTCCTCTTACATGTCAGACGTTGAGCTAAATATTTAAGTATTATCTCCTATTATCTCTAGTATTTACTATTATGCAACATAGCAAAAGCACCAGTATGTGTAGTTAAGAATGTTTAAAAGAGATTCAGTAACTTCATAAAATTGCCGATTATACTTGGCCTATAATTCAAATACAGAATTACCTTTAATCCAGTTTTTTTTTAAAGATTTTATTTATTTATTTGACAGAGAGAGGCACAGCGAGAGAGGGAACACAAGCAGGGGGAGTGGGAGAGGGAGAAGCAGGCTTCCCGCTGAGCAGGGAGCCCGATGCAGGGCTCGATCCCAGGACCCTGGGATCATGACCTGAGCCGAAGGCAGACGCTTAACGACTGAGCCACCCAGGCGCCCCACCTTTAATCCAGTTTTGATTTCTTTCCATTTTGGCAGACTAGGTCATATTTAATTTTTTACCAATTTACAGTAAATTCTCTCTTTTCTAAGGTTCTATACTTCCTCTGTATCATCTAGACTAGAGAAAAAACATACTATGGTTTTAAAAAATATCTGTTGATCAAATAGTACCACATCCAAGCAATGTAAGAATAATGATTTGTTATAGATTATTTATGGACAGAAGTGGTCTGTTCTTCAAAATAAGTATATTAAGAATATTACATAATGTTGACTACTTAGATGAACTGAAACATCTTATTAAGACAGAAGATATCATTTACTATAAATTATACCATGAATTTTTTGGGTACCAAATATTAGTAGCATAACACAAATCCAAGGTACAGAAATTCAAAGAGAAATTGACAAAAACCACCAAATAGTCAAAAAATGGAAGGATGTTTTTTAAAATATATTTTATCCATGTAATAAAATATATCCACATATTTATTTTATCATTCACAGAACATTTTTAACGACATGAGAAAATGTCTTTGGTGTATTAAAAATGGCACCAAAAGTTAAATAAAATACAAATTTATGCATAAAGTATGATCTCAACAAAGAGAAGTAAGACCTTCAGGTTTAATCTCATGGAATTTGTTCTAGTTAATTTTCTGGCATTTTTTTAGTGCTGGAGTTACTCTCTAGGACTATGGCCATGGAAACAGGATTATTATTCAACATATTTACAAAACATCAAGGACACTAACCATACACATCAGATGCCCAAACTCATCAAAATAGAAATCAGCTCTAAACAGGTGTAACTGTATCAGTACAATGAAATAAGACTATAAATTTTAAAGAAGTGTATTTCTTGAATAGTCTCTTTAGAATAAACTAAAAATATACTACTCAGTACTTCAGTAAAATTTATAATTTTAGGGATATAAACTAAAATTTTGGAAACTCTTAATTTTAATATAATTCAAAATTCACAGAAGTATTTCAAGAATAGTTTAAGCATACTGAATGCTAATTATCCAGGTTTCAGAATGTTTACATGTTACCTCATATGCTTTATTATTTTCTCTCTCAAAAAATACATATATACATATGAGAGAGGGGAGGTAGGTACGTTTTGGATCAGTTGAATGTATATAAAAATATAGAAACAAATTTTTAAACATTTTTTTTATTACTCTGAATTATCATCTGGTTGGTAAGTAGGCAGTTCTTACAGATCTTTAACTCTGAGGTTAGTGGTAAGATTCAAAGTTGAGGCATTATTTACTACAACTTCATACTGTGTTCAAACAGCTTAATCATACTCTGTTCCTTTCCACAAAGGCCAGAGGGAAAAGAAAATCAATAAAAGCTCAAAATAATCTTAAGTTTTTCTTGACAAATTTCTTTTCAAGTTAATAGAGTGAAATAGTGATTAATATTGTGATAGCCTTGCCACAAGTTTCCTTTAAATTCATGTAAAAGATTTTCTTAAGGAATTCAGACATAAAATTTGTCAAGGAAAGAATCTGTTAAAAAATAGATTCAGTGTTATAAAATAATAGACGAATAATCATAGTCTTATTTCATTGTTGTTTTATTGAGAGACAAATGATTTATTTTAATCTGTATGTTATCATGGACAGACTTAATAAGATTAAATGTGTTTATTCAGATAGGCATGCAATTATAGTATGCTTTGAACAAATATATTGGCAAAATGTCTTTATGTGCTGCCACCAGGAAAGAACACTGCTGTTAAATTACTCACTTCTTTCTACAACCTCTTCTGAACTTCCAGGAGTTGCTCAAGTTAATATGCCTGGATTTTTACAGAGTCTAGGGATTCTTTTATCCTGGTTAGCATTGTGACACAGTGAGCCTGCTAGATACTCACATACCAAAGAGTGGGGCGGCAAAAGAGAAAACTAGGCAACTTATTTAAATAGACTGAGTGATCCCAAATGAGACTGCATAAATGAATCCTGATAACACTAAATTAAGTGAATGTTTAAACTTAATAGAGACGGTTTTATTTGGAAAATCATGACATACCTATTTTTTAAGTGTGATATTTTTAACTAGCAAGTTCAATTGTACTTAAGAAGGATGAGGATTTTGTTGTATAAGAATGATATTTTTCTATATATGTTACTGTTTTGCAAGTCCCCTATATAACATCTTAAGGGTGACAAGATGTAATATCACTATTGTTATGTCCCATCTTCTGTGGAATTCCATTTGCCTCGGTAAGGTTTGCCTCATCCCTAAACCACCACCTCTACCCCTGGCTCTAATCATTAAACAGGAAATTAGAAAATCAATGTTTTTCTTTGCACAAATATAACAGGAATAAACTGGCCTACCAATGTGGGAGGTGTACTTTCCAAGGTCCCCATAGGAAATACATGGCATCCTCAAGTGGGTAGTTCAGAAGAGTCTAATAAAGCACTGTTTACAAAGCTGTTGAAAGTATTCAGGGAAACCAACAAGGGATGCTGGAGCACCCAGAGTCTAGCAACAGCCAGTATCACGACTAGATCTGACAATGGAAGGGGAGGCCACAGTCACCGGAATCCTCAAAAGGGCTTCAGCATCTGTGAAGGTCAATAGACGGAGTTGTGTGTTTCTAAAGAGAAATGTAATTACTTCCAAGTCCTCGGTCCAGCAGGAAGGGAGCCAGAGGAAGAAATACACTTAACTCACATACTCCAGTTCTCCCTCATTTTCTGCTGGGCCTGTTATTGGCAAAAGCCAACCAAAACCCCGAGACAAAGCTTCTGGCACCGTTAGAAGGTGACTGATACTTTCCATTATGGTCACTTCCTTAAGCACCCACCAGGATAGAGATTAGTAGGGAAGAGCCATGGCAGTGCAAAATGGAGAATATGCAACACAGTAGCAAATGAGAAGGAAGTTTCTTTTACCACTCACTCTTTTTCTCAGAAACATTACATTATGAATTTCTTAAATATGTGTTTTAGTATCAGACATGACTAGAATACCAACTCTTCCCCTAATTGCTGTGTGACCTTAAAAAAGTCATCTTAATGCTAAACCCAAGCTTAATCATCACTAAAATATAGACAGCAGTATTTATATAGTGGGATGGCAAACTGTTATTCTTTGTCTCCTGTTTCAGGTGAAGCTTCAAAGGTTAACCACAAAACAGTTAAAGGGTCAACTCTTCCCACATTCGGAAGCAAGGTGTGTGACCACCTGATTAGGACTTACAAAGAAGACTGGCAAAAACAGGTTTTTGACCTTCAGCTCTTCATTAACCTGGAGAAATTAATAAATTACTAAGAGATGAGGAAAGAATTCTCTGGAGAGAAATGTCGATATTCTGTGCATGCTTACCCTCCCAATGAAAAGGATGGACAGATATGCTTTTCTGTCACCTTGTATCAACTGAGAGAAGGGTTTGAAAGGACCTACTCACAGAGCCTGATGTGGGCCTGTCGGAGTTTAAGATCTGGCATGATAAATTATTGTTAGGTCATCAAACTCTTCCTCTCATATTCTAATATTTCCTGAATGAGCACATGTTTACTCTATTGTTTAATGCCTTTAGTTTGCTGAGAGCAATCATACCCCTTTCAAGTATTATTATTTTTGATGATGGCTCTTCTCTACTCTTTCCTTAGGTGGACTCTTTTTTTTTTTTTAAAGATTTTATTTATTTATTTGAGAGAGAGAATGAGACAGAGAGAGAGAGCATGAGATGGGGGAGGATCAGAGGGAGAAGCAGACTCCCTGCTGAGCAGGGAGCCCGATGCGGGACTCGATCCCGGGACTCCAGGATCATGACCTGAGCCGAAGGCAGTCGCCTAACCAACTGAGCCACCCAGGCGCCCTCTTAGGTGGACTCTTTTCATCTCTTTTACCCTTGTTACAGCTCTTTTCTGGATTGTCCCTAGCTCTGCTATAGTTTTCTTGAGACAAGAAGACTAGAAAAAAACTATGGAATACTGATTTTCTCTTCCTTCACCACCTCCCTACCACACGAACAACACACGTATCCACAAACTAGGTTGCTCCAGTTGGTATCTACAATTTGTGTGTATTCAGAATGTCTACATAGGTGCTAAAGAACATGTCTAACACCAGAAATGAAAAATAAATGAAGGAATAAGATTTGATGAGCAGAAAAGTAAACAAACAAACAACAGTGGGGCTAAAGAAACCAAAAACCCCTCTGCTTCTTCACTTTTCTAAGTTCACAACTAGACATCATCTTCAACTGCTATTCTACCTCTGTTTTACTCTGATACTGACATTCTTAGACATGTTAGAAACTAATAGGATGATATGTCATCTTTGTGACACAAACATGAAAACATAAAAGGGCAACAAATCTTCAGTGACTGATACAAGAGGAAACATGGAAGTTCAGAGGTTGTTAAATGTCACCTGAGTTTGTTATTCTGAAGTCTGACAGGTTGGGGACTCCTAGAGTGACATCATTCAGTATTAGTAAAACAATCAACATTCTACTTGATTGCCTATTTTTCTGATATTTTGCTGATCTGTTTTTTGAGAAATTTAAGATATATTCACATCCAGAATCACTGAATAACTACTATCCCTATATTTTCACAGACTAGCTGGAAGTAAAAACCATAATGAATTATTTCATTCCATGGGTAACAGAATGATGTAAAAGGATAGTCCCCAAGATGGTAGTAATATAAATGCCTACATTTTAATCATTTAATCATAATTTAAATGCCTACAATTTATTTATCTTATGCAGATGAAAACCTATCATTGATTATTTATGAAGCTTCTCTGTCTTGTCACTAAACTCCCTAGAAAATTTGAGTTGTTCCACCATGCAATTCTGCCTCTGCTCACCCTCAGGCATTCTCCATGTCCCTCAGCACAGGGCAATTAAGTAATAATGACATCTCAGGAAGGACAACAACACAGTTATAGGAGGTATTTGTTAAGGAAGTATTTGCCAAAACAAAGCTCTCACCTGTTGAGATTTGTAAACTTCCACTTAAAATATAGATTAAACACCTGATTTAGATTCCTGTCATTCCATTTTGGATCTGTTAATGATTCTGGCAAATCAAAGTGTCAGTGAAATAAGAAGTCATTTAGTAAGCAAGTGGATTATTCTAAAAAATGACACCCACACCTCTTTGTAGTAATCAGTTAGAAAGTGAATGGAATGATGAACAAAATTCAAATAGTTTCTAAAAAGTTTAGAACTATAGATAACACACTTAGCTCCTAAAGTAGGAGCCCCAGTGTCTGCTATTAATTATATGGGAAAATATAGCCTTAGATTAGTATTGAGTAAACTCAAAAATGGAGATAAACAATATATAAAATATATCACACAAAGCTGATTGTGATTACTTGATTTTGAGGGGGAAAAACAAAGATGTGCAGTGGATGGTATTTTATGAAAATAACCAAAACAATACCTCTCATCCACACATCCTTCCGAATTGTGACAGTGCCATCCTCTAATCAAGACATGGAACCTAATTCCCTTCCCTTCAATGTGGGCTGTCCTAGTGATTTGGATGGATAATACATTTACGTGGAAGTAATGTCCTGGTTTTTTAAAAACACTCCTTTTTAGAGCACTCTATCAAAACTTGACCTTGATATGAAAAGTCTAAGTCACATGAAAACATCATGTGTAGGCACTTCAGTTGACAGCTACAGGTGAGCTCCCGGCTGAAAGCTAGCATCAACTGCCTACCTTATGAATGCACCAGTTTGTACACCCATCCCATGTGAACCTTCAGAAGACTGAGGCCTAAAAAAAACTGAAACTACAAGAGAGACCTCAAGCAAGAACCACTCAGCTGATCCTAGTCCATACAAAGAACCATGAGAAATAATGAAGTGTTGTGAGCTACTAAATTCTGGGATGATTATGTAACAAGTAACAGAAACTTTTGATTAGAGAACTGGTATTTTCTATTTCCTCTGCTTTTTTTAAAATCTAGTTTGCCCAAGATAATACTATCTTTATCTTAAGATTACCTAAATTATATATTTTTAATATCCTAGTCAGGATTCATGTTCACATATTCTGGAAGCTATTAATTTTTATTGATCTAATACATATCTCTTAGGTATTAGTGGTTTTTTTCTGTTTCACATCAGAATATTTTTAAATTCCTAGGAAAGGAATCTGTTTCCAGATAGTGCAAAGATAGGAAATGAAAAACTCATTTTCTTGAAGGCGGGGAATCGGAGGGGGAGATGAACCATGAGAAACTATGGACTCTGAGAAACAAACTGAGGGTTCTAGAGGGGAGGGGGTGGGGGGATGGGTTAGCCTGGTGACAGGTATTAAGGAGGGCATGTACTGAATGGAACACTGGGTATTATACACAAACAATGAATCATGGAACACTACATCAAAAATAAATAAATAAATAATTTAAAAAAAGAAAAACTCATTTTCTATTATTTTTAAAAAGATACTTCTGTGAATTGTTTTTAGCCTATGCTAATGGTAGGACTCTTTCCTACATATCACCTAAGGAAAGTATAGTAATAAAGGGAGCATAGCAGTATCATTTTTTAACATTTTAAAAATGGATAAAAACCTAACATTTTCAAAAAGGTAACTATTTATTATAATTTGATGGATATTTCAATTGTTTCTGTTCAGGTAATACCAAAAACTGATTTCTGATTTCACTTAAAAGAGGAACAGTATCTAATTTTCCCTGAGTGTTGATTCATACACACATTTCCAGAAATATTATATAGTATATACTCTTTCTAAGGTTCTATGATAAAAGCAGTACGTGACTATTTCCTCATCAATTCCAACAATAGGTATTATTTTCTTGAACTCTCTTTATAAATGAAAACAGCATTTATAGTTTTATTTGTGCTTTTGTAATTCTGTAATTAACAGTAAGAATGAACATTTATTTTAAGTGTCTCTTGGCCATTTGTGTGTGTTTTTTGTTTGTGGGATTTCCCATTACATTTTATTAACACTGATTTCAAAACTAGTTTCCAGTTTTTGAAATTTGCATTTATGTGTATATTTCAAAAACGGGTACTAAAGAAAAGCACAAAGAAAAATCATAATCTTTCTACTCAAGAATAATATAACCCTATTATGTGATATGTAATGACTTTTGATGTGTCAACCTAGAGTGAACGAAGTCTCAAAATTCCCTTTTACTATGTTTCCAGTTGGAGTGGGCTATAGAGGATATCCCTCCAACAGAGTTGGGAAATGAAAGAGAGGCAAGACCATTGGTTACATATACACACTTGCAGTTATTCCATCAAACACTAACCTAGGGGCTTCTGTGAAGGGATTTTGAAGTTTTGAAGTTTTGATTAAAAGCCTCTAATCAGTTTACTTTAACTTAAAAGGGCTATTATCCTGGGTGGGCCTTAGTTAATCAGCTGGAGGTCCTTCAACTTTAGTTTAGGCTTTTACCAAAGGGAGACATTCCCTCCACTGGACAACAAGCCTCAGATTGTTCTTGGGGCTCTGGATGAGTTATAATCTTTTCTTTCTGACCCCTGACTTACAGACTTCAGATTTGTTTAGCTTATCTAGCCCCCACAATTGCATAAATTAACTCCATTTAATAAATCCTTTTACTGATATTTGCATTTATCTATATTTATATTAATATTCATCTACATCTCTGTCACCTAGCTCTCCTACTAAATTTTCTTGCCTGGATGAGCCCTGACTGATAGAGAATTTGGTACTGGAAGTGGTTCTGGGGAAAAAAGAATCTTAAGGATGGTTTCTCTGGATTGGTTCTGGGTTTTTTTTGGAATTAGTGCTCCCATCTGGTGTGATTTAAAGAAAAAAATGACCTTTTTTTCTAGTGGTAAAGAAAGGCATAGTTTACCTATACTTATCGCAGATGAGGCTCTGGATAAATATTTTCTAATTTAGAATATTTGGGTCAAAATAAAGAGTACAATGGTGTTTGTTGGATGCTTTGAGTGGGTGTTGGAGAAATCAGGGAAAGAAAATGATGAGCTCAGGGCTTCAAATTCCCAGCTTTAGCTCCACATTAATGACCTGAAAGTTTTTATAATTTCACTGGGGAATAAGTAATTTGCATGAAGAAGTGGCTTAAATTCCCATGACCTTGCTTTATTACCTTCTCTTTCTCAGGCCACACCCATGGACTCATAGAAAGCTCCCTCCAATCAGTTGACTGAGGAAGAAAAATTCAGGTCTGGCTTACAGAAGCTCTGCATGAAATGGAGGCACTGCACAAAAGTGAACATCTGAAGCAGCAGAGCACCACGCTGGGACAGCCCAGAAATCCATTGGTCCAGGGAGATCCTTCTAGTAGACAGAACCTCAAGTAGTGCATGAGGTTTTTCATCGTGTTTAGAAGGAGAGATGGCCAGAGGGGTATGCATCTATGTTGATTTATGGATTTTTGCCAATGATTTGGCTTGATGGTCAGGGAATCTGAAAGAACACAGTTGGAAAACTGATGACAAGGAGATCCAGGGTGGAGGCATATGGGTAGGCCTCCCTGATTACACACATTGAAGATATTTCTGTCCCATGCAAGTGTTTACCACAGGTTGATATAGGCAGAGATAGATCTAAATAATCAAGTGACTAGAATGATCTATTTTGTGGACTCCAGTAATACCCTCTCTCTGTGTCCAATAGGCTCAGGAACAAAGTGGCTATGTGGAAGGGATGGACTCAGCAACAAAGACTTGCACTCATCAAGGCTTACCTGATGAGCAATGATAGCCATTGTTGAGTGCCCAAATTGCTAGCAGCAGGTACCAGCACTGATTTGACACCATTTCTTAAAGTCAATAGCTACCTGCCTAATGGCAGGTTGATTACATTGGACCACTTCCACCATGGAAGTAACAGCAATTTGCTCTTATTGGAAGAGACATTTACTCCAGATACAGATATGCTTTCCATGCCTGTAATGTTTCTGCCCAAACTACCACCCAGGGACTTACATAATGTTTTATCCACTCCCATGTTATTTCACTTCTCTGGATGAGCCATGACTTATGCACTATATTAAACTTTCATGTCCTCTTAATATTCATATGCAAAGCTACGATTTTCGGCATGTTTCATTTTGTGATATTTAGAGTACAAGCAGAGTCTCATTTCTTAAATTATCTAAATCAAATCCATAG
Source organism: Leptonychotes weddellii (assembly GCF_054177405.1). NCBI lineage: Eukaryota > Metazoa > Chordata > Mammalia > Carnivora > Phocidae > Leptonychotes > Leptonychotes weddellii. Next base: position 97,938,892 of record NC_138375.1, on the reverse strand, counting down.
GTTTCTAACACCCTCCCACCAATATTGACTGAGTATAAAGTGTCCATTTTTTGTCGTTCCTCAGCTTGCATTGACTCACCTAAGCACTATAGGACCTCAGCCCTGTATTGTCCAATTGTCATTTTGTCCAATTGTTTTTCTTTTTTCTTTGCTCTCTGCTGCTACATAAGTAATACTCATACTTTGTTATGGTTAAATTGTGCCCCACCCTAATATATTGAAGTCTTAGCTCTCAGTTCCACAGAATGTGACCTTTTGCAGAAATAGAATCAGTGCAGATGTATTTAATTAAAATGAGCTCATACTGGGGTAGGACAGGCCCTTAATGGACTATGACTAGTATCCTTATAAAAAGGGGGAAATTTGGACACAGGCATGCACATGGGGAGAACACCACATGATGATGAAGGCAGAGATCAGGGTGATGTTTCTACAAAACAAAAAAGGACAAAATTTGTCAAGCAAACCACAGGAATTAAGGTGAGATGCATGGAACAATTCTCTCTCACAAATTTCAGGAGGAAGCAACTCTGCCGACATTTTGCTCTCCCACTCCTCACCTCCAGAATTGTGAGGAGGTACATTTCTACTGTTTAAGCCACCTAGTTTTATTACTTTGTTAGGGCAGCACTGGAAAACTAATTCAGGCCTCAATAAGGAAGAGGACTTTACCTGTGCTTTTAAGGGTTCTACATAACAAATTTGTGAAAGAACCTATGGACGCCATGTTATTCAATATCTGGCACTCAGAGGTAGCAGACTACAACTTGTATCTCTACATATCTACTCTAATGATGGACCCAACTCAGACCTGAGGAAAAGAGATCTCCATGTTTCTTGAATATCTCTTGGGGAAAAAAAGGTAACTTCATCCAAACACCATGTAAGTTTTTGAGTTGGGGATAGCCACTGCTTCACCGTGCAAAGAGCGGAGAGAAGTGAAATTACTTTAGATTAAAAAAAGAAGAAGAAGAGATTGAGAGCCTATCAAATCCTATCTCGCCACATAAATGTAACAGATTTAAAACATGGCTCTAATTTTATTTCCTTCATGTACTATTTGTTGTTCCACAGGCACTCACTTAAGAAAAAAGACTAGAACAATTACAATATAAAATTAGGCAAGAAAGTTAATACTTACTGGGATTAAAAAAGCAAATCATAGCAAACTAACAGCTTTTAAAAGTTGGCAGATGCCATAAACATCACGAGATAGCAAAATATAAGTATGTATTATTACTTAGCTGCCTGACTAATGCTTTTATTCTTCTATTTTTGGCTGTTTACTTTTTGATCAACTCTTCATCTGACAACAATTTTTAAACATAACAGAAAAACACTGAAAATAATTAAATCTTTTTCTGGGGAAGTTAAACATTTTTTTTTTTTTTTACTTACTGGAATTTAGTGTCATTTCTCAGTTTCATGACTTACAATTGGTCATGTCATTTGATACTAAGATATTTGTAACATTTGAGGAAATGTCTATCACTTTCTTTCATACGTGAGATATAAGGTCTTAGGACCCTTAAAATTTTCTTGCTCAGTAATTAGTCTTAAATATACTTTCAATCAGCAATATGCACTAACCTGTTTTTACCTCCATGCCTTCTCCAGAGAGTCATATTATGAGTGTTATACTATGAAAACTAAATTGTCTTTCATTAAACCGTGTTCAATAAAATCGTTTCTCCTCCTAACAAGTCATTATGAAAATGTTCAGAACTAAGAGAAATCAAAGAATTCACTGAAATTCTGCTACAAGCCATTTTTGTACCCTTTCTTGTCTGTAAAAAATGTGAGGTTCTAAATTATTTCTTTTATTTTCCTTCAACTTGTGTGTGTCCTGTTTTCAAGGATCCTGATTTTTAAAAATCTTGATTCTTTCTGTTGTCATTTTTATTATCCATATTTCCTTGGTAGTTTCAACTCTTTCTCTTACCCTCATGATTCCTACCATCTGATTTTTGGCTTTGCTTCCTTTTTTGGATTTTACTTTAAAACATGGAAATTTTATTCAATTCATAAATTCTGTTATGACAAAAAATCCTGGAAGACCATATACAGCTTTGGGATGCTTTTAATGTCAAGTTGGTTATAGGGAGAGCTAGGTTTTTCAGAATCTCCTCTGTCTGGTTCCGCATTTGACATGGCCACGAGGGAAGGCAGGCAAAATTTGGGAGGAATAAATGAAATATCAGTCATTATTATCTGAGGTCATCATTGCTCAGAGTCAGTGAATGACACATAGAGAGGCGCAGGCAGATTCCAGTTTGTCGTTACTCTTCCAGACTCCAAGCCCAGCTATCCTTACATGTGGTCCTGATGACCAACCCCAAGGCCACCACCTGATACTTCACTGGGTACTTAGAGCAGCGATAATCTCAAAGAACTAAAAACCTTTCCACCAGCCTCTAAATCACTGTCCTTAAGAATCCCACTCCAGCAGCTCCATGTACCTCATTTTCAGATTTCTTCACCTGTGCCAACACTGTAGGTGACATTTTTCTGATCTTTTAATATTTCTCTTGGACCTTTATTTCGCCAGCATCTCCAACAATTAAGCAAATTCTAATTCCTATCATAAATTCCTTATTCCACAATATGCACAGTGGTTTCCCTTCCCTGATTAAATCATTACTGACATAAAAAATGAACCAGAAATTATCACCCAAGAGCAGGCCAAATGTATTTTAAAATTGCTGCTCCACTATTTTGAGCTAACACTTTTATAATCAAATTCCTCTTACCCTATACACCTTGACTTATTGATAAACAGGCACAAAAGCTTTGCTTTTCACAGAACAGAGAGTCCTTTGTTAGTGGCACTTTCAGATACCATTTCATCAGGAGATTTCAGACTTCATCAGAAGGAAAGGAATCCAGTGTGCTAATATGCAATCCACATATAGGGATGCAAAAAGCATGATACTCTCCATATAGGTACACATATTTAGAGTACTTTTACTGATTTGTGTTCTATAAACAGCAAAACATTAATAAATTCTATTTCACCTGGTTCTCAACAATAAAGAGGGGGAAAGTCTGATATATTTATACACTATGTAATTGAATATATTCCTGGTAAGGGAGAATGTCTATTGACTAGCTTAATGAAATCTGAATCTTCTGTTTACAAGTAGATACAGCTAATCATTGGAAGAATTATACACATACTCATTTCTGTCTTTATACATCTCAAACATGATTTCTCTTTCTTGATCCATGTACTTTTGGGACATGTGCTATAGCATACCTTTGTGTCCCTAGGTTATCTCTAGCCCTGCACCTTTTCACCATGAATCTGCATGAGTCAGCATACTTGGCATTAGGAATATTCTTCACAACTATTCCAATACTGGCAAGACAACTGACTGCTTAAATAGGATATGGAAGTGACCACCAACCAAATGCCAGAAAGATATATGCCAGAAAGCCAAATATAAAGTATTCCCAAATCAACAACTGTCTTCAGTGCTCTCAATGCTTAATAATGATCTTAAATACTATTATATATTTATAGTATTTCTTACTGTTTATAGTTGATTTTATGATTTCATGGGTTTAGTATCTAGTATTTCATTGCATTTAGTGATTTTTTGTTTTGTTTAGCTTTTTTTATTTTTCGTTTTGTTTTGTCTTAGGCCTCCTGTGCCTGCATTGAGGGAGAATCAGGTTTCATTACTATTCCTAGACGAGTGGAATAAAATTTCCCTGGCCCACTCTTTACCAATCCAGACTTCATGCTGGATTTCTGTTCTTGCTTCTTACATTTCACGGATGCCTGGCCTCCTCTCCCATCCCTGGATGAGTATCCCTCCTTGCTAAGACCCTGGCAACCAAGACCACCCACCACTACATCTATGACCACGCTGTGGCAGCTGATTCAGTGTCATTTTTTAAGTGGCTGCTCTGATTATTAACTCCTTCTAGTTTCTGACACGTGGTCACTTTTCTTTCTTTTCAGTGAGCCCAGCAAGATATTGAAAAGTATTTAAAATAATGAGTTTTTCTAGCCGACATTTCTATGAAACTGTACTGAACAATTTCAGGGTACTCAGGCTGCTGTACTTTTTTTTTTTTTTAAAGGCTTTATTTATTTGACAGAGAGAAACACAGCTAGAGAGGGAACACAAGCAGGGGGAGTGGAGGAGGGAGAAGCAGGCTCCCCGCGGAGCAGGGAGCCTGATGTGGGGCTCGATCCCAGGACCCTGGGACCAGGACCTGAGCCGAAGGCAGACGCTTAATGACTGAGCCACCCAGGTGCCCCGGGCTGCTGTACTTTTAGAACCAACAATGAACCCCAGTTGAAAGATGTCCACATGCACACTAATTGACTGGATATACATAGTACTGGGCTGGATACTGCACCAGAATGGCATCTGGGAACTTAATGCTTCCCAGAGTACTGTGTACAAAAAAGACCTTCAATAAATGCATACTGAATCATGTTTATTTAAGATCATAGGAACAGTAAATTCGATGTCAGAGGCCAAGGTTAAGTACACTTTGGTGCATTTGGGCAAGTTCAACATATTAAGTGAATATATATCAGGAAGATATATCCTGGGAATTACACATTGAAAAGGTGAAACACATGATGATCTAGAATAGATGCCCCAAATTAGCCAATTGGTTGTTCACACTCTAAGTCATTTCTTTCAGGCAGCAAAGAACTATTACCAAGTTTCACATAGAATAGGAAAAATGACTCCCACAACTCCCTGTGTTAGTGATTTTGCAAGAAAGGGACTTGGACTCTAAGTCATCAGAACAGAAAATGTCAGCTGCATAAATACTGTCACTCAGAATTCTACTGTAACTAAGAACCAAGTGTCTCTAAAAGTGTCTTCCTCTTTTTACAAAACAATAAAGATACCTTGGTTTTAATCTCTCAAGGCTATTTTGTAAATAGATAAACCAAATTAATCAAATTCAGGCAATACAGTACAAATGCTTGTTGATTAGGATTTTTTTAAAATTTTATTTGAGAGAGAGAGAGCACAAGCAGGGGGAGGGACAGAGACAGAAGGACAAGCAGACGCCATGCTGAGCAGGGAGCCCATCTCAGATCTCGATCCCAGAACCCTGAGATCATGACCTGAGCCAAAGTCAGACATTTCACCAACTGACCCAGGCAGGTGCCCCCAAAACAATTTAAAAATGTATCAAAATGCCATTTTTAGTGGTGTACTACATTCAAGTCTCTCAAAATTGAGTATTGAGATTTTTTAATACAACACAAATGGACTTAGAAATCAAAAAATGAAAAGACCAAAACCCACTTTAAAATGGGGGAAAAAGACATAAACTGATATTATGCACAAACAGATATAGGAAAAACCAGTAAGTGTACGGAAAGATACTAAGTATTTTTACAACTATGATAATTCAAATTTAAAGCTCAATGGGAGACACTATTTCTTACTCACTAGAACAATTAAAATCAAAGAAAAGCTCAGTAACACCAAATATTGGATAGTAGCAGCTAGAACCATCATACATTTTTGGTGGCAACGCAAAATGGTACAATCACTTTGAAGAAATATTTGCAGTTCCTTATGAAGTCAAACACACATCATCTAGCAATTCCAATCCCAAATAATTATCCCAAGTAAATGAAAACATATCTACACAAATACTTTTATAAAAATGTTCTAAAGGCTTGTTCATAATAAACTGAAAAATGGGAACAGTCCAAATGTCCAGCATTAAGTGAAGAGAAAGATATTTGGTATTTTCATACAATAGAATGTTAACCGGAACTAAAAGTGAATGGACTGTGGATACATTCAATACTATGACTGAATCTTACAAGAGATGTTAAACTGAGCAACAGAAGCTGGACATAAGAGAACACTTACTTTTAATTTCCAATTATATAAAGTTCTCTAACGGGTAAGATTGAACCGAGGTGTTGGAATCACCAGCAGCCCCTTTATGAAGGAAATAAATACATGGAAAGTGGAAGAGTAATCTTTCTGGGATGATGGAAATGTTCTGTTTTGGGGCACCTGTGTGGCTTAGATTGTTAAGCATCCACCTTTGGCTCAGGTCATGATCACAGGGTCCTGGGATTGAGCCGGCATCGGGCTCCTGGCTCAGCAGGGAGCCTGCTTCTTCTCCCTCTCCCTCTACTGTCCCTCCTGCTTCTGCTCTCTTGCTCTCTCTGTCAAATAAATAAATAAAATCTTAAAAAAAAAAAAAGAAATGTTCTGTATCTTTGGGTGATGGTTACATGAGTGTATATGAGTGTCAAAAATGAATAAAGTGAACACTAAAAAATGTGCAATTTTTTTTGAGTAAAGAGATAGAAGTTTATTAAGGGAAGATACAGGAAAAGCTCTCAAGAGTGAGAAGGGTTCCGACAGGACTGCCCAAAATGTGATTTTTATTGTATGTAAATTACACTATCATAAAAAAATCTAAATGGACTACTTTCAGAAATTCAGAGTTCTGCACTACTGGAAGTCTTCAAGAGAAGACTAAGAGACATACACTAAGCAAATGGACTAGATGCATGGCTTTGTAACTTTGGAGAACACTGGAATCATGTAGGTTGGTGGTTATATCAGAGTCAAATTATGCCACCCCTAGAAACTCATTTAATAGGAATAGGATAAGACTCAGGTATCTTCACTTTTAATTGGCAAATACCTCAGGAAATTCTGAAAAAGACAGATGGATCACTGACCCCAACTTCAGAAGCTGTGAAGGGAAAGTTAGGAATAACCTCCAATCACAATTTTTAATATTTCTCATTCTCAGTTTTAAGAGGGAAATAATAATGAGAAATGAGGATTGATGTATTCTACGGAAGGACACATTTTAGTGTATTCCTGTAAAAATAAGTGCATCTTATTATTTTCAATCTGGAAAATTTAAAACTTCTTGTCTTTTGTTTCCCATAATCATTTGATCGATTTGTCAAAGTAATATAATCTTAATTCTCTTAACAATGAAGGAATCAATGCCAGTTTTTCAGGAAACAAATGAAAATTGAGTAAACCTATAGACTCCCTGAAGCTATACATTCTTAGTTAATTTACAAATGAGTGACTTCTACTACACACACACACATTTTATTTATGTTTTTATTTATTTATGTATTTATTTTAAATATTTTATTTATTTATTTATTTATTTATTTATTTGAGAGAGAGCAAGAGAGAGAGAAAGAAAGAGCATGCATGCACCAGCAGGGGAGGAGCAGAGGGGGAGGGAGGGAGAAAGAATCTCAAGCTGACTCCATACTGAGCATGGAGCTGGATGCAGTGCTCCTTCCCAGGACCCTGAGATCATGACCTGAACCGAAACCAAGAGTTGGAAGCTTAACCAACTGAGCCACCCAGGCACCACCACACATACCCATTTTAATATCCATCAAGGTGTGTATTATTATTTCATATTATCTACTCAAATTTTAGTACTATTCCCATGTAATTACAAAGCTGAAAGAAATTATTAAGGTTGAAAAGGATTGTTAGGGGTATTACCTTTGCTCTCTGTGAACCTTACTACCATCTGTTTTGTATACCTAATCCCAGAACACAGAGGAAAGGAAGGTTAACTACCAGGAAGGGAGCTTGAGCTGAATGTTGAAGATGTGATAACTGCTGCCAGTTGGACAAGGGCGAAAGTCATTCCCAGGAGTGGAAAGAATATGCAAAAAAGTGTGAGAGAAGAAAGACATCAGTCTTGCGATTATAGATTTGGTATGTTGGAAGAAAGTATGTTTTGGGGAGTGAAGATGGAAGTACTCTAAAGGATTTTAAGCAGTGAAACAATATGATAACATTTTGATGTGTAATAAATCCCATTCTTGTGGCACTGTGAAGAATAGATTAGAAGTACGGCAGACATGAGGCAGAGAGATTTATAGTTCCAGTGACAAATGATAAGGAGCTAAGCAGAGACAGCCTCATGGAGGTTGAATAGGAGGAAAAAATTGCAAAGATTTAGAAGAGATTGAATATGAATAGTGAAGGATATGAAAGAATCCCAAATGATGCCTGCAGACAGAATGAATAGAAAGGTTCTTAAATGAAATGCAATAGCTGGTGTGCACAAATGGGGAGAAACCAAAGACTGGCTTTATCATTTTTTTAAATTTATTTAAGATTGGTTTTAAACATACTAAATTTGAGACCACATTACCTTAGCCATCCAGGTCCAGCAAGCTGTTAGAAATTGACACAAGAATTTAGGAGTGAGGTCAACACTATCAACATAATGTTGTTTCTGGGAAAGGTTTTCTAATTTACAAAGGATGCCAGTGTATTCGTAGGCAGGAGAGATGTGGTTTAATACAAGGAGAGGAGCAGCCTTAGCCCTGGAAAGGAGGCTGATGTATTCTCTAAGTTTATGGTAGTTATAGTCTCTCTTATTTGAATATTCATATTTAGAAAGCTAATAGGATTTCTACAAGGGTGATATCTCAGCAAATGAAAATGCAGTTGATGTTAAAACATTAATCCCAATAAACCACAACCAACAGACTGAGAAAAAACAAAAATGAAATAAAGAGGTTAAAAGACCTAAAGGTAACTTTTTTCAAAGGCCAAATAAAAGCAATGAAGTTCAAGACTGTGCAACACTCATGATTAAAACAACAACAACAACAACACTCAGCAAGCCAGATCTCAAAATGAAGGATAGCCAGCAGTTGCAATCCCCCCCACCCCGCCACCACAAAATGTATTCTTTGGCCAGACTGTGAAAAAAAAATCATTGAAATAAGAATAACTTGTCACATATTTTAGCTATATGAAGTTTAGGACTTGTGTCTTAAAAACAATCCCTACATCTCCCCCCAAAATGGTTTTTAAATAATCCTGTATCTTTCTCAGTGCATATTCTTTTTTATCCCTAAGTGAAAAAGCAGTATTTCAAGGATATTAGAATGAAATGCTTTTACTGTTCGATTCTTGTGAGGATCATATTTGAACCAAAGTTCTTTAGGGTAGTGAATTTAATAATTCATTTTCATGACAAAAGTGGTCAGAAAAAAAAATTGGTGTGATAGGAATTTAATTGAATGAAATGTGGAGTAATACTTTCTTTTTAAAGCTTAGTGTAAACAAACTTCACACTGTGCTATTTGGTTTAGTTTTTATCTTTTCCAAACCCATTATTTCCAAAAACACATTCAATGAGAGAGCAACAGTTAAACTGTAAGCAAAATGTACAGTCTACTATAAACATGAGAAAAAATAATAGGCAGAAGTTATTGAGAAGTCACAGATCCTTGGCTTTGTGGTTTCATTTTCAGAATTATTCATTAAATCCTATTTGGCTGTTAATGTTTTCAGAATGTTATTATTTTAAAACCAATTAAATAAGCATCACTTTTTTTTTTCCAAGTAGAGAGGGTGATAATGTTTAAACCTTGGTGGTCAGTAATGACTTCTGTCTTAAGATTAAGGACACTTCAGTTAAAAATAATTGTTTTCTTGTTGGTGGGAATGCAAACTAGTGCAGCCACTCTGGAAAACAGCCACTCTGGAAAACAGTCTCCTCAAAAAGTTAAAAATAGAACTACTCTATGATCCAGCAATTACACTACTATGTATTTATCCCAAGATACTGATTCAAAGGGATACATGCACCCCAACGTTTATAGCAGCATTATCAACAATAGCCAAACTATAGAAACAGCCCAAATGTCATATATATAATGGAATATTACTCAGCTATCAAAAAGAATGAAATCTTGCCATTTGCAACAACATGGATAGAGCTAGAGTATATTATGCTAAGCGAAGTAAGTCAGAGATAGACAAATACCATATTATTTCACTCATATGTGGAATTTAAGAAGCAAAACAGATGAACATAGGGGAACAGAAAGAAAAATAAAATGAGATAAAAACAGAGAGAGAGGCAAACCACAAGAGACTCTTAAGCACAGAGAACAAACTGAGGGCTGATAGAGGGAGGTGGGAGGGGATGGGATAAATGGGTGATAGGTATTAAGGAGAACACCTGTTGTGATGAGTGCTGGGTGTTATAGGTGAGTGACGAATCACTGAATTCTACTCCTGAAACCAATATTGCCCTGTAGGCTAACTAACTAGAACTTAAATAAAAACTTGAAGCAAAAAAAATAAATAAATTGCTAAGGAAAAGTCAACTCCTAAATGGACCATGCTTCGCAAGTCAGCCAAGGGATGGGGGGCGGGAGGATGAATTATAAGCCTTGGAGTTTAGCAGCCTGAAGAAAAGCTGCGGACAAGCTTAACCACAATGGTTCCAATGACGCTGATAGACTACGTCATGAACACCACATGTGGCTGCAGAGCCACCGATCCTACTAAATAACACAGGCAACGCTATCTTCAAGATTTGCAGTCATTTCAGAATTGCATCTGAAAATAAGCTTTAGAATTGTCAAAGAGGACAAAAGGATATTGATAGCAAACTTTTTTTTTGTGAGAACTATTAATGTTCTATCATTAAAAAATAGTGGAAAAAAACCCCACTTTGGGCCTCAATATCCTCCTCCTCTGACGTGCAGGTGTATTTGGCAACAGCATATGTTACTGATGTTTAGTTTTATGAACGAGGATTCAGTGCTGCTCACATAGGAAATAATAGAACTTGAGCCTGCCTGCTAATTTTGGCTCTCTGAACACAGAAGATGGATTCTAAGGACACAATGTGAAGAAATACCCTACAGAAACCAAAGATAAAGCATAGGAATATTAGCCCTTTTCCTGGTTCATCTATTTTCTGGCTTGCTAAGCAACTGAGAATCTCGTGAACATTCATTTTCTCTGCTACAACAGCACCACGATATTCACCCCACCAAAGTGTAGGCAATTTGCTAGGAAGTGTGGATTATAAGGACCACGGGCACTCTCCAGTTCTCCATGACTTTAAATTGGTGGAATATTGCTTTGGAGATAGAACACAACCTGTAGTTTTCACCTTTATGAACTTCAAAAGGTGGATAGTTCTGTTTTAGTCGGAGTAATGCTCATGAACTACTCTCAAAAACAATCCCAAACTCTTAGTGGCTTAGTACAATATACATTTACTTTTCACTCACACCACAATCCAATGTGGATTAGTGGCTCTCCTTGGCATCCCCTCTTCAACAAGTGTAGCTCTGTCATCCTGGGGACCTTTGATCCCAATCACAAGAATGAGAAGGAGGAAGGGGCAGGGAGGGAGAGGATGATAGTACGTGGGGTTACACAGGGCTGGAGTGGCATATACAGTTTTTCAGCATGACATCTGTTGACTAGACTATCCAGAGAATAATCACATGGCCCTGATCTCAATACAAGGGAGGCTGGTAAATACAGTCTTCTTGTGTTTCAAGAAAAATGAAAATGGCGTGCTGAACATACAGCATTGTTTCTACCACTTTTTAAAAAAGTAAAACTCAATCTACAGTCCTTTAAATGCTTTTAATGCTGTGAGACAGCTCGAGAAATTATGCACTTGGATACTAATGTAAATATGAAGTATACGCCAAGAGTCGAAATTCTCATTGCGTAGCCATCATTGTTCCAGAAAAAGCTAGCCAAAGCAAGCAGAAATAAACGGCGCAAAAATGGAGTATACACAACAGTGGGAGAAGTGTTGGCAAAGGTGAATCTGCCAAGAAGTGACATTAATATAGTTGATGTGAACTCTGAACATTTATCTTCATATTTTCTTTCTTTAGTACACCATTTATCTTTAGCTTGATTATTATTAGATTGAGTGAAAGAGTTTCCTTGCAGGAAGAAACTGACAAGTTGACAGCTTATCATTCTGTGTATGTAGCGAACATGGGCATTCTCTCTCATTATTTCTTTTCTTTTTTCACTTTCATTTTCTGTTGTTCTTATATTTATTTTTGTCCCCAAATGACTATTCTTTTATCTTTTGTAACTATTTTGTATGATTCAGTATGAACTCCCATAATGCTGCCATTAAGTTTATTTACATATTCTGAGCTCATTTTACTTGATGTTCTTCTCTAGCCCCTGGGACAGTGTACTGAATGGTGTTGAGTGAAACTAGCTCTTCAAAATCATGTTACATGGAACCATGGGGCACGGATAATTCACTAGTGACTTAGGAGAATGATTCCCTTTCCCTCTTAAACTTGGTAAAACAAAGGTCAGCAATCATTTGATACTACATTAAAAAAAAAACCACAACAACAAAAAAACAACAATAGATTGTTTGAAACTCATGAAAATTTTTCTCAAAGACTCAAATCCCTGGAATCAGAAATTAAACCTTTTTCATGTGAACTTGAATATTCCTGATGGTGGATGACAAAAAAGACATGGGAATCAAGTCAGAGACATCCCCATGCATTCTGAACAATCATCTTCTTGTGGTCATGGAATAAAAGAGAATGAGAAACTTCAACACATCAACCAAATTTTGTCAAACCTATCACCTGCTATTTAAACCTGAGTTAAAATTCATAATGCTTGGGAAAGTCATAAAATATTAAAGTTACAAGAAATAGAATTCTGTTACTTGATCCAGCATGTAAAGATCTTAGAAGCTGTCACGTCAGTACTCACGACAAGAAAAACAATCTGAACAAACTGAAAATCAACAACTTGTCTTAGATCCATCAGAGAAGTGAGGTCACAGGGCAAACCACTACCTCTAGAATTGGAGAAACAAGCAGCCAGTGGAGAGAATAAGTCACTGGAGGGGAAGCCCCGAGCACAAAGGACTGTGGGAACCAACACCAGGGTAGGGAAACCCCAACTATAATTAGCAGGTGCTGGAGGTTCAGGGTGGACAAGCTTGGGAATTAAACCCCAGGACGTGGCCCCCAGCTGTAGGGATACCCCCCACCAACATTTTTTGATTTCACCTCTAGGAGTCCCACCATTTTCTCACATTGATAATCAGGAAAAAAAAAAAATCCCTTGTGATTTTGGCAGAGGGAGGAAAAAAAGAAGCCACCTGAACTATTCCCAAAGCATTCTGTTCTTCCTATCAAGGCCTGTCCTTAAGAGAAACTGTTTTTATCACAGCCTAAGTGACTGGGGTTTTACTGGAGCCTAACCCATCCAGGGAAGGGGGAAGGCCCAATGTTAGCCCTTGCCAGTTTTGCATGTAGAAGAAGGTCAGTGAATCTATAACGTTAGCCACCTCTAGGCTTCCTGTCTCACCTATGGACGTGGAGAGGTGTCAGGAAATACTTGGGAAAGTCAAATCTCTGGGTCACCAGCTCACTTAAAAACTGACACCTAATCATAGGACCATAGAATGTCATAGTTCAGGCTGCTCTAACAAAATACCTTAGACCGAATAGCTTATAAACAATAGAAATTTATTTCTCATAGTTCTAGTGGCTAGGAAGTCCAAGATAAAAGTGTTGGCAGACTTGCTGTCTAGTGAGAACCCACTTCCTGGTTCACAGATGGCGGTTTCCTGTGCTCTCACATGGCTGAAGTGGTGAGAACACTCTCTGGCATCCCTTTTATAAGAGCACTAATATTCTTTTTTTTTTTAAGATTTTATTTTTTTATTTGAGAGAGAGAGAGAGCACAAGAGGGGGGAGCAGGAGAGGGAGAAGCAGACTCCCCACTGAGCAGGGAGCCGGATGCGGGACTCGATCCCGGGACTCCAGGATCACGACCTGAGCCAAAGGCAGTCACTTACCCAACTGAGCCACCCAGGCACCCAAGAGCACTAATATTCTTGACGACTCTACCCTCATGACCTAATCACATCCCAAAGCCCTCACCTCTTAATAACATCATGTTGGAGATTGGGATTTCAACATATAAATTTTGGTGAACACAAACATTTAATCCATAATAATAGGACAATAGAATGTTTTATCTTCCCTCCCTCCAACATTACCACCACATCAGGAGGGCTCCGGTGTAATAACAGGGGGATACAACTGAAAGAACCATACATCTCAGACTTTATTTGAAAAGTCTCTAGAGAAACTCAGAAACAGCAGGGAAGACACAACCAAAGACACCAGAGGAAATTTTAGCCTCTAACACTTAGAATTATAACAAATAGTAAACAGAGACTAACTTATAACCAGATAACCGTAAACCTCACACAAATGACCCATTTATCTTAGTTTCCTTTATCGTACATCATGTCCAGCTTACCTACTTACTTACAAAGCATACTAAAAGATAAAAAACCCACTTTGAAGAAAGAGAGTCATTATCAAAATTAGACTTATATGTGGCAGAAATGTTAGACTGTTTTTCTATAAGAAACCCTACTTAAATATAAAAACAAAGACAGATTAAAACTCAGGTGATGAAGAAAGACAATATCATGCTAGCACTAATCAAAAAAAGCTGGAGTAGCTATATTGATTTCATACAAAGCAGACTTGAGAGCAAGGAAAATTATCAGGGATAAAGGGGATACTACCTAAAGATGGAAAAGGGCAATCCTCCAATAAGTCATAATAATCATTAATGTGTATGCACCTAACAACAAAGTATCAAAATATGTAGGCAAAACCAATAAAGCTGCAGGGAGAACTAGATGAATCTACTATTTTAGTTGGAGACTTCAATACTCCTTTATCAGTTGATGTCATATCTAAAAATTGTAACCAGCTTTTCTTGAAACTAAGGAAATTTTATTACTTCATTATGAAGCATAGTAGCAAAGAATATTTCAATTGTGGTATAGTTAGGTCCTAATGGAAACTAAAAAGATAATGATATAGTGACACATTTGATTTCTCTCCCAACAAATAATGGAGCAAATGAAAAGTAATCTAGGGATTTTTTAAATAGTAAAAAAAAAAAAATCTTCAAAGTAACTTAAAACTTTCAACCACTAAGATTCTATTTTAGGGGTGCCTGGGTGGCTCAGTCAGTTGAGAGTCTGCCTTCAGCTCAGGTCATGATCCCGAGGTCCTGGAATCGAGCCCTGCATCGGGCTCCCCGGTCAGCGAGGAGCCGGCTTCTCCCTCTCCCTCTGCTCCTCCCCCCTACTTATGCTCTCTCTCAAATAAATAAATAATATTTTTAAAAAAGATTATACTTTAACTTAATAAGAGGGCTTCCACCTTGGCTTAGAAATTAATGATACTTTGATTTAAGAGAAAGAAATATACAAAGAGATTTTGTATTTTACATTATTATGATCTTTTCAAATGTCTTTTCCCAGCCACATTTTCAGGTTCAGGAAGAGAAAGAAACTGGTATTTGAGACATACACCACTTTATAAATACACCCTCAAGAATCGATTCCAAGTATTTATCTGAATTTACTGCATCATAGTTAACATGTAATGAATAAATTTTCATTCATTAACAAGAGACTTATCTACTTCATTGATGCTATTGTTCTTTAAGAAGTGCAATCAAACAAACTAAGCTCTTGTGAGGCCAATACAGAAAAACATTACAAGCATGAGGAAAAGAAAAAGCATGAGGAGGACAATGTAATATGAATGCAACTGAAGTGAAAAATTTTTAAGAGATTATTGAAAAATACTTCCTGCATTAAAAAAAGGTTGCTTAATTTTTTTTAAATTCCACTGAAAAATCAAGCTTAGAGAAATTCAGAGACAACTTAATTCTGAATCATCCATTAATTCTTTTGGAAATAATACAAAGTGATAGGAGAATGAGAAAAAAAAACACTATTTTCAACAAACCTAGGAAACAGAGAAAACCTTCAAACTCTGAATGATGTGTAAAGAGTATAAAAGCCACACAAATAGCAAGTTCTCAAATTTTCTTGACCTTCATCATAGTGCTGAAGACTTAGGGAGTATTCGACTTGTGCAAAATAAGGGATAAGAGTCTGCAGGCTGTGATAAGACATGATTACTGGCTTGCTGGGTTATGAAACAGCCAGACCAGTAAGAGTGTTCAGCTAGGTGATTGGCAAATTAGTGGAAATTGAGTATACACTGGTGAGAGATAGTGAATCCGTTGGGAAAGCAAAATTAGGTCAAGTGCATATCCTGTTACCAGCTTTTCCTCCACCAACCCCATCTAGAACTCACAGAAAATTTGGTGGAGCGCTAGAGAAGTTTCTCTTATGGTACAGAACTGATGTAGGGGGACAGAAATCATAAAGCATTTTTTTTCTGGTCACAATGGAATGAAAATAAAACCAATACCAGATAGATATATGGAAAATTGCTGAACATTTGGAAATTAAGCAACACACTTCTAAAAAACCCATTGGTTTAAAAGAAATTAATTTAAAACCTTTGAACTACATAAGAAGCATAATAAAGCATATCAAAATGTGTGGGATCTAACAAAATACAGGGCTTAGTCGGAAATATACAGCATTAAATGCTGATGTTACAAAACATAAAAACTCAAATTCATGATCTAAATGTCTATCTTAATACATCAGAAAAATAAAAAAGTAAATAACAAGCTAACAAAAAGAAGTCAATAATAAAGATAACGGAAATCCATAAAATTTAAAATTATAAAACAATAAAGAAAATAAAGTCAAAGCAACTAAAAACTTGTTCTTTGAAAAGATTGATTCACTTGATAAACTTCTATCAGAAGGATGAAGAACAAAATACAGAAGATACATGTATATGTATATATGTATGTATATATATGCATATATGCATATATGTATATATGTGTATATGTATATATGCATACATGTATGTATATATGTGCATGTGTGTATAAATATAAATATATATATATACACATATGCTACAGTATTTAAGTATTTAAAGTAACCTGATATTGGACACACACACACAAATAGAACTGAACAGAAAGCTCATGAAGACTCATACAAATATGTCCAACTTATTTTTGGCAAAGAAACAAAAGCATACACATGCAAAAAATAAACCTTAACACACATTCTGCACCTAACATGAAATTCAACTCAGAATTTAACTCAAAAACTCAATTTGACTCAAATGAAAGTGCAAAAGTATAAAATTTCTCAAAGGAAACAATAGAAAACAGGCATGACCTTAGGTTTGGTGATGAGATGTTACATAAAATATCAAGGGCAAAATTCATGAAAGAAAAAATAATTTGAACTTTATTAAATTTAAAAATTTTTGCTTTGCAAATAACACCACTAAGAGAAAGAAAAGAGCAATCTCAGGATGGGAGAAAATATTTGCAAATCACATATCTGATCAAGGACTTATACCCAGAAAATGCAAAGAACTCTCAAACCTAGCAGTGAGAAAATAAATAATCCAATAACAAGTAGGCAAAATCTGAACAGATGTCTCTCCAGAGAAGATATGCAAATGTCAGAAGAGCACATGACAACACACTCCACATAATTTCTAATTAGGGAAAAGCAAATTAAAACAACAAGATATCACTATAGTGTCTAAAATGAAAACCAACAAAATCCAACACAGGTGAGGATGTAGAGCAAGAAAAGATTTATCCATTGGTATTGGGAATGTAAAAAGGTTAGTCACTTTGACAGACAGACTGGCAATTTCTTCCAAAATTAAAACATGGACTTACCATGTGACAGAGTAAACACAATCCTAGTTACTGACTCAAGTGGTGAAAATTTATGTCCACACAAAAACCTATATGCACAGGTTTACGGCAACTTTATCCATAATTGCCAAAAACTGAAAGCAACCCAGATGACCCTCCACAGGTGAATGGATAAACTGTGGTATGTGCACACCATGGTGCTCAGAATCAAAGAGGTGTCAATCCACACAACAACATGGGTGAATTTTACACGCTTATATCTAAGTGAAAAAAAGCCAATCTGAGAAGGCTACATACTGTAGGATACCATTTATATGAAAGGAGGGAAAACTAGTTGAAAATTATTACCTTTCATTTTATTACAAAATTTGATACTTTACATTTTTGATGGCTGGTAAAGACATTTCGTTGCAGTAGTGTTTTTAGAGTACCAAATGAAGCATCCGATTTGAAGGAGTTGCTTGGTTTTACTTGTGCTTTTGGACCCTTTGAAATTAAGATTGATTCTTGCATGTTCATAAGAGCATTTTGGGTTATGGAAACTTTCTTCATGGTAAGCCGGTTAAACTGTAGAAGTTTCTATGGCTATGAAAACATGCAGAGTGAAGGGACAGTGATCTATTTCCGAATTTCTTCTGTATTTACTTATTGACTTTTTCCCCTTTGGACTAACAGTAATTCTGAGTTGATCTGAATAAAGTAACTACAGTTTTGTGTATTGGCCTTTTTAAGGCTTATACATCAGCATGAACATTAATTTACTGGAATTAATAAAAGGTTGGGTGGGTCTTACAAGCTACTGCAAATCACACTATCATACTGTGATGCTACAGCTTTTTGTTTTGACTTGTGGAAACAAAGAGGGAAGAACTAACATCCTACACCTTATAAATCCAGGACTCTTTATGAAAACAAACTCAGCTCTTCCACGAAACTTTCTCCTCGGGGAAGTGTTTACTGTGTTACACTAATGGCCATTAACCCCCACCCTTCACAACTTTGCTCATTTCTTCCCTACATATGACTTCACATACTCCTGTGCTTAAATTTATGATATTCCTGTATCCACTTAAGTTACTTATTGAACATCTACTTCTGAGCATTGGGCAAGACACTGGAAATAAAACATTTAACTCAACAGACATGGCTCTCCCTAAGTGTTTTAAGTTTTTGTCCTTCAAAAAGATACGTTAAAAAAAAAAAAAGATGCGTTAGAATAGGGAGAGGATCAACAGACAGATGGATAAACAGGCTCCAGTTTATATTACAATGGGGATATTATTTTGCTTTAAAAACAGCGGAAATTCAAACACATGCAACAACATGGATCAGCTCTGAAGGTCTTATGCTAAGTGAAATAAGCCAGTCACAAGAGGGCAAGTATGATTCTTCAGCTATGAGGAACTTCGATTAGTCAAATTTATAGACAGACAGTGGAGTGTTGTTGCCAGGGGCTGGGGAATGAGAAGGTATCGTTTAATGGGCACAGAGCTCAGTTTTGCGAGATAAAAAAAAGTTCTGGGAATGGATGGTGGTGATGGTGTCCATGGCAAGGTGAATGTGCCTAGTGCCACTGAACAGTGCACTTACCAATGGTTTAAATAATCAATTTTATGTCAGGTATATTTCACCACAATTATTAAAATGCAGCCTTAAGAACAAAACTGACACCTTCTACGTGAACTTTAAATCAGTGTTTCTAAAGTGTGAATTTTCCACGTTAAGAATGAAGTGGAAGTGGGTGTTATACATAACTAACGAATCACTGAACACTACATCAAAAACTAATGATGTACTATACAGCGGCTAACTGAACATAATAAAAAAAAGGTAAATCTAGGAAAAAAAGAATGAAGTGGAGATATTAATAAAAGGAAAATATAAAGGAAATATGAAAAAAATGAATAGCTGGTTGACAGACGGATGGTCAAGAGCCAGTGCACCAGTTCTGTATCTTTAGATTCCTCTGACACCAGAGAAGTTCAGTCTTTCTCCTTTGTCTCTCTCTATGTGCAGCTCCACTACTGAGAAAGTTTATATTCAAGGAACCTGTGCCCCTACACGTCTCTGCTAATGGTTTTCTTTTTTCTGCTTTTTTTTTTTTAAGACTTTATTTATCTATTTGACAGAGAGAAGGAGACAAGCAGTGGGAGCAGGAGAAGGAGAAGGAGGCTCCCCACTGAGCAGGGAGCCCGATGCGGGACTCGATCCCAGGACCCTGGGATCATGACCTGAGCCGAAGGCAGATGCTTAATCGACTGAGCCACCCAGGCGCCCTTTATTTTTTTTTTAAGATTTATTTATTTATTTGACAGAGAGAGAGAGAGAGAGCACAAGCAGGGGGAATGGCAGAGGCAGAAGGAGAAGCAGGCTCTCCCCTTAGCAGGGAGCCTGATGCAGAGCTTGATCCCAGGACCCTGAGATCATGATCTGAGCTGAAGGAAGATGCTTAAGTGACTGAGCCACCCAGGCGCCCTCTTCTTCTGCTGCTGCTGCTGCTTCTTCTTCTTTTTTTTTTGGTAAGATTTTATTTATTTATTTGACAGAGAGAGACACAGCAAGAGAGGGAACACAAGCAGGGGGAGTGGGAGAGGGAGAAGCAGGCTTCCCATGGAGCAGGGAGCTTGATGAGGGACTTGATCCTAGGACCCTGGGATCATGACCCAAGCCCCGAGCAGAAGGCAGACACTTAACGACTGAGCCACACAGGTGCCCCTCTGCTTCGTCTCCTTCAGGTCTTTATGCCATGAATCTTAACTGTATGTTATTCTATGGTCTAATACAGACATCACAAATTTTTCCACAGTATTATTTGTCCCTGCACTGAACTATATAATTAGCGTTTTAGATAAAGCCTTTTTTTTTCTTAAGGTTTTATTTCTCTGCCACTGAATATCTACTTTGAGACTATCTTTTGCTGACAAGGATATTTTCCCATCTATTTAGGATCCAATCGAATGTTTATCCCTAGATACACAATAATGCCCTTTAATTTATCTTTCTGAACTTTGACCAACTAATATACTGATGTCAACCTATTTATGTGCTCAAAAAATATTTTCAATTGCTCACGAAGTAATAAACCTGGAATTCATGGTGCTCATTATTAAACATCATAAATGTACTGAATACACTGCATGTGTTTCTATTATCTATAATTTAGAGACAATTTTTATTACCAGAACAAATGGAATATAAAATTGTGGCCAAGGGCAATTTCTACTGATAAATAAGGAATTCGATTAAGAAAAACTGGTTGATTCCAAGGTTTTTTTCCCTGTAAATATTAGTATAAAGAAAATGGAGAACCAGAAAGGCACTTACCTATCAAATATATAAACATATTTTCAATAATTAACAATATTTAGTATTCATGCAAAAAGAAAGATAAAAGAGATGAAAAGCTTTACAACACTGTAGTATAAATAAAATCTTAATATGTGATAAAGGAGACATCATTGATCATTTAGAAAAGATTGAATTATTAAATCTATTATGTTTGGAAAATTATTCAGCTTTTGTTGGGGGAAGGGTCAATTCATACCATCCCCTATTCAACATGCAAACATATATACCAGAAGAAATTTAAAAAGCAGTGTAGGAAACAAAGTATAAAAGAAAGAAAAATTGACTTTTTTGTTTTTATTTAGGAAAGGATTTTTTGAGATTGGCACACTTTAAAGAGCTCACAAAACTAAAAATTCTTTACAACACTTAACAACTTTGGCCTCAACTACTTGAGTGCCTAAAGAAATTCACTAAAAGGTAGAAAGTTATTAAGTACAGGTCATCATTTGGCCAGATCAAGTAAATAGAGCAGGAAATTGTGGCAGTGCAGCAAATGAAGACTGAAAGAAAAGTAATGTGTGACTAAATAGAGCTACTTAGCAGTTTTAAAGTTCTTAAAAATTGAAAAAAAAAAATAAAGAAAACTTTCCATACATGAAAGTTGACGGTGCCTCAAAGCTACATTACAGAAAATGTGCAAATTACTTTCATGCTGTTGCTGGCAGTCATAGGCATTTCAAAGTACATTTTTTAATATTTACCTGTCATTCTGGAGCAATCTATTTTGAGCTAAAAAATAAACTTTGAGCATATAAGACATTCATTGGAAAACAGGGTATAATGGGTAGTGTAATGGGTAGAGGAAAGAACTGACCCACTTTCAGCAAGCAGAAACTTTACACCTTGGGCATACTTGAATTTGTTACATGCGGAGTTTGGTCAAAAGGCTATGTGCTTTTTCAAGGCTGAAGTCCAAGTGGCTTTATAGAACACAACACAAAGCAACATTTTTGATGCAAGATTCACTTGAATACTCAGTAACCACCTTCTAAAATATTTTCCAAACTGCAGGTCAAGACCTACTAGTGGATTATGAAATCTAAAAGTGGTGGATTGAAACCAGCATTAAAAAAAAAAAAAAGTAAAACAAAAATAAAGAGAATACAGATATGACAAGCTGTATTTTAATGTATTACTCATAATAAGAGCAAGTACTGTTTATGAAACTTTAACAATCTTTCTGTGGGTGATACATTTAAATATAGTCTATCTAATCCAATGCACACACACGCGCACGCGCACGCACACACACACGCACACCCCTGCACATCTCTGTTAGGCTTCCAGTGTGAAATGCAATTCCTATTGTGGATCAGTCAAAATATTTTTAAATCTGCTGTCAGAGAACACCCACTATCCTAGATGAATAGATCTTAGCTTGATCAGGGATATAAGTAGTGTGTGCATGCATGGTGTGTGTGTATGTGCATGTGCATGCCCGCATGGGGTATATTTATGTGTGACCATGTGAACTTACATAGGAACAGATATGTGAAAACCAAGGTCTGTATCATATGGTCAGGTAGGTGAGAGTCTGGTGAAGACAGAGCACTATGCTATATACTACAGGACCTCTTGGTTCTGCTACTTACAGTGGAATACATGTTCTACTTATCTAGACCCTCATGTTTCAACCGTAACAATGCTGAGAGCAAGTTCTAACAGTTTATATATTCTATCATAGACACTATTATCTGCTGTAAAATACTTAATGGTCATGTTCCATTGCTCAGTCTGCCGACGGACACTTCCTGGTGATAGTGCATGGTCCTACAATGTTCTCTCCTTGCATTGTTTTATCTAAGTATGCCAAAATGAACTCTTACCCCAGTTCTGTAAAGTACTGCGGAGATTACTTACTTATCCCTTATTGTGATATGGGCCTTATATCTTGCTGCCTCATAATAAAACAGTGCTATCAATACTTGAGCATTTCTCTTCTGCCAGATATTGTATTTAAGGTTTCAAATCTATAATCTCACCTAATTTCTATAAAATCTACACTGTAGGTAATTTATCCTTATTTTATAGATGGATGCTTTTCATGTAAATTTTTATTTCATTTTGTTTTTATAAGAACTCAAGAGGTGGCTCTAAGAACTCCCAATCTGAGATCAAGTGACAGTTATAGTATCTCCTGATCTTTAAAGGTTTTGGTACGTGACAGAGACTAAGTCTGTGCTGAAAGCTGACCAAAAAGGTCAATCTGGGCAGGCAAAAGCACACTGTTTTTCTAAACAAGCAGGTCGGGTACTGACTTCGAGAAGTCAAGTGCAGAGGCATTAAGAGAGATAGGAAGTAGTCAGGATTTGGGGGAGGAGAGTAGGGCAAGCATACTGCGCAAGTCCAGAACTTACAGAGTAGTTTATGCATCTGGATTTATAGAGCATAAAACCTTCAAAGGCATATGTTTGACTCTGAAGCAGAGCTTCTCCCACAACCAGTCATGGGTCTAGACTAAGTCAGGCTTCTAAATGATTGAGGCAATTGCAGCGTTCCTGAGACCGCTTCACTGATTTGTTTGTATCCAAATGCTATGAACAAGAACTCAAAAAGCTAACATTTGTATTATGCTTATAACTTCCTGGATGCTGTTCTAAGAAGACATGATGTTTATATATCTGAATATACTTAAACTTAACAAAAGCCCTATGGGTAGAATAGCACTGTATCAGCATTTTACAAATGGGGAACTTGAGATGCATAGAGTTTTATGCAGCTTGGCCAAAGTCACACAGATACGGAATTTGGACCCTGGCTCTCCTGGTCCAAAACTGTGCCTCTGCTAGAGCCATCAGCTATAAGCATGCATCTACCCTCCATAAAGGTGAGCGTCTCTACCTCACTTTCAGCATGGTTGAGCAGAGGCAGAAGTCCTTCTTCTGTGAAGGACATAGAAATAAGATGCTTAACCTCAGATACCATGAAAGCTGGCCATGCACAGTCCTTTCAACTAGGGAGAAATACAGGAAATTAGACAAAGAAACAATTTTCATTACATACCAAAATGTCACACTTAGCACTTAAGAATGGATTAGAGCAATAAACACTAACACTCTTCCAGACTGCTGAATACCTCATATTTGGTTCAAATCCAGTAATTCTACATGCTTAATAATCTTTTGAATTTTAATTTGGCTGGAGCAAATACTCAAACTCTGATTGGCTCCATTTGCCAGTGGGCTTACTTGCACGTACAAGGATGCCACTTGTCACATCAGGGTAGGTGATCAGCTATTACCTTGCAAGCCACTAACAAGAACAGTGGATTCAGGAGCACAGACCATGAGAGAAGTCCCGTTTAGAACTAAGCATTTGCTGGGATAGCCAAAACCTCACCCAGAACAGTGGCAGAGTTGGGAGTTTCCAAATATTTTGCTAAAATGCCAGGCTGAAGACAGAATTGCATGATTATTTATTTAATATAATGTCATTTGGAAGTGTTTGAAGAGTTTACTGTGTTTTTTCATGTCAAATAAGTAAAAAAAAATAGTGTTTGAGTCTATTAATAAAAGTACGAAAATGAGCAAAACTAAGCTGTTGGAAGGCAGGATAGTGGTCATTCACTGGAAGCACAAGGGGAGTTTCTGGAATCTTGGTAATGTTCAGGTTTTTTTTTTTTTTAAGTTTATTTATTTTAGAGAAAGAGAGAACACACACGGGAGGAGGGGCAGAGGGAAATAATATCCAGCAGATCCCTGCTGAGCTCAGAGCCTGATGCTGGGCTCAATCTCAGGATCCTGAGATCATGACCTGAGCTGAAATCAAGAGTCAGATACTTACCCAACTGAGCCACTCAGGTGCTCCAATAATGTTCAGGTTTTTGACCTGGTTGTTGGTTTCATGTGCATGCTCTGTTTATGAAAATCTTATCAAGGTATATACTGATGAAATATGTACTTATCCCTATGTATAATATACCTCAAATATATTTTAAGAATAAAATAGTGTATTACTCACTATAAAGGAATGAAAGAAAAAATTCAGATTAACACAGATTGAAATTTTACTTGTAACAAAATTACATGTTCAGTACATTCCTGTTGATGCCACTCCTCAAAATGCAGAACTATATAATTAACCTGTAATTATAAATTTGAGTTATCAACAGGATCACCCAGGAATGTTATATGTGTTTCAATATTCTGATTTCTATTCTCCATCCAAATCATTTAATCAGAATTTTTCCATGGGTATGGAAATCTGCAGGCATACGGACACATGGGTAGTATTAACTCTGTGGAAAATAGGGGATTCACTGAGAAACTTGGAAAGTAATAGAAATTTCTTCAAAGAAGTAAGATCTGAGCTGACTGTGTAGGATTTACCAGGGCAAAAGTAGGTACCAAATGCTCTTTTAACAGTGGTTCTCCAAGTTGAGCACACATTAGACTCACTGGGAGGACTTGTCAAAAACAAACAACAGGTCATTGATCCAGTAGGTCTTAGAAGTAAGCTAGATTTTGCATTTCTATCGAGTTCCCTAGAATATGCTGCTGCTGATCTGAGGTTCATACTTTGAGAACCACTGTTCTAGAGTGAAGAGCAGCATTTAAGACAACCGGGAAGTTCTAAGGGGTTTTGGCTATTTTGAGGCATCACAACAGACTCAGGATTGTTAGAATGGAAAAGTTGAAGGGTAACTATGTCACAGAATTTGAGTCTGCAGAATAAAAAAGAGGTCAAGTCTTGCAAGAGAAAATGGGTAGTGTTTAAAAATCTAGAATTTATACTAAGAGCAATGAGAAAATATTAAAAGTTTTAAGCAGTAAGCTGACATTTAAGAGTATTACTTTAACTACAGTATGAGGAAAAAGAAAGACAAAAATGTTATTTGGAAACTGCTGTAACATAGAGAAGAGTTAATAGAACCTGACTAGAATGATGATAGCAAGAAATCAAAGACTGGGCAGCTTAGAGAAATTTATTAGAGAAAAATCAACAGTATTCAGTAATTGATTTTATTGCTAATTTGAAATGCCCTGACTAGGAACAGGACTAGAGACTGCAGCTTCACAATCAAGCAGGTTGCTCTCCTAGAATAATCAGTTGATTAAATTTCTAAGTCACTCAGGCCTAGATAATGAATAACAATAGATAAAATTCAGCCTTTCCCGTATTTTTGTCTATTTCTAACGTGATTTAATATAGCTAAGAAGTTAATTATGTATAGAAGTCTATTATTAGGATGATCTGTAAAACATGAGTAAAAAAATAGAATCAGTTAAACCTATGATTCTTGAACATATTTAGATTCTCGATACCATTTGAGAACCTTCAGAAAATTACTTTTTCCTATATACATGGATAATGTTCCATGTACAGTTTGAAGGAATTCATGGCATCCTTGATGCCTATCCTTAGAAAATTCCCTACATGTAACACTTGCTCCACGTCAGTCAGCACTGAACCAAAATTATAGATTTAGAATGTCAACATGTCTCTCCTGAGTTTTAAAGGACATAATGCCATGAAAATTGGTGAAAATTTTAAATTTTTGATCCTTTGACTTGGGATAATTATACCTAAATTGGGCATAGACTGTGATGATTTATGTGTCTGTGAAAGCTCTTTTTTGAACTTTAATTGCTCTAAAAAATGCAGCTTACCACTTTCGTCACTAATAATGGTAATATAAGAGAAACTCTATGCCTTACAAGGATTGTTAGATGCTCAACTGGGTCATTCAGAAAAGCTGAGGAAACTAATTATTAGGATACTTTGGGAATAGGCCAGATGGACTTTGGTTGGATTCACAGGGCAGCATCATTCTCACTGGACTGTCCTGATTCCTACATTATCATTTAACACTTAGTTGTTTGTTGGACACCTGCTAAAATAGGAAGCCATAAATATTCAGTATTCCCTCATGTCCAATTTGAAAAATGGTTTTTTTCCACAGGGTTCAATAGTACAAAAGAACACTTCAATATAATGATCATTTTGCTGCCTTTTTAAAATGCCTCCATAATCCTGTTCCATTAATTACTATTGCTGCCTAGAGTACTTATTAAATAAGCAATACATCTTCAACTCCAACGTGAGGGTACAATGGAGTTGCAAAATGGTTTGTATATTGCTCTTGGGAAAATCTAATTGACCCAGTCAGAACTATTAGTCATATTGTTGGCAAACAGGTTGTTCATTGCCCTCAACAATGCTAAGCTAGGTGAAACTTCCTCAAGGTTGACATACAGAAAAAGTTTATATTTCCATCTGTGAGAAAAGGCAAATGACTTCAAGTTTCTTCCCACTTCCTCCTTAATAGAATTTGAAAACAAATTTAACTTTTAACAGGAATGTAAAATTAAAGCAAAGGACAAATTGGCTGAATGTGAAACAAATTTCTCATCAAATCTTATGCCTCTTGATTGCACCTTTTAGGCAATTTGTATTGCAGTACGGAAAAGAAATTGAAACATTAAATATAAAGATAGCCTCTGGTTCAATAACTTATCAACCAGCTATGTCAAATATATTAAATTTGTCAACAAAACAAGCGATGTTTTCTGCTTTTAATCTTCTTGAGAAAACTGCTTGATGTGAAAACTATATAAAAAATGTACCCACTTGGTAAAGTCACTGTTAGCAGAGGCAACTAATATTCAGCAGATTCAGAAGTTTTGTGGAAAATATGGATTCAGAGAAAAAGGGGGACAAAAATGGTGGGAAGACTACTGTGGAAAAATCAGATCAAAGACCTCTTAGTATTATTCAGGTCCAACCAAAGGAAAAAGAAGAACTCAGACAAGGGGGAAAAACAAAACAAAACAAAATAAAACAAACAAACAAAAAAACAGTTCTCCAACTGTGGTCTAAAAGTGTACATTGTATAATTTATGTTCCTTTAAATTATTTAAAGGGTGTTTCATGGCTTAGAACATGGTCTCTCTTGGTAAATGGGCAATCTACTATTTTTGAATGAAGTATTCTCTATGTATCATTTATAATCATTGATTGATGGTGTTGCTGAGTTCAACTATGTACCTATTGATGCTCTGCCTTCTGGATCTGTCCATTACTTACAGAGTGGTGTTGAAGTTTCCAACTACAGTATTAGATTCATCTATCCCATCTTGTAGTCTATCAGTTTCTACCTTATATATTCTGACTCTCTGTTGTTAGGTGTATTGTTATTAACAACTGCTTTATCTTTTTGGAGAATGGACTCATTTCTCAGTGGGTAGTGCCTTTCTTTACCCCTGATGGTTTTCTTTGCTTTAATATTTGCTGTCTGTAATTAATATAGCTATTCCAGCTTTCTTTTAATTAGTGTTACTATGGTACATCTTTCTCCATTCTTTTACTTTTATCTACATGTGTCTTTATATTGAAAGTGGGTGTCTTGTGAACAACAAAGAACTGGATCCTGTTTTTTTATCCTCTCTGAAAATCTCTGTCTTATAATTGGTG
Organism: Leptonychotes weddellii; assembly: GCF_054177405.1. NCBI lineage: Eukaryota > Metazoa > Chordata > Mammalia > Carnivora > Phocidae > Leptonychotes > Leptonychotes weddellii. The sequence continues at coordinate 97,910,708 of NC_138375.1, read as the reverse complement.
ATTAAAGTGATTATCGAAGTATTTAGATACATATATATCTTATTTCTGTTTTTTATTTGTGGTACTGTTCTCTTTTTTCTTGTACTCTTTTTTCTTTTTGTTTTTTTTCTTTCACTCTTTTCTACATTTTCTGGTTTCAAGTGAACATTTTGTATGATTATATTGTCTCTCCTTCTTGACAAAATTGAAAAAATTACTTTTTTTTCACTTTTGTTAGTTGTTGTCCTAGAATTTGCAATATAAATGTACAATGAACCCAAATTCACTTTCTACAATACTCTACCCCTCCACAGGTAGTGTAAGTGACTTAAAATAACAAAGTATTCCTAATCCCTCCCTCCCTATTTTTGCCATTACTATATTTCCTTTAACTTATGAATAAGCTATCATCAACAAATACATTGGTACTGTTATGAATTAAAACAAATTTATTGCTAGATTAAGAGTAAGAAAAATAAACATTTTTATTTCATCTTCGCATTTCCTTCTCTTTGAAGAACTTCTTTTAACATTTCTTGTAAGGCAGAAATAACAACAAATTTAGTTGCAACCAATTCCCTCAATTTTGTTTGTCAGAGAGTCTTTACTTCTTTAGTATTGAAGGATAATTTGCAAGACACAGAATTTCATGTTAGTGTTTTTTTCCGCAACACTTTAAGTATTTCACTCTATTCCCTTTTTGTTTGCCTGGTTTCCTGAGAAGTGCTGTGTAATTCTTTTCCTTGTTCCTCTATAGATACTGTTATTTCCTCTATTTTCTTTCAAGTTTTTAATTTATCTTTGATTTTCTGCAATTTGAATATACGTTTAGGTGTAGTTTTTCGGTTTTGTTATTGGCATTTATCCTGCTTGGTGTTTTCCACAGTTTCTAAGTCTTTGGTTTGGTGTCTTTCATTTTGGGAAACTCTCAATCATTATTGCTTCAAAAAATTTTTTTTCTGTTTCTTTCTCCTGATATTCCATTTACACATTACACCTTTTGTAGTTGTCCCACAGTTCTTGAATATTCTGGGTTTTGTTTTTGTTTTTCAGTCTCTTTTCTCTTTGCTTTTCAGTTTTGGAAGTTTTTATTGATGTATTCTCAAGATTATGGATTTTTTTTTTCCTCAGCCATGTCCAATCTTCTAATGAGCTCATCAAAGGCATTCTTCATTTCTATTACAGTGCTTCTGATGTCCAAAATTTCTTTTTAATTTTTTCTTGGACAATTCTCTGCTTACATTTGACTCTCTGTCCTTGCATCCTGTCTACTTTATCCACTAGTGCCCTTAGCACACCTATCAGAGTTGCTTTAAATTTTCAGTCTGCTAATTCCAACATCCCTGCCATATCTGGGTCTAGTTTGCTTTTTTTTTCTTTTCTTTTATTATGTTATGTTAATCACCATACATTACATCATTAGTTTTTGATGTAGTGTTCCACAATAGTAAAACTATGGAAAGAGTCAAGATATCCATTGACAGATGAATGGATAAAGATACACACACACACACACACACACACACACAATGGAATATTATGCAGCCATCAAAAGGAATGATATCTTGCCATTTGCAATGACATGGATGGAACTGGAGGGTATTATGCTGAGCGAAATAAGTCAGTCAGAGAAAGACATGTATCATATGATCTCACTGATATGAGGAATTCTTAATCTCAGGAAACACTGAGGGTTGCTGGAGTGGTGGGGGGTTTGAGGGATGGGGTGGCTGGGTGATAGACATTGGGGAGGCTATGTGCTATGGTGAGCACTGTGAATCATGTAAGACTGTTGAATCACAGACCTGTACCTCTGAAACAAATAATACATTATATGTTAAAAAAAAAAAGAAGATAGTAGGAAGGGAGAAATGGAGGGGTGGGAATCGGTGGGGGAGACGAACCATGAGAGACTATGGACTCTAGTTTGCTTTTTTTGTCACTACAAACTAGTTTTTGCCTTTTAGTATGCCTTGTAGATTTTAGTTGGAATACAGACACAATGTACTAGGTAAAAGAAACTGAGATAAATAGGTCTTTAGTGGTGTGGTGGTAAGATGAGTGTGGGAAGGGAAGCATTCTGTCCCATGATTAAATCTCAGTCATTGTGTGAACCTGTGTCCCTTGGCTGTAATGTTTAAAAGTTCCTCAGTTTTTTTCACCCCCCACACCCCACCGCACTGGCAAGGGAGACAAATTGGCTAGAGGGGGTTGGAAATGAATATTTCCCTTTCATAATGCATAAATCTAGGGTGGGTTGGAGTTGGATATTTTTCTTCCCCCCAGGTTGGTTAGGCTCTGGGCTATGGTAAATAAGTTTCTCTTTAAGGCAGATCTTGTTTAGAAGGACAGAATATTTCATGTATTTCAAAATAGTTTGTCTTTCCCTCCCCATGCCAGAGCACAAGGGAATAATAATAATTATTATTATTATATAACTATAATAATTATTATTATATATTTTACCTTTGATTTTTTTACAATTTGAATATATGTTTAGGTGTAGTAATAATATATATATATATAATTATTATTATATATTATTATTATTATTATTATCTTCACTGTGAAAACCTGACAGGTCTCAGGAAGTGAAACTCACAAGTAAGTGGTGGTCCCTGTATCAGTGGGCTCCCTTTGAGGTTTTAACTCTCAGACTTGCATATTTTGAGCCTTCAGCAATTAGTCAATAATAGTTCAGGTTTTCCTGCCTTAGTACTGGCCTCCAAGCAGATTTCTGTTAATGGGTTTATGCTCCTATATATTATGATTCTTGCATCTAACCTGTCTGTCTCTTCAATTTTGGGAACAGAAGTTTTCCTGGTGACCTAATATCTCTGACAGACCTAAGAAGCACTGCTGATTTTCAGTTTGTTCAGCTTTTTACCTGCTATTACAATTCAGTGGCAATTTCCATATTCTTTTTTTTTTTTATGTTCAGTTAGCCACTGTATAGTACATCATTAGTTTCTGACATAGCACCCAATGCTCATCACAACACGTGCCCTCTTTAATATAAGCTGGGCTGCAAACTGGAAGGAGCTCTATTTTTTGAAAAAATTAACTCCTATTATTAATTTGCTGAGATTTTAATAATGAATGCCTACATATTGCTTTTGAATTATTTTTTACATCTATTGAAATGATCATGTACTTTTTTTCCTCCTTTAATCTATTAATATAGTAAATTACATTGAGTAATTTTAAGAGACCAAACCACTCCTATATTTTTAGGATAAACCCTACTTGGTCATGATATATTTGGACTTCAAATACTAACAATTCATTAAGGAATCTTTTGTTTATACTCATGAGGAATCTTGGTCTTAATTTTTTTTGTAATTATTTTGTCACTTTGTGCTGGACTCACAAACAAGGAGGGCAGTGATCTATCCTCCTTTTATAAAATTTTTGCACAAGATTGGTGTTATTTCTTACTTAAATGTGTTTTGGAGGAGTTGATAAAAAATTCCATTTCTTTCATTGAACCACAACTATTCAGACTACAGCAGTTTTTGGTTTTTTTTTTTTTTTAGCAATTTCTTGTGTTAATTTTTCAATAAATTTTTCCATTTTATCTATGTTGTCAAGTTTGTTTTTATAAAGTTTTAAATGCAATCTCATATTATCCTTTTAATCTCTGTAGAATCTGTGGTAATAAGTCCTTTCGTATGCCTCATATTAGTAGTTTCTCTTTTCTCTCTTATTTTCATAATCAATCCGGCTACATATTTGTCAATTTGATTAATTTTTTTGCCTCTGTTAATTTTCTTTATTACCTGGCAGGTTTTTTGTTGATGCTGATGGTGATTTCTGCACTTATTTTTTTCTACTGACTCAAGCTTTACTTTGCTTTGTCTTTATAGCTTTATAAGATGGAGCCTTAGATCACGGATGTTATATCTTCTTTCCTAACATAAGCATTTAGAGTTGTAGGTTTCCCACTAGGTACTGCTTTCATTATCTCTCTTATTATTTCACTCATAGCCCATAGATTCTTTACAAATGAATTACTTAATTTTAGTCATTATTTACTTTAACTGTGATTTATTTTCAGTGACTTTTAGTTTAATTCCACTGTGCTCAGAAAATGTGTCCTATATGATTTTTAATAATTTTATTATGTTATGTTAATCACCATACATTACATCATTAGTTTTTGATGTAGTGTTCCATGATTTTGATCTATTTAAATGTATGGATATACTTATCTTTATAGTCCAATGTATAATTATCATCATAGTTTTAATTTTAGCTTATCTAATTATTTCTAACTTTAAAGTTACTTTACATTCAACATTTTTTTAAACCTGCTACCAACACTAGGATGTAGTTATAGAATATATTATCTCTAGTTTATGAATAAAAAAACTAAGCCCCCACATCATAAAGAAAGCCATATAAACTTGAAAGAAAAATGCTGTTGCACTGACACTTCATCCAGATTTTAATTCTGCCTCCAATTGGTACTATTTCTGAAATATCAAATTGTCACTTTGTTAGTGTCTCAGTTAGCCTAAGGTATTTAGCAACTTCTTTTACACAGAAAAATTCCTTTTAGCTATCAAAGTATCTCAGTCTTCTTACCAATAAAAAAAAACTATTTTACAAAGTCAAGTTCATCTGCATTTGACACTCAGTATATCTTCATTATACTTACATGAACTATTTAGTACCCCTGCACACACACACACACACACACACACACACACACACACATACACCATGAAATCCAAGATTCTATTCTGAGCCCAGCCCCAGGAAACAAGAAAGAAATCCGTTATCAGGAAGTGAAGAAAGGGTTGTACACTATTATTTAATGGCCTGGAGAAACTACTTCAACAGTGACAGGTGGAAATAATTCTAGGATGGTATGAGTCAAAGAGGTGTATACACACGGACTTTCCCTCAATGCATACTCAGCTCCTAACTTGCAATTATGCTGACAAGACCCTCTAGCCAAACTGATTTCTGAAGTGAGCTTTTTATTAAGAAACCATTAAACCCACTTTTGTTTCCAATTGTAGAAGGCCAAGATTTTTTAGAAATATGAGAAAAATAGTATCAGAAAAGCAACGAGAAATCCAGAAACTGCAGAGATACGGTCCAGAGCCACACAAATTGGAAGCAGCACTATTTACTGACTTCCAAATCTAGTTTTTACTCCTGTGGTGTAGGTCTTTCTAGCACCCTACACATCTTCTTCATAGCTCTTTTCAAAGACTATAATTATGTACTGATGTACTTATGTCTTCTCAAGGCTGTCCATTCTAAGAGGGACAGAATCTGGATTCATCCTATGTCCTTTATTATGACCTAGAACCAGCCACGTGCCTAGTGCACATTAGGCAGTAAAATACTTGACGAAACACATGTCAGCGATTCCTCTGTCTGGTAGCTAGCTCTACTGTAGCATAACTTATCCAAAAGAAACTCTCACATTCTCTTAAAAGGAAAACTACATTGCCCAGAGAACACCACATAAATCCTGACCAAAGAGGAGAACACACATAGAATAGGGGAAATTGGAAGACGTTAATAATATACTGCAGTGGTGAGGATATTAAGGAAAGGTAGCTGTCTGGAAGAACAGTTCATGAGCTTAGTTTTAAACATGGTAATTTTCCTGTTCTAGATACCTAAGCCCAAGAGAAACGTCCAGAAACGTCAATAAAGATGAGGATTTGAGTTGTAGGTGGAACGAGGAATAATATCAGAGCTCCAACTACAGATTTCATGAACTGTTGCAAATGTGAGCAGATGAACTAGCATTAGTAATAGGAGCATAGAGATATGTAGATCTGAGGCTTAGAAGTACGAAGGAACTTGACAAAGAAGATAAAGCAGTATAAACAATAAAACAAGTACCTGTGTAATCATTCACAATAAACCTTATTTTTTATCATTTGCTGCCTCAATATTAATGTTTTAGGTAAATAATTAAATTAATAATCTCTGGAAATTTCCATTTCAACTGGCAAAAATAAAGTAAAATAGTACAATTTTCTGAAAGCAGGAGTATGAAAAGAAAATCTTTAAAGAAATCTATGTTTTACTATATCTTATTCTTACTCTTCCTATCCTATGCATTCCATAATTAGTTTCTGTAGCCTTGCCTTAACAGAAGTGTTCAAAGAAGTTTCATAATCCTTAAAGATAAAAAACTTCTGTAACATCTAAATTGGACTCTAGTGCAATTCCCATGCAAAAGAAATATGATCTACATTTGATAGGGATTTGTTTATATGTGTGCCTAAGTGTATAGTATTTTTTATTTATAATTGTCACATTTTCCTGTGATCCCCTAGCTTCATATTTTCCAAAGTATATACAATTCAAAAAGAAGAAAAAATGCTTACTTAATGGAAGATTTGTTGCTAAAATGTATCCTTTTAGGAGGTTAAAGTCAGTAAGTAGTAAGGGAAAAACTTGAGCAAGAAGGAATCATGTAGAGTAGCTATTACTAGGTTCTCATTTGTGTTGGGGAGGATAACTGATAAACAATTGTCACTACAAATCAATGTCTAAAAGAAGATACTGCGGTACCTTTAGCAGGTCATTTCACTATTTTGGGCTCTGTCTACTCTGAAACTCCATAGTCTTAGTAATCATTGAAAAATACACACACACAAAGCTTAAAATACTCCTACTCTGTGACATTAGAGGAATTTCAAATATCCAGATAACAGTTAATGAGAAGTTTAATCATACTCATTTCAAATCTGCATTTTTAAAAAGTAACTTATGTTACTTTTCTCCTAAGTGATGTGGGTTTCGACATACAAACTTTGTTGAAATATAAATTCTATAATGAAAATTCTGTGCCAGAACTCATTCAGCCTACAAAATCTGCAGAAGATATTAAAGTGAAGATAAGGTATTGCTGAATAGCTGCTCTCTATTTAAGAGACACTCACATTTTTGTGTTTAAATATAAATTCATTCATGCTGAAGAGTAAGATTACAAAGAATAGTTTCATTGAGGAGTATTACTTTTGCCCCATCTTCCATTTTAACAATTTAACATAAATTGCATGTATACTTAAGAAAAATAATGCATGTACTTAAAAATATAGCTCTAATTGACTATGCTCTGTTTCCTCATCCCTAATATTATCAGCCTCTTCCTGACAACCACTGCAAATACTGACAAATGAATGTAAACAAATATATTCCAGCCCTATCCTTATAAACAGTTACAGAAAAAATAGAGAAAATCTGTCATCTTTGTAGTTTAAAGGGAGTTTGGGTACTCAGGCTAGATAGATTTAGATTTGCATAGCCACAAAAATAATTGGGAAAGACCAAGGCAGTTATTATAAAAGTAATTAAACAATGAAGGCAATGAATTTTTTAAGATTTTTTTATTTGAGCGAGAAAGAGAGAGAGGGAGAGAGAGAGCAAGAATGGGGGGAAGGGGCAGAGGGAGAGGGAGAAGCAGACTCCCTGCTGAGCAGGGAGCCTGATGTGGGGCTCCATCCAAGGACTCCAGGATCATGACCTGAGCTGAAGGCAGATGCTTAACTGACTGAGCTACCCAGGTGCCCTGAAGGCATGACTTTCTGACTGTTTGAATGGATATTTGCTATGAATATCATTTTTATGTATACCAAAATAGTAAGTGGTCATTGTAAAAATTTTGGGAATTATAAAAATGTAAAGAAGATTATTCTAAAATCACATGTAATTCCATTATTTAGAGATAATGTGTAACATTTGAAGATTTCCTTTTAGGCTTTTTGTAGTTGGTACCACATTACATACACAATCTATATTCTTTCTTATAATGACATGAATATGTGCTTATAATATTTTCTTGTTAATACAGTCTCATTAATCAATCAGAAGTGATCTATGTTTTATGAAAATAGAGCAAAAAAGATCATTTCCACACAATTTCTAAATTTCTATTATTTTTTTTTTTTCTGAGAGTGAAAGGACTTGCTTTCTTGGCCTTTAGGTGGTTAAAGATCAGAATTACAGAGTGTTTAAGTAAGTCAGTTGTGTTCATCTTCAGATGAACTGCTGAAACACAAAGTTGTTAAACTCAGAATGCTGTGAAATGGAATTCAAGTACATTTCCTGGTTTAATTAATTTTGAACTCTATAGTCCTTTTTTAAATATTTACTCAATTCAATCAGAGACAAATCCAAGGGATGAATAAACAGGAAGTAGTTTTACTTCAATAAAATAATAAGTTAATGTGGAAAACATAAAACCTCAGGAGTTAAATGGACAAATGACTAGAATAGAGTTTAAGAGTACATCCAACCAATACATGCATATGATGAATATTCATTTTTACTTATCAAAGATATGAAAGTTACAATAACTAAATGTAATTTTACCTATTATAACATTATTGGAACAATAATGCCCAATGCTGGTGAAAAATGTGGCAAATTTATATACACTTTTTTTTTTTCTAGGCCCCTATGCAAATCAGACTTTAAAGCCAAGTTTTAAATGCAACTTATCAGAGGAAGAAGTTCTGAATGTATAGTAGAAGGTATGAGGTGTATAGAGATCTCAAGGGTTAAGTACAGGTTTCAATACATAATATTTAAAATTAATTTTAAAAATGGTAGTATACTATATGTAATCAACATGACAGAGTTTCTAAAGAAATCTTGATAAAGAAATGAGGAGAACTGTACAAAGACATGGAACTAGTCAACTAGTTGGGCACCAAGATGTTGAAACACATGAAAACATTCTTCTTCCCCAAAGTGTATTTTTCTGGTTAAGTTTCCAGGGAAAACCCAATTCAACCTGACCTTTTTGAGTGCACCTGACCTTAGGCTGGAGATATTTAAGTATAATAGCTGGGTTAAAATTCCAAGTCATTTTGTTTCTCATTTGTAATTAACGGGCTCTACTTTATGTACTAGTGAGAGAAAATGAATTCTCTTGGTTTCTCTGTGCCTTGTTAATTTGCTTCTTATCTGAATTTTCCCAAGACGATGGGCTTCTGCTCACCTCCTAGATTAATGCTTCTGAATCTCTGTCTGGAATTGAGAGTCCTGCTACTTGTCATAATTCTCCTGCTTCTTAATACCTTGTTTCTGTGTTCTAAAAACAGTTGGAAACACTGATTTCCCCAGCTTAGACTGCCTACCTACAGCATACACTAAGGACAATCTGACCCCAAATATAATGGACCCCCTGAGCCTGAATCACTCCCCACAATTAAATAGAACCCTATTTTAGGATATAATCATCTGCACTTGCATAAAAATGTAAATTCAACAGTACCACAGCCTGACTTGTTTGCCCCAATACTTTTTAATATAACTTTGACCACATGATGCTCTACAAGCCTACCTTAAACAGGGTTCAGCTAACAAGAGCAAAGTTCAAGATGTTTGTCATATAACTTTTATCTTATTTTTATAAATGAAAATAAGATAGTAACTTCATATAACTATTACTTGTCTATTTTCTAGTCTTCCAAGTAACTTCAAAAACAGAGTCATAACTTGTGCTCTACCCGGAATGGCTTTGCCACCGCCTGCTAACTCAATGGAGATACTCCACCTCAAAGGCAGACTGAGGGTTCCTCACAGACAATTCAGGATACGTGCACATTAGCTGCACACTGGCACACATTCAAATGATTTAGAAGGAATTCTCTTAACTGAATTATCATTCGGAATCTGTACAATGAACATATTACTAGAAAGTACTTTTAGAGCCTCACTTAGAGCATCTGGTAGGTCACACTCAAAGAACAGAAAACAAAAACACTAACCAAATGTTGATAAAGAATCAGCTTTGCAAATGACACCCACTATATTGAGATGTACAAAGAAAAGATAGCTTTAAAAATGATTTCTAATTCTAAACTCACAAACCCACACCCACTTGTGGGAATGGGGTAAGGAGGAAAAAACCCTAAACCTTAGTATCATTTAGTAAACTGAGTCCAACAGTCATCTATACAGTCCTTTAGGGTGATTGTTCTGTTCTTTTAACTAAGATGCTTATTTTCACATACTGTTTGCACACCCCTTAGGTCATCTCTAAGAAGCCATATGAATTTGTTTGGGGATAATGTGTGATTGAAAGATTTTGATGGTAGGAAAAAAGAGACTGAATCCCCATTGTGACCTTTTCCTCTTCTGTCTTTCCATAGATTTCTATGGAAGTGCCACGGAAGAATCATGGAAGTACCATGATTGCCAGCTGGTCTTGAAAAATCTCAATCTCCCTACCTCTTTCCCTCTCCACTCTCCTTCCCTTCTCCCCCTATTCCGCTTTTCCTCTCTCATCAAAACTAGCTTTATAGACTACTGCCTTGGTATAAAATTATGTTTAATGCACTCTAATCTCAACACTGTGTTCTCAGATTCAAGTGATATTCACAATTCCCGTCCTTAGATGACTCGAAGTGAGTGGGAAAAACTTTAGAAAATGGATAGCCTGATATTCACCTATAGCCTCCTGATGGTCCACTTGAATTTTTCCTTTAGAACGGATTCTACAACAGCTGTGCAGACTCTAAAATGTGACATACAATTGGTTCATCATAACTATTCTCTAAATAAGTGTTCAATGCCAAAAATACAGCTAAGAAGTAATTTCAGATTCTCAACCTATGAAAAACATGGTATTTTAAAGCATTGGTTAAGTCTGAAAAGGAAAATGAATTTCATCCAGCTATTTTTCTCATTTTATGTGATTCCTCTCCTCTATACAGAAAAGTCCCAGAAATTGAAGAAATGAGTTTTTTTCTTTTCTCACTTTTTTGGTTTTAATTAAAGTGTGTAGGAAAGCTTTAATCAGCAATTACACTAAATCCACCTGTGTTTTGTCTGCCTCAGGTTAGAATGTATAAATCATTCTTCAGGGTATTCAAATGCCAAATTCACTTTTTTATTCCTGAGAAAAAAATAAACAAATAATTGTGGAACTGATCCATAAATAAGACGTGTATTTCCTGGATAAAGAAGCGTTCAACACACTATTTACTTTGAGTAAATTCTTCATAAAAGAACATATTTATTTTGAAACCAAGCCATTCTTTATAGCACCTTTAAAATGAATGAGTGAACTCAAGCGAAACTCTCAGAAACAGTGTCTCTGGAGTTCAACACAAAATACAATCAGTAAATTAAAAAAAAAACAAAAAAACAACAACTACCTGTCAGGAAAATAGGCCAAAGGAAAAAAGTGAATTAAAGACTGTTGTTGCTAGGCAGTAGGTTACACTGAGGTTAGAAAATTTTGATTTCAACTTTCCATCTGATATTCACCACGAAGAGGATATTTGCTCTCCTCCAAGTACCCAATTTCCAGGTACAACTCCATCTATTGCAGAGCATCCTTCAGGAGGAGGTGCTAAGTTCTGTCTCTCACTGTGACCTCTGTTCACCCAACAGCTACCCAAGGAAGATGTGTTCTATGGAAGCAGAACAAAATTTATACATTGGCATTGCATACCATTTTCTTGGCAACTTCTTGTACTGAGTTTGGGATTTCTCTGCCAACCTGTGCTACTCATCACCACTCAGGAATCCATTTCTTTTTATTTATTTCCATACCTCAAGATGCTTACTCTTAATGAATTTTGTAAAAGAGATGATGTCTCTAATGCTTACTGTGTTGACTTTCATCTCAAATAGACCTACATTCAATCATCAACTTTGCCAATTATCAGTTGAGTAACTTTTAGCAAGTTACTTTACCTATCTTACCAATTTTCTCCTCTTAAGAAATGGAAAATAATGACAGTTATTTCATGAGATTACTGAAATAATAAATGTTAGTTTTAAAATCCTTAGGCAGTGTATGGCCTATAGCTTCTAAGCCTTCAAAATATAATAGTTATTTAAACTATTACTTTGAGAAGTATTGCAAAAACTTAAGTCATTTTTGTATCAATGAAATAAAGAGTTGTATATTATTCAACCAAAGACATATAATTTTGGAAGATAAAATGAAGTATACAAACCTAACCAAAGGGGTGGAAGACCTGTACTCTAAAAACTATGAAACACTAAAGAAATTCAACACAACACTAAGAAATGGAAAGACATTCCATGCTCATGGGTTGGAAGAACAAATATCATTATGATGTCTATACCACCAAAAGCAATCTTCAAATTTAATGCAAATCCCTATCAAAATATCAAGAGCATTTTTCAAAAACTAGAACAAAAAATCCTAAAAGTTGTATGGAACCACAAAAGACCTTGAATAGCTAAAGCTATCTTGAAAAACAAAACTGGAGGTATCACAATTCCAGATTTCAAGTTATATTACAAAATGGTAGTAATTAAAACAATATGATACTGACATAAAAAAAGATACATAGATCAATGGAATAGAATAGAAAACCCAGAAATAAAACCACAAATATATGGTCAATTAATCTTTAAGGAGGAAAGACTATCCAATGATAAAAAGATAGTCTCTTCATCAAATGATGTTGGGAAAACTGGACAGTGACATGCAAAAGAATGAAACCGGACCGCTTTCTTATACCATACACAAAAATAAACTCAAAACCGATCAAAGACCTGTATGTGAGACCTGAAACCATAAAAATCCTAAAAGATGTCGACCATGGCAACACTTTTCTAGATAGGTCTCCTCAGGCAAGAGAAATGAAAGCAAAAATAAACTATTGGGACTTCATCAAAATAAAAAGCTCTTGCACAGTGAAGGAAACAATCAACAAAACTAAAAGGCAACCTATGGAATAGGAGAAGATATTTGCAAATGACATATTTTGAAGGGGTTATATCTAAATTATATAAAGAACAGCTACAACACCAAAAAACCACAATCCAACTAAAAAATGGGCAGAGGATATGAACAGACACTTCTCCAAAGAAGACATAGAGATGGCCAACACACACATAAGAAGATGTTCAACATCACTCATCACCAGGGAAATGCAAATCAAAACTACAGTGAGGTATCGCCTTACACCTGTCAGAAAGGCTTAAGTCAGAAACACAAGAAAAAACAAATATTGGCAAGGATGTGGAAAAAAAAGGAACCGTGTTGCACTGCTGGTGGGAATGCAAACTGGGGCAGCCACTGTGGAAAATGGTATAGAGGTTCCTCAAAAAATTAAAAATAGAACTACCCTACTATCCAGTAATTCCACTACTGGATATTTGGGTATTTACCCAAAGAATACAAAAACACTAATTTGAAAAGATCTATGTTCCCCTATGTTTGTTGCAGCATTGTTTACAATAACCAAATTATGGAAGCAGCCCAAGTGTCCATTGACAGATTGACAGATGAATGGACAAAGATGTGGCACACACACCCTATCTATCTACACACATAGACACACACACAATGGAGTATTATTCAGCCATAAAAAATGAAATCTTGGGGCGCCTGGGTGGCTCAGTCGTTAAGCGTCTGCCTTCGGCTCAGGTCATGATCCCAGCGTCCTGGGATCGAGCCCCGCATCGGGCTCCCTGCTCCGCGGGAAGCCTGCTTCTCCCTCTCCCATTCCCCCTGCTTGTATTCCCTCTTTCGCTGTGTCTCTCTCTGTCAAATAAATAAATAAAATCTTTAAAAAA
>NC_138375.1:97881307-97896681 GCF_054177405.1 Leptonychotes weddellii | reverse complement strand
TATATATACACAATGGAATATTATGCAGCCATCAAAAGGAATGAGATCTTGCCATTTGCAACGACGTGGATGGAACTGGAGGGTATTATGCTGAGCGAAATAAGTCAATCAGAGAAACACATGTATCATATGATCTCACAGATATGAGGAATTCTTAATCTCAGGAAACAAACTGAGGGTTGCTGGAGTGGTGGGGGGGTGGGCGGGATGGGGTGGCTGGGTGATAGACATTGGGGAGGGTATGTGTTATGGTGAGCGCTTTGAATTGTGTAAGACTGTTGAATCACAGACCTGTACCTCTGAAACAAATAATACATTATATGTTAAAAAAAAATAAAAAGAAGATAGCAGGAAGGGAAAAATGAAGGGGGGGAAATCGGAGGAGGAGATGAACCATGAGAGACTATGGACTCTGAAAAACAAACTGAGGGTTCTAGAGGGGAGGGGGTTGGGGTGATGGGTTAGCTTGGTGATGGGTTTTAAAGAGGGCACGTACTGAATGGAGCACTGGGTGTTATACGCAAACAATGAATCATGGAACACTACATAAAAAACTAATGATGTTATGTATGGGGATTATATAACATAATACAATTTAAAAATGAAGTATAGTGAAGTACTTCATTTGAAAAACTACTAATCAGAGAATCCTGGAATTTCAGAGGGACTTCATAAAACATTTATTTTGATCCCCAAAACATTTGTACATCTGATTGCACACAGTGTCATATGGGTATTTGATTTTATTTTGTTCAATGAATACATTTTTAGATATAAATTTAAAATAATTTTTGTTGTTCCTAATATTTTTGATGACATAGTAGCAATGTGCATAGTATATTCAGATTTCCTAAATACAAACAATAAACTTATAGAAAATAATATGAAAAAATTCTCATTTTTGTATCAATAAAAATGTTTTAAACCTTTAGGAATAAACTTATTCATGTTTAGATGATAATTTTTCTAAGTTGATCTTATATTCATGTACCTTCAAACAAGCTACAAATAGGCTAATTGTATAATTTGCTAAAATGACCATAAAGTTGATTTGAATGTAAATGTGGCAATAACCACGAAAAATATCTGAAAAGAGGCAATTAATGAAGAGATTATTGCTACACTATGTCAAGTATGCTATAAAGCTCCTGTGGTTGTACAATACAGAAATGAAGAGAGCAGACCACTGGAATGAAACAGGGTATCCAGAAATACATACGAAAATGTGCATGATAAAGGTATATTTTCAAATTAGCGAGGAAAAAATGTGAGTTGTCATGTATGTTGTACTCCTGGCAAAGAATATTACCATAAGGGTCAGGCTAGGCCCTACTTCTCTCTTTATACAGAATAAATTCGTGATATACCAAATTTAAAATGGAGAAAAAACCAACTAAATACTAGAAGAATGTTCAGGTTAATTTTAAAAATACTTTTGTAGGGGGGCGCTTGGATGGCTCAGTCATTAAGCGTCTGCCTTCGGCTCACGTCATGATCCCAGGGTCCTGGGATCGAGCCCCGCATCGGGCTCCCTGCTCTGCAGGAAGCCTGCTTCTCCCTCTTCTACTCCCCCTGCTTGTGTTCCCTCTTTCACTGTGTCTCTCTGTCAAATAATAAAATCTTTAAAAATAAATAAATAAATAAAAAAAAATAATTTTGTAGGGATAAAATTTTCTAAAGCTGACACAAAACCATAACATCCTGGAAACAAGGAGTAATAAATTTAACTAAAAACACTTTTTTTTAAGTTCTATGTTTCCCCAAGTAAAACTCCTACAAAATTCAAAATAGTCCAGGGATCAAAAACAAAAATATTTTATCACCTATGTCAAACAAAAGACTTTTTCTTTAATATTTAATTAACTTTTATAAGTTAGATAAATTCTCACCATAGAAAAATGGGCAAAATATATGAAGATGTTTCACAACCAAGTTATTAACCTGTAAAAAAAATTGCCTACCATCACTCATAACTGAGAAATACAAATTAAGCAACAGCATATTATTCTCATCTATAGATAGAAAACATTAAAAAGACTTGACGATATCTAATGTTAGTGAAGATGTAGAGAAACAGGAATTCTCATATAATGTTTGTGAGGAAATGAATTTTTATAACCTCTGAAAGTCAGTATTATTAATCAATATTCTTACCACTTAGAGTGATCTCACCTCCAAGGATATGCTCAAATATAAGGACACATATAGATAAGGATATGTATTGCAGCATTAGTCCCCAAAACAAAAATCTGAACACAACATAAATGTTCATCAATACTAATGTACATCATGGTGACTATAGTTAATAACATTGTACTGTATACTTGAAAGTTGCTAGAGAGTAGATTGTAAATGTTCTCAACACACACACATACACACACACACACAGCAACAATTTAAGGCTATGGATATAGTAACTAACTTTACTATAGTAATCATTTCACAATATTTATGTATATCAAAACATCACATGCATATCTTAAACTTACACAATGCTGTATGTCAATTATATCTCAATAAAGCTGGGGAAAACGTTCAATAGAGGACCAATTTAAATAAATTCACTGGAATAGCATGCAGAAAAAAAAGAATAAGGTCCATCAGTAGGCACTGGGATACAGGAGATATTAAGGTCAATAAGCATGTTACAAAACAATGTTTTTAGTATGACCCCTTTTGTGTAAGCAAATGTATATCCCAATGCATATATACTTTTATATGTTTATAATATATGGGAAAGAAATCACAACAAACTGATTATCTCTGAACAGAGGAATGGGATGGTGGCCAGGTGGTCAAAAGGTACTAGTGAGTATTATTATGTCAACATATGAACTAAATTAGTTTTACCAAAAATCTGGAAGAGCCTCAGTTAATACAGCCAATTTGTAGATAATGTTGATTTTTATCAATTTCTATTTGTTCTTGAGTTGCATCAGAGTTATCAGTTCCAACCACACCACTCTCTTGCTGGAAAGGTTATCATACTGACACCTAATCATTTCTTACCACTAAATAATTCAAAGCTGTCAGTTGCTCCTATCATTGAAATTTTAATAAAGCAGGTTTCTTCAACTCAGATTTATTAATATATTTTATTGCCTCTACATAATTGCCTCTGAAGCAACAAATCACATAAAATTCTCCCAGCCTATTTCATTTTTACCCCTATAAATTTCATTTTTCGAAAGAACTGTGATGTTAGCTGTTGTCTTTTTGTAGACGCTTTTCATCAAGTTAAGGTAACTCCCTTCTAGTCCTAATTTGCTGAGAGTTCTGTCATGAACGGATGTTGGATTTCTGTCAAGTGCTTTTCTGTGTGTCACTTGATACAATCATATGGTTTTGCCTTCTTTTAATTGTAGATACAGTGAATCACATTGATTTTCAAGTGTTGTACCAGCTTTGCATACTTGGCATGAATCCCACTTGCTAATAACACAATAATTATTTTTACATATCATTGGATTTTTGTTTGTCAATATCTTCCTAAGAGTTTTTGTATCTATATTCATGAGAGATACTGTTCTCTAGTGTCTTTTTTTAACTATCTTCTGGTGAAGTTATTAGGGTAATCTTAACCTTCATGAAATGAGTTGGGAAGTGCTTTTCTTCTATTTTCTGGAAGTGATTACATAACGTTGGTACTATTTTTCTTTAAATATTTAATAGAACTCTCCAGAGAAACAAGTTGGCCTTGAAATTTTTTTTTTCAGGAAGAGCCTAAATTCAACTTCTTTAGTGATTATAGACCCATGCAGTTTCTCTATTCAAGCTTAGATGAGTTTTAGTAGTTTGGATTTTTAAGTACCTGGTTTAATGTACCAAATTTATAAATATTAAGTTGTTCATAGTGTTTCCTTTCTTTTTAACGGCTCTAGAATCTAGGCTGCTATTTCCTATTCTATTTCTAATACTGGTCATTTGTGTTCTTTTTATTGTTGTCAGTCTTGCTACAATTTTATCCACTTTTTTTATTTTTGAAGAATCAACTTTTTGTTTCACTGATTTTATTATATTCCTACTTTCAATTTCATAGATTTCTGTTATTACATTTACTAATTCTTTCCTTCTGCTTGCTTTGAGGTCTTTTGTTTGTTTTACTCTCCCTTTTCTAGTGTCTTGAAATAGGAACTTGGATTACTGATTTGAGACCTTTTTTCATTTCTAATGTAAGAATTTAAATCTACTTTGCCTCTGAACACTACTTTAGATTTACCCTGCACATTTTGATACACTGACTTTTTCATTTCATTTAGTTCTATGTTTTATTTCATTTGAGTCATCCTCTTTGATCCATGGACTATTCAGAAGTTGTATTTAATTTCCAAAGAATTATAAATTTGACAGCTGTCTTTTTGTTATAGATTTCTACTTTAATTCCATAATGATCAGAGAACAGACCCTGTATGATTTCATTTCTTTTAAGCTTATTGAGGTTTGTTTTATGGCCCAGAATATGATCTACCTTGGTAGATGTCTTGCTGTTGTTGGCTGGAATGTTCTGTATATTTCAATTGGATACTGTTGGTTGATTATGTTGATCAGATCTTCTGTGCACTTGCTAATTTTCTGGCTGGTTCCAACAGCTGTTGCAAGGACACTGTTAAAGTCCTCAGCTATAGGATTGTGAATTTGTTAATTTTTCCTTTTAGCTCTATCAGTTTTTGCTTCACATACTTGAAGTCTATGTTGTTCAGTGGGTAACCTATTTATTATCATTATGCATTCCTGGTAGTTTGATTTTTTTATCTTTACATATGTTTTTCTTTGTCTCTGGTAATTTTACTTACCCTTAAGTCTACATTATTAGATATTAATGTAGCCACTTATGCTTTTTATTAATGGTTGTGGTATATTTGCTCCCATCATTTGACTTTCAACATACTTACATATTTGATTTCAAAGCTAGTCATTTTTTTAAACTCACCGGAAATCTTTTTTTTTAAGTTGGTATATTTAATTTTTTTTTACCTTTAAGTATTATTGATATTGATTATTGATATGTTGATATGTTATGCCTAGGCCTGGCATTTTATTATTTGCCACTTATTTTAAACCATAAATACATGTTACCCATCAATATTTGGTATCTGTAGATGAAGTAGGTAATAGGTATTGACTAAGAACTCAGCACTATGTGACTAGAAGTTCAAGGGAAAAGTGTTTCAAAGAAATAGTGTAATCATTTTCTAAAGCTGTTAAAAATATGAGCCTTTGTACTGAAATGCCTTAGTAAGTTACAAACAGGATGATTGGAAAAAAAACCAATCCCAAATACTTACATAATATTATATAATCCCAAGGATTAAAAGGATCCAGTGACTTCCAAAAAACAAAACAACATAACCAAAAAGAATGAGAATCAGACAAAAATCATATTTATCATCAGCAAAACTGAATGCTAGGAGACAACTGAAAGCATCTTTAAATTACTCAGGGAAATTTATTTTCTATCTGGATTTTTTGCCAAGGAAAATTACTATTCAAATGTGAAGACAAAATATATTTCAGACATGAAAGGGCTCAGAAAGTTTCTCTCCCACTTAGTGTTCCTGAAGAATGTCTTGAGAAGGAACACAAGCTAAATGAGGAAAAAACAAGAGATATGGGATGAATTAAGAGCTGTCTCTTACTAAGAGGAGGAAATTTGACTTGATTATAGCCTCACAATAATCAAGCTTTAATGAAAACATGGAGTAAACTGGGAAATAAAAATCACCATCACCATCAAACCAGAGGGGCTGCTCAGAAAGGGGAACCAAAATTTCACTGATTGCTATGAGTAGGTATTAACAAAAACCTAGTTAATTCTTACTAAAAAACAAACAAACAAAAAACCTGGCTCCATTTCATCTGAAATATTTCATGTTACTGCCCATTCACAGAAAAACATTTCTCCCTGGGGAAAAATCCTTCTATGACCACGCAGATATTGAGTCCAGGAAATGCTGTCCTGTCTTACTATATATGGAACTCCTTTGTTATACTGCGTCATAGATGATGACCTTAGGGATTCAGACCTTTTAATATTCATTTGTTTCCAGGGTGAGACTCTAATATAATGATCATTTTAAATAATGTAACATATCAGATATCAAGTAAATAATCTTCAAAGACTAATGAGATTATGTTTAAAAGTTTCCTATTTTTTGTCACACCAGGAAACTTTGTCTTTCCCACTGAAAGTAAAACAAGTTCATTAGAAGTTTTCTCCTATAGGATGAGGACTTCCATACCCTCTTCAAAGAGCAAATACTCTAAACCTTAGACACTCCTTTATGCCCCCTTAGGAAACTAAAATATCTCTTACTCTAACCCATGACTTTTGATTTAAAACAGTCTACTTATTTTCCAACACTCTGTCTAGCATGATTTAAATTAAACAATAGATACTGTTTTCTGTTCCTTTTTTACTCCCTTACCAAGCAGTTTTGAAGGTATAGGAAAGCTCTATTCCGAGCAATTCTCTCAATGTTTAGTATAATTAGAGAAACCATTTGGGCCTGAGGATTTCTGAAGAGGCTGCCTACTCTCAGCTGTTGTATAACTTGCAGAAAGTCTAATTTATTAGTTGTAGAGCCATTTCCCACAATAGAACTCCAAGTCAGTGCCCTAAGTAAAGAATTAGCTGTGCTGTACTCATTAATGCTGATGAAGGTGGCACAGTTACATCACATTGTACTGAAAATAATTACATACTCTAAGAGTCCTTAATTTTGCAAATTGGACAAGAGGAATGATACAGTGATACAGGTGCTTGTTTGTGCTTCCAAGAGAGTTGCATTTCATGAAGAGTAAATATTTATTTTAGGCATAGTGTATATAAACAACTCCCTTTGTGGAATACCCAAAAGAAACATAGTAAAACCAGAGCTTGCAAGATAGCAACTTTACTTGAGCTGAAGCCAGACATATTTATGCCTCCCTTTACATATGGGGGCCATGCTGTAACTTTTGTTTTTCCATTTTATTTTTCCAAAGAAGAAAAGATATTGGTATGTATTACTTCTACCTTAAGTGAAGTCATTGGAAAGATTTTTTTTTTTAAGATTTTTATTTATTTATTTGAGAGAGTGAGTGAGCACGAGCATGGGGGAGGGGCAGAGGGAGAAGGAGAAGCAGACTCCCTGCTGAGCAGGGAGCCCGATGTGGGACTCGATCCCAGGACCCTGGGATCATGACCTGAGCCAAAGTCAGATGCTTAACCAACTGAGCCACCCAGGAGCCCCAACTGGAAAGATTTCTATTTGCTCTCCAAAAATGAGGTTTTAAAGTTCTTTTATTTTAGCTGTCTCAGTTTTATTTGTGAATCCAAATGGTCAATATCTGATATATTCCCTTTCAGTAAAATTATCTTGTCAGTCAAAGCTTAGAGAAGTACCACACATAACCATAGTATAATTTTAACAAATGATGCATATTTACTAATGTGACACTATACATACACTATACATATTTAATCTAAGACACTATACCTGCATTGGCTACGTATATAATTAAGAACAGAAAAATTTTGACATCAAAACTGTTTTTAGTGAACGTGAAAATATAAACATATGCATGCATTTGCACATAGGCACACATACATAAAACTTTTCAATAGTATAATATACTTAATCAAAGTCCAGTTCTTTCCACAGAGGTAGAAAAGCTGCCACCCAAAATGAAGTATTACTTTTGTTTTTAAGGGGATAAAAAGGTAAAAAGAGAAAAATTTTTATCACCCTCAATTAACTACTCATTAATAACAGTATCAATGTCAAAAAAGTTTGATAGCATCATGGTCATCTGCCTATTGCTATACTGAACTGTTTTACCCCAAGGACAATGAACTAAATCTAAAGTTTTAGAAGATATGTGGTAATAAACATTTTTTAATGCTAGAAAACTAAGGTTTCCTTACTCATTTTCACACCAACACTGAAATCGTAAAACTATCACATATGATGAACTTTAACAAAGGCATTCACATCTCTTATTTTCCCTCAGGCAGCTGAAATAGACATTTTTTTCCTAGCTCGGTTTTTTAATCAGAATATATTACAAGATTATTCATAAGCTTTTGATACCTTCTGGAAACTTGCACAATTGTTAAAGTCAGTTGACCTCTCTAGGCCTTGATTCCCTCATGGGTATACAAAGAGATCATTCTAGATTTCTGAAAGTTACCTTCTATTACTTCTGGACTCCCAGATTCTAGGGACTCCAAGTCCCTAAAAGGGGAACCCAAGAAGGTCCACATCAAGACACCTAATAACTAAAAAAATCAGCAAGGAATGATAAAGGGAGAATTATTAAAGCAAGAGAAAAGAAAACAACCACATATAAGGGAAATCCCATAAGGCTATCAGATGGTTTTTCAACAGCAACTCTGTAGGCCACTTTGATATATTCAAAGTGCTAAGCAGAAAAAACCTACAACCAAGAATATTCTACCCAGCAACTCTACCCATTCTCTCCTACAGAATAGGAGAGATACAGAGTTTCCCAGAGAAACAAGAGTTAAAGACGTTACTCACCACTGAATCAGCCCTATAACAATTATTAAAGGCATAAATAGAAAGAAAAGGCCATAACTAGAAGCAAGAAATTTCTGGCAGGAAAAAAAAAATTTACATGCAAAACAAACATACAGTAAATATAGTAGACTAATCACTTATAAAGCCAGTATGGAAGTTAAAACACAAATACTAAAATTAATTATATCTAACAAAAATTAGTGAAGGGATACACAAGATAAAACAATGTAAAATATGTACATAAAATGTGCAGGGAGGTGTAAAAATGTAATGCTTTTAGAATGTGTTCAAACTTAAGCAACCATCAACTCAATGTAGACTTTATACACACAAGGTGTTATATATGAACCCAATGATAACCACAAATCAAAACCCTGAAATTGATACACTAAAAATAAAGACAAGGAATTTAAGCTTAACATTAAGGAAAATCATCAAGCTACAATAGAAGAGAGCAAGAAAAGAGGAGAGGAACTACAAAAAAAAACCCAGAAAACAATTCATAAAATGGCAGTAAGTACATACCTACCAATAATTACTTTAAATATAAATGGAATAACTGTTCCAATTAAAAGACATAGGGTTACTGAATGGATTTAAAAACAAAACAAAAAACAAGACCCATCTATCTGCTGAGAAGAGACTCATTTCAGACCAAAGATACATATAGACTGGAAGCAAAGAGATGAAAAAACATACATCATACAAATGGAGGTAAAAACAAATTAAAGCGAGGGTAGCAATACTTATATGAAATAGTAGACTATAGCAAGAGACAAAACAGGGCACTACATAATGATAAAGGGAATAATCCAGTAAGAGAATATACAATTGTAAATCTCTGTGCACCCAGTGTAAGAGCACCTAAATCCATAAAACAAATATTAACAGACATAAAGGGAGAAGTTGACAGTAATACAATAAGAGCAGGGCATTTTAACACCCCAGTTACATCAGCGGACACATCATCCAGACAGAAAAACAACAAGGAAACAGTGACTTTATAGGACACATTAGACTAGCTGGACCTAAAAAATCTATACAGAACATTCCCTTCCAAACCAAAACATACATTCTTCTCAAGTGTACATGAAACATTCTCCAGCATAGATCATGTTAGGATGAAACAAGTCTCAGTAAATTTAAGAAGACTGATATTGTATCAAGCATCTTTTCCAACCCCAATGATATGAAACTATAAATGAATTATAAGAAAAAACCTGGAAGGAAACATAAACACATGGAGGTGAAACGACATACTACTAAATAACCAATGGGCAACGAAGAAATCAAAGTGGAAATAAAAAAAAACATATAAAGACAAATGAAAATGAAAACACAATGTTCCAAAATCTTTGAGACACAGAAAAAGCAGTGCTTAGAGGGAAGTTTATAGCACCACAGGCCTATCTCAAGAAACAAGAAAAATCTCAAAAAAGCAACTTAACTTATATCTAAAGAAGCTAGAAAAAGATAACAAACAAAGCCTACAGCTAGTAGAAGAAGGAAATAAAGACTTGGAATGGAAATAAATTAAATAGAGACTACAACAAAGCAACAGAAAAAAAATCAATGAAACATGAGCTGATCTTTTGAAAAGATAAACAAAACGGGTAAGCTTTTAACTAGACTCATTAAGAAAAAAAGTGTACGGAAATAAATAAAATCAGAAATAAAGGAGAAATACAAAGAAATACCAAGAATTATGAAGATATTATGAAAAATTTCATGCCAACAAATTGGACAACCTAGAAGAAATGAATAAATTCCTAGAAACATACAATATTCTAAAACTCAATCAGCAAGAAATAGGAATTTTGAGCAGACTAATTACTAGTAACAAATTGATGTGGTAATCAAAAAACTCTCAACAAAGAATAATCTAGGACCAGAGGGCCTCACGGGTGAATTCTATCAAACAAGTAATGGGGAATTAATTTATACCTATTCTTCTCACACTATTGAAAAAAATAAAAGAGGAGGGGAAACTTCCAAATTCATTCTATGAGGCCAGCATTACCCTGATACTAAAACCAGACAAATACAAAAAACAAACAAGAAACACCTATACCCTTTATCTTTGATGAACATAGATTCAAAAGTCATCAACAAAATAGTAGCAAACCAAATTTAACAATACATTAAAAAAATCATTCACTAAAATCAGGTGGGATTTATTCCAGGATGGCAAGCCTGATTTGATATTCAAAAATCAATCAATATGATGTTATAATAAGAGTTTGGTACTGGCCCAAAAATATGTACATAGATCAATGGATGGGATGGAGAGCCCAGAAATAAAACCACATCTATATTGTCAATTAATCTACAGTAATGAAGGAAATGAACAATGCAAGTAAAGACAGTCTCTTCAAAAAATGGTGTTGGGAAAACTGGACAGCTATGTACAATAGAATGAAACTGGACCGTGTTCTTATATCATACATAAAAATAAACTCAAAGTGCACTAAAGACTGAAATGTGACACCAAAACCATAACACTTCTAATAGAAACATAGGAGTAATCTTTTGGACATCATCCTTAGCACCACATGTATGAATATGTCTCCTCAGGCAAGGGAAATAAAAGCAAAAATTAACTATTGGGACTACATCAAAATAAAAAGATCTTCCACAGCAAAGGAAACCATTGATACAATGGAAGGGCAACCTACTGAATGAGAGCAGATATTTGCAAAATGACATATCTGATAGGGGTTAATATCCAAAGTACATACAAAAAGCTTTTACAACTCTATACCAAAAAAATAGAATCTGATTAAAAAATGGGCTGAAGACTCAAACAGTCATTTTTCCAAAGAAGACACAGAGATGGCCAACAGGCACATGAAGAGGTACTCAATAGTACTAACCGTCAGGGAAATGCAAATCAAAACCACAATGCTGTATCACTTCAAACCAGTCAGAATGACTAGTATCAAAAAGATAAGAAATAACAAGCATTGGTCAGGAGTTGGGGAAAAGGGTACCTTTGTGCACTGTTGTCGGGAATGTAAATTGGCGTAACACTATGGAAAAAAGTATGGAGATTCCTCCAAAAATTAAAAATAGAAATACCTTATGACCCAGTAATTCCAATATTGTGTATTGACCCAAAGAAAACAAAAACACTAATTCAAAAAGATACATGCATCCCTATGTTTATTGTGGCTTTATTTACTGTAGCCAAGATAGGAAAACAAATCACACACACACACACACACACACACAATGGAATACTGCTTAGCCAGAGGGAAAAAAAAAGAAAGAATAAAGAATGAGATCTTGCTATGTGTGACAACATAAATGGACCTAGAGGATATTATGCTAAGTGAAGTCAGACACAAAGATAAATACCGTATGATTTCACTGATATGTAGAATCTAAAAAACAAACAAAAAACCAGACTCTTAAATACAGAAAACAAACTGGTATTTTCCAGATGGAAGGTAGATGAGAGGGTAGGCAAAACAGATTAAGGAGTTAAAAGGTAAAACTTCCAGTTTAAGATAATTAAGTCACAGAGATGAAAAGTACAGCATGGGGAATATAGTCCATCATATTTTTTTTAAAGATTTTTTTTAATTTATTTATCTGAGAGAGAGAATGGGAGACAGAGAGCATGAGAGGGGGAGGATCAGAGGGAGAAGCAGACTCCCCGCTGAGCAGGGAGCCCGATGTGGGACTCGATCCCGGGACTCCAGGATCATGACCTGAGCCGAAGGCAGTTGCTTAACCAACTGAGCCACCCAGGCGCCCTATAGTCCATCATATTTTAACGACACTGTATGACAGATGGTGACTAACCTAATAGTGGTGAGCCCTGAGTAATGTATAGAATTGTCGAATTAGTATATTGTACACCTGAGACTAATACAACACTGCATGCAATTATGCGCCAATAAATTTTCTAAAGGGTAAATTGGTTATTCCACTGAAGTAATTATTTTTAGATGATATTTTTCTCATCTACTGAGCTGTCTCCACCAGATAATCACATTCTACCATCACTAAAATCACCCATACCCCTTGAAACTCACCACTGTAATATGAATCCAGGGGTTCAAGTTGATCATGGCATTTATCCAGATGTCCTATCAACTATATAGGTCCTGGGAAGCTGGGTTTACAGGTCAAGCCTGATTGTTTGATGAAGGTAACTACTCTCCTGTTACAAATTTGAATAAATGATATGGACGGAATACAGACACGTGACAGAGTACCTATTGTATAGGTAATCTCGGTTCACCTGTGACTGACTGTATTTCCCTATTGAACAGATCTTGAATCCAGGACAAACAGCACTCCTGTCCAGTCCTTCTGCATGTATGATCGGGTCAGCCTCTAAGTCCCAGTAGCTTGTACAATTTAGCCCTTAGTTCCATCAGTCTGTATTCCGTGTTGTGAGAGTCACTACTGCATTTGGGTTAAGGGTGTGGACTCTAAAGCTAATTATCTACATTTAAATCATAAATTGCCACTTGCCAGCTTCTTCCCTTAGCAAGCAACCCAACTTCTCAGAGCCTCAATTTTCTCTTACTGACAATGAAATAATAGTGTTGCTGTGGGATTGTTTGAGACGATTCATGTGAAATATTTAGAATCTTCCCTCCACACACAGGAAGCATTCAATATGTGTTATTTATTTTTACTGATCCCCACTCACGTCATATATGATATGAAACTGCATTTATTTGAAGTACTTCACTATAGACAATTGGCTATTATATATGCATGTGAAAACCACACTCTAGGAGCATTTATTCATCCTCATCAGGAATTCAGCAGAGAATGAACTAGCCACATCCCTCCAACAGCTACTATATACACTTCAGTTACCTCTTTTTCTGGTCGTCATCATCAAAGTTAGCTCACTAGCACAATATGTTACAACTCTACTGGAGAAATTTTGTTCATTAACAAAGTGGTCATTAGGGATGAAATCTCACTGGTGATCTTCAAGATGTGTAGATTGATGGAAAAATTTTAGGACTAATCCCAGACTTTGCTTTAACAGGGGTAAGAATAGAACAAACACTGCACCCTTCACCCTATACCTTTAAGCATGACATCTTAGGCTTGATTCTTAAATATTTATTTTCCACCACTGATTCAGAGGTTTCTTAATGGCCTGACTTAGTAAGTTTAGCATGATCTAACAATGGAATATTGTCACATATGCCATAAGTACATCTTCCATGCAAATTATTTTCTTAGGAACTGGAACTTCATCAAATTTTTTAAAACATCATACACTTTATTGATGACACATGTTGGCATCATATATTTGATTGATAACACATGTTGGTGTCTCCAGCCAAATTTGTTCTGAGATTTGCTTTTATTATAGCCGGGGAATTACCTTTACTTATTTCACACTGTTGACCCCTATCAATAGTTACCCAAAGAGGGCGCCTGGGTGGCTCAGTTGGTTAAGCGACTGCCTTCAGCTGAGGTCATGATCCTGGAGTCCCTGGATCGAGTCCCGCATCGGGCTCCCTGCTTGGCGGGGAGTCTGCTTCTGCCTCTGACCCTCCCCCTCTCATGTGCTCTCTCTCTCTCATTCTCTCTGTCTCAAATAAATAAATAAAAAAAATCTTAAAAAAAAAAATAATAAAAAAAAATAGTTACCCAAAGAACCCACTGCTTGCATATACAACATAGTGTTTTGGCTAGTTTATAGCAGTATGCCTCCCAAAGTCAACTAGATTATAAATTCTTTGAGAACATAAGCCAAAACTTAACTAGCATTCATTTATTCAATAAATACTTGTTGACAACCTAATAATTACAAAGTATGGTTATGGGCAGTGGGGATCTTCAGATGACTAAAATAAGGGCTTTATTCTCAATAAGCTTACAATTTGGTGAACTCTTTTTTTCTTTATAGTTTTTCTTACAATAAGTTGTATAAAACACATTCCTGGCACTAATCAGTTAATAGAGAGTTGAAAGATAATTTCTATCAGGAAAATTACTTCCTAAAACATATTACCCTTTTCTCCCTCTAAGTTAAGGGGAGCTCCTTGGAAATTTTCCTAGTAGATATTCAAACATGTTTGTCATCAACTAAAACTCACCAAAATAAAATTGTTTTGTGTAAAATTGCTCTGTCATCAGCTAACTAGCCTCATTGGCCTTCTTTGATAAAAGATTCATGCAAGGGAACTCACTTAGTTGTCTGTGAAACAGCTTCCACCAACATAAAATAACAGTTTCCTGTATTTTTCCCCTCTAAATTGGATTTTTATATTTACTTTCTACCTAAGGCCTTTCTGTCAGAATAAAATAGCTTTTCTTGTAAAAGCAAAATGTTTTATGCTGATCCCATAATTCTTAAGTGCTGTGAAGTAGAAATGGAGAGTTAAGGCAAAGTTTAACTATAGGTTATTATTTTGTTTCTTTATTTTTTTTTTTAATTTTTCATGTAATCTAGTATACAGGGTAACCCTCTGGCAGAGTTGCTCAGTGGATATCAGCTTTTGGTTGACCCCACATTTTATGATCTGCCTCTTGGGGCCCTGACTTCTTCCCGGTGTGCTCTGTGATACATAATAATTGACCTGAGTGACAAATCATTCATCAGTTTTCTTCTTCCTCCTTCTCATTAAGATGTAACCTCAGTAGAGTCATTTCCATATGATAGGTGACAAGGGGTGGTAATATTTTAAATGAGAACATCCTCAGTGATGCATCAGCTAGCTCATTATTTGGTCTTCCTTGGTAGCAAAATGTTTTAATTCCCTTACAATGAACTGTTACTCTAGGAAACCTCTCTCAGCTAGAGAATTTCTAGTATTTTAGCAAAGAAGCAAAGTTATTTTCATGTCAACGGGGACTTTTTTTTTTTTT
>NC_138375.1:97863808-97880807 GCF_054177405.1 Leptonychotes weddellii | reverse complement strand
TAGAGAAGTTAAGATTTCCTTTACCTTTAATCTAGGACCATGAAGAAGTCAGTAGGTAATACTCTCTGGCCAATTAAAGATTATTTCTCTAGTATGTAACAGGAAGCCTAACAATGCACAAATTCGGTAAGCAATCCAGACCTTCTTCAGTAGCCTAATGACATCATCAAGGACCCAGGCTTTTTCCATCCTTCTCTACTATGCCTAATATAGTAGCCTTTAGTCTTCATCCATCTAGAAATTACATGGTTTCAGGACAGCTGCTCCAAAATTAAGATCAAAGGAAGGAAGAGAAGGAGAAAGAGGGGAAGGAGCAGAACAGCCAAACCACTTACTTTTATACCCTATATCTTCAATCAGAAAACAATCTTTACCAAAAGACATTCAACAAAATTCCAATAACCCTTGCAACTACTGAGTCACCGGGCCAACCTTACCTGCAAAAACAAGAGTATGGCTGTATCCATCATGTTCAGTGTAGGGAATAAAAATCTTTGTAAATATTTTAGCAGAAAGGGTTTAGTACAAGAATTACAAAAATCACAGGAAAGACCAGAGGAGTTCTAATCTGAACCCCAGTGATTCCTAAAACTAATCAGCTGAATTTATACATGAAAGCTATGGGTGACTGCAGTCCCAAAACTGGGGACAGATGAAGATATTAATGCTAACTACTGAGTGTAGTTAAGACTCACCAGAGGTGTGATCCAGTGACTGGAAGGCAGAACCAGAGGACCAAGCCTGCTGGGAACACAGCACACAGGCCAGAGCACTGCAATAAACAAAACAGAAAACATGTATCCAAGTGAGTAATTGTTACTCATAGCACTTGCTACAAAGGAGTCTCCAGATCACAGAAATTAAAACAAGACTAACTTGAACTGAGTAGACTAAACCATGACAGCTCTTCTATGGTTCAACACATACATTTCTATAAATATCGAGGTTCCGTAAGCCAAGGAAAAGTTGGAAGCAATGACGATTAGAAAACCAATCGACAATACTGGCCTCAGCCCTCCCTCCAGGACTGTCATGAGGGTTTTAGTTAACACTTAAGGTGGTAAGATGCTACTCTAAGTCCCAAATTTCCTCTTCATTGAAGTACTTCTATAAAGATTCCATTCTTCTTTGGCTTAGTTCAAGGTTTACAGTCATAGGTCTCTGGCCAATCCTTGATAATGAATATAAGGAAGAATGGCAACAAGAGAAGGCTAATAAAGCAATGAGGGGTGATCAATTAAATTTCTCCCTAGACTTAGGAATTTTCAAATACAAAACAGGTCATAGCGCTAATGATCATTTTTGTTCTTATTCCAACTGGTGTAATCATATCATAGGTAAATTTTATCTTGGAATGCAAATCCACAATCATTTTTAACTAAACTTGTTCAAAGTCTAAAATAAAATACAATATATATTAAAATATGATACTGAAGCATTCATAGAGGCATTACATGTTGAATATTATTCCTTCTGATGCATCTTGGGCAAATGGTAGCAGTTGCTAAAATGTAGTTGCTTCTTACAGAGGAAAAGAGGAAAGCTCATGCTGTTTCCGTTGTAATTTCCAGTCAGACAGCTCAATATAACTATCTTACTGTAAAGCACTGAAATGTTGCCTATAGACTCAGTGAAAATGACACAATAGTTTTGAAAGTGAACAACATTAAGAGGTTATAAAAACCTCACTTTATTCTGGTTGTAACAAAACCAAGAGTCTGGTTACACACAAAAAGAAAAGCTTTTATAAGATACATTTCTCACTCTCAGAATAAGAGATTAAGAGGTTTGTTTTACTCCATAACAATAGAACATTAAGGCTCAAATAACATTTGAAATGTAATGAAAATATGAGGATTTAGGGTAAATGATATTTACATAAGATGGAATTACTGTGTATTCTGTAAGATTGCCTTGAACCATTAGTAAGTTCACTCAGGGTTCAACTTTGAAGTTTTCAGGGACATAAAAAACATATTACAAAATAATAATTTGGAGTTTAAATGCAAGTACCAAGTAGAGAATACTATGAATTTTCTATAAATGGATTGTTAATTCCCATGATGCCACTAAAACAGTGAAAAAAAAAATCAAGACACTCAACCATAAAGGCATCATCCTTTTAATGTATCAAAGCAGATAGGGAAAGGAATAAGAGGAGAGTTGTCTATTGTGAAATCACAAGGAGCTTGGCATGATGGGTCAATAAAGAGAATTTAGTACACATTTCTGTAGGCACCAAAGTTACAATCCCCTCTTTCAGTATATCTTCAGGAGATTTTGGTTTAGATACCAAGTTTGGAGTGGGTCCTTTTTAATGTGAACTCTTAATGAGGCAGTCCTCTTTTCTACATTTTATACTGAAATGGGAACTACAATAAAATAATTAATATATAATTATTGTACTTTGTGAAGTATGTAACATCTTTAGACCCATTTAAAAAATCTGGAATTTGAAATATGAAGAAAATTAACTTGGGTAAGATGACAGATCTAGTAATATTAGGAAATGTAGACTGAGCCTCAGATGTCTGACTCCAGAGCCTAAGCTCTCAGCTCCCTGACTATACCGCATACACATATATGTGCATTTCAAGTTCTGTTTAGAGGCATGGAGATAAGTCTATTCCTGAGGTACTGGTCTCTTGACAATAATGTGGAACATCAATTTTACAATTTTTACAACTGGATTGAACCAAGTTTTTCAAATAAAAACAGTAGAGATAAATATATGGATAATGAGGAGGATTTTGAGTAATGTATCTTTTTTGCTGCTACTCTCTTGGCTACCATAGCTACATGCAATTATACTCACTCTTTGTTGGTCTACTACATTTAGAAAATGATGGCCTGATTTCTTATGTGCTTTAGAGCAATCAAATAAACAGTAAAGACAGCATAGAACCTAGAAGCTGGTTCCTTTTATTTCTATCTCCCCACCTGCTAGTTGATCCTTATAACAATCTGCATGGACCTTCCAAGAAACCTGATTCTGACATCTTTTTAAAATGGCTGTGAGCCAGAATTCATCACTACCAACATCCTCCTACCTAAACATATCTCTCTTCACCCATTTCCAGTATTTGATCTCTCAGACATTACTGCTGACCTGGAATAAAGTTCCCAAGCATTGCAGTTCAGACTTAAAATTGCCTTGAGGGGAGAAAACTACCCTTCCTTATCAAGTCTCTACTGTAAGACTCCAACTTCCCCATTTTGAAGAGCTTGGCTTCTGAGCTTACATTCCGTTCTTAAGCTCTTAGTTATAATTTCCTAAGATCAAACCCAGTGCACTAGGATTTGCCTGACCAGACTGATGAGGAACCAGTTATAGGCCGGCCAGAATTTTGGCTAAGAAGTAGGTTCTGTGTCAGTGTTATCTTGCCAAAGTGGGAAGTTAAACAATCAAAACAAAAATAAAGTCTAAGTAATGGGAAGAAAAGGAAAGCACACTGTCAAGCCAGGACTGGAGAAGAGCTTGGACAAATAGAAAAAAGTAAAGTCCTGAACTGCATATAGAGGAGGCATCATTTAGAATCTTTCTCAGAAACCTGGAGAGGTAGCATTGAGAAGGCTTACCTAAGTTTCTAATATGTCTTTGGCTTGCTACAGAACACAAATAATTACCTTTTTAACCATCCCTCCTACACCTCCCTGCAATGTAGCTCTAATTTTAATGTAAGCATCATTGCTACTTGAGACTGTGGTAGTCACTGATTTACAACACTTTCACAACCTACTTATTGCTTTGATCTCGGTCTTCCCTACTGTGTTGGATGTTTTACTTTTTGTTGATTTTAGCACCATTTACTTTTATTAGTTTTAATATTTGTCACCAAGAGTAATGACTCAAACATTCAATTACTCTTTGCTTGGCTGAGTCACTCCAATTTTCCATCTCATTGATCTTTTAAATAAATTTATTTCAAGAATCTAACCTTAAGAAACAGTTTGTGAGAATGAACCATAAGAATACCTATCTTAAAAAGGATTTTCAAACATTATTATAAGAGAAATAGTGAAATGAAATAACCTTGCAATTTTGACCATAAAGTAGCAGACAACTTCTCATAATTTTAAAAATGAAAGAGTGTAATAATGATACAGTTGGAATATAAGTCAGCAATCAAATATTCCAAAGCCTTTAAGTGCTTTATTTTCCTACAAGTTAACTTGATGGCTTTATATGAAACAATGGATTAATTAATAAAAGAAAAACTAAAGATTCAGCCCATAAGCAATATGATATGGGAACAAAAATAAAGGAATTAGTTGACAAAATATTACTGAGAAACAATCCACTAACCTTCTACTGGGTAAATTGTTTGACATTATGAATAGCCCTTGGAAGCCTTTAATTGCTAAGCCAAATGTTTTCACAATTAGGGCCTGGTCTATCTTTGACCTCTGTAATACATTACATTCAACAAAAGGCTTAAGGTATTAATGAATTAAAATATTATTTTAAAGTGAAGTTGTATGATTGTGCTCAAGATTTGTGATGTTCAAGAATATCCATTAAAAGGGGCGCCTGGGTGGCTCAGTTGGTTAAGCGACTGCCTTCGGCTCGGGTCATGATCCTGGAGTCCCGGGATCGAGTCCCGCATCGGGCTCCCTGCTCGGCAGGGAGTCTGCTTCTCCCTCTGACCTTCCTCCCTCTCATGCTCTCTGTCTCTCATTCTCTCTCTCTCAAATAAATAAATAAAATCTTAAAAAAAAAAAAAAAGAATATCCATTAAAAGATTAATATGACAAAGTACCCAGAGGAATTTTTTTTATTTCTACCATTTATCCTAGAAAGTCTCTTCAAATTTATAAAGGTTAAATCCTAGAAACTGCTTCTTAAAATCAGATTCAAGAAATAGGGTTTAATGAGAAATCCTACAAACAGATTTCAGAGTAAAGATGGTGGTCTAAAAATACAGCTTGGTCTTCTACCCCTTAATGTCACTAAAATAATTATCATTTAAAAAACATTAAGTCCACAAGAAGAGAGAAAATTAAAAAACACAGAAAAACTTTAAGAGGAAAAGCAGATAAATGGTAGTATTTGAAAGCAGACACAACAAATGTGCATTTTTAACCAGCAGTGAGGAACTTCCAAATGATAGTACTTCTGAAAATGAAGGTAAATATCAGGCTAATAATATGTGGAGGATTTGAGTAATGATTCTTCTAAACTAGGTAACTGAAGCACCCATTCCCTCACCAAGGACATAGAGAGGGCTATATAATGGGAGGCCCCATGTGCATTGGGGTGCAAGATGATTTAGCAACCATTTGCTTACTGAGTGTGGAAACCCCTCAACACCCTGATTTTCCATGTCCCTCAAAATGACAGTAGCCAAGGCTACCCTCTCAGATGACCAGAAAATTTTCCTCTTGTGAATGGACCAGGTAAAGATGAAAGAAGTAAACATACATCAGAGGTCCCTTAAGTATGATGACACAAAGAGATAATGCTTTAACACTAAAACCTGCACATGACATTCCCTACCCATATGCATAGTGTTTCCAGTAAGCTTATTTTTCCACTTTTAAGTATGAATAACCAAAGATCATTAGCAGAAAAAAGCTCTAACTTGAAAATTAGTAAATAAGCAAGAAAGCAATGGAGATAATAGTATTAAGAGGAAATGAGGAATCATGTCTGCGAAAATGGCACATTAGGTAGTTCCAAGAGTTCATAACTCCACAGAAACACTGAAAAATGTCAAAATTGTCAGAATAAACTGTCCAAAGTCTACAAAATAGTCAAAGATTTAGAGCCACTCAACAAATGCTGAGTCAAGAAAAAACTAACTTGAAAATGATAGGAAGCCTTTATAGCATTTTCATTCATCCATGTCCCTTCCCCTTCACTGGCCAGGACAGTGGTCTCCACTCCCAGGGTCAAACCCCAGTCCGAAGTCCAGAGAGAGCAGAACGGCTCTTACTCTGCAAAAACTTGTCTGTCTGCTTTGACCTGTTTGGAGCCTACATGAAGGACTGATTGAAGGCCGTTGCCTTTGTTTTGCTTGAGACAGAATTTTCTTTCTGACTGACTTATTCCATTTAGCATTATACTCTCTAGCTAGGGGAGGTGAGGGAATGGGTGAAATAGGCAATGAGGATTAAGGAGCACACGTGTTGTGATGAGCATTGGGTGATGTATGGAAGTGTTGAATATTGTACACCTGAAACTAATATAACGTATGTTAATTAACTGGAATTGAAAACAAAACAAAAGGAAAGAACTCTTTCAGGCAGAGGCTGTGGCTATGCAGAGGGCATTCTGTGAAAATCCTGAAGGTACACCAACAACCTGCTGTTGCTTGAGGCAAGAGAATCAAGTGGAAGCAAGCAATAAGATGTACTGAAAGTCTGGGAGGGAAAGCTGGGGAGAGTTTCTTTGGGAAATGAGGTCAGCAGAAAGTACACACATACAGAGGAATTTAGAAAGACAAACAAATTTTAAGGGCAGGATGCATGTTCAGAAAAGACCTAAGGAAAAAACCTCAAGCATTCACCTCTGGCTGATTCTAGGCTCAGCAGGAGAAGGAAATGAAAGCTACATCAGAGCTGTGAGTAGTCTGGCTATGTGTTACAGACATACCTGAACACAGAGCCAATTTGTAAACCCCAGATGAACCTCCCTTCCCCTTCCTCACCCCCTCCCTCCTTTCTTCCTTCCTTTCTTATTTTGGACCACAAACTAAAGAAATAGGGACTTCAAAGTTCCCACGTGACAGAAACTACAGATTTCATAAAAGTAGTTCAGAAAGTGACTAAACAACTACAACACACAGCCAACTACAAAAACAAACCCCAAGGAGAAGCAATGTCTGTTCCAGAATCACCACAGGATCATGCTCAAAATTTCTAGTTTTAAAACCAAGCAGGCAAAGCAACAAGAAAGTAGGTAAATTCACAAGAGAAATGAATAGAAACTCTCTTTTCTATCATATCCAAAAAAATCATTGCTGAGCTTTCCCTCTATGCTTTCTTATGGGAGTTTTATGGTTTGGAGTGTTATGTTTAAGTCTTTAATCCATTTTCAGTTGATTTTTGTGTATGGTGTAAGGTTAGGATCTAATTCCATTCTCCTGCAGGTGGATATCCAAATTTCTCAACACCACTTTTGAAGAGACTCTCCTTTCCCCACTGTGTATTCTTGGCACCTTTGTTGAATGGTATGGTTGTATATGCATGGATTTCTGTGGGCTCTCTATTCTGTTCCACTGGTCCATGTGTTTGTTTTTATGCTTGTACAATACTGTTTTTATTACTATAGCTTTGCAATGTAGTTTGAAATCAAGAAGTGTGATGCTTCCAACTTTGTTATTCTTGCTCAAGACTATTTGGCTATTTGTGGTCCCACGCAAATTTTAGAATCGTTTTTTTCTATTTTTGTTAAAAATGTTTTTGGAATTCTGATGGGGATTGCACTAAATCTGTCATTTGCTGTGCACCACATGGTCATTTTAACAATATTAATTCTTCCAATCCATGAACATGAAATATCTATTTGTGTCTTAATTTCTTTGGTCAATATTTTATAGTGTTCATTGTCTAGATTGCTCATCTCCTGGTTAACTTTATTACTAAGTATTTTACTGTTTTCAACGTTATTGCAAAGAGGATTATTTTCTTGATTTCTTTTTCAAATGTTTTGTAGTTAGTGTATAGAAACACAACTGCTTTTTGTACATTGATTTGTATCCTTTACATTTGCTCAAATTGTTTATTAGTGCAAACAGTTTTTGGTGGACTCCTCATGTAATATTAGTTTATCTAAAAATATAGACAATTTTATTTCTTACTCTCTGATTTGAATGCCAAATTTTATTCTTTCTCTTGCCTAATTGCTCTGGGTAGGACTTCCTGTACTATGCTGAATGCAAGTGGTGAAAGTGGGCATGCTTGCCTTGTTCCTGATAGGAGAGGAAAAGCGTTCAGTTTTTCACTGTCGAGTATAATGTTACCTGTGGTCTTGTCATAGATGACATTACTTATATTGAGATACATTTCTTCAATACCCAATTTTAGAGTTTTTTATCATGAAGGGATGTTAAATTTTGTCAAATGCTTTTCTCACCTGAGATGATAATATGATTTTTATCCTTCATTTATTAATATGGTATATCACATTTATTGACTTGATTTGTGTATGTTAAACCATCCTTTCACCCTGGGGAAAAATCCACTCGGTCATGGTACATGATCCTTTTAATGTGCCAGTGAATTTGGTTTGCTAGTATTTCATTGAGGATTTTACATATATGTTCATCAGAGATATTGGCCTCTTCTTTTCTGATAGTATTCTTTTTTTTATATTAACAGAACATTTTTTTATTTTATTTTTATTAATTATTTTAATTTAATTTTGTTATGTTATGTTATTGTCTGGTTTTGGTATCAGGGTGACCCTGGCCTCATAAAATGAGTTTGGAAGTGTTTCTGCCTTTTCAGTTTTTGGAAGAGTCTGAGAAGGTTTGGAATTTTTCTTTAAATGTTTGGTAAAATTCACCTGTGAAAACATCTGGTCCCTGGCTTTTCTTTCTTAGGAGATTTTTGATTACTGATTCAATCTCCTTAATTATTAGTCTGCTCACATTTTCTGTTTCTTCATCATTTAATCTTGGTAGGTTGTACATTTCCAGAAATTTAGTAATTTCTTCTAGGTTATCCAATATATTGGTGTGTAATTCTTCAAAGCAGTTTCTTATTCTTTTTATTTCTGTGGTGTCAGTTGTAATGTCTCTTATATCTGCTCTGATTCTGAGTTCTCTTTTTTTTCTTAGTTTAGCTAAAGGTTTGTCAATTTTATCTTTGTGAAAAGTCAGCTCTAAGTTTCCTTCATCTTTTCTATCCTTTTCCTAGTCCCTATTTACTTCCTTCTGCTAACTTTGGGTTTAGCTTACTTAGGTTTATCTTGTTCTTAAAGGTGTAAAGTTTGGTTGGTTGAGATTTTTTTTAAAATTGATGTAGGCATTTACCACTAGAAACTTCATCTTAGAACTGCTTTTGCTGTTTCCCTAAGTTTAGGTATTGTGTTTCCATTTTCATTTGTCTCAAGATATTTTTTTTTATTTCTTCTTTAAAATCAGGAGTGTGCTGTTCATCAATATCCCAGCTCTCCTCCTGTTACTGATTTCTAATTTCCTAACATTGTATCAGAAAAGATATTTGATATGATTTTAATGTTCTTAAGTTTGTTAAGGCTTGCTTGGTAGCATACCATATAAACTATTCTGGAAAATGCTTCATGTGCCCTTTAGAAAAATGTGTGTTCAGGTGCTGTTGGATGGAAAATTCTGCATATACCTATTAGTTCCATTTGGTCTAAGCTCTAGTTCAAGTCAAATGTTTCTTTATTGATTTTCTGTATGGATGATCTATCCATTGTTAACAGGGTAATATTAAAAACCCCTACTAATTTTGTATTGCTCCTTATTTCTTCCTTCAGATATGTTAATATTTGTTTTATATATTTAGGTTCTCCAATATTGGGTGTATATAAATTTACAATTGTAAAATCCTCTTCATTAATTGACTCCCTTATCATTATTTAGTTGCTTTCTTTGTTTCTTGTAACAGTTTTTTATTTCAAATTTGTCTTTGCCATGAATGTAGCTATTCTTGCTGTTTTTATTTCCACTTACTGGTTTATCTCTTTTCATCCCTTCAATTATGAGCCTTAAGGTTTTAGTGAGTCTCTTAAAATCAGCATACAGTTGGGTCTGATTATTTTTAAACTATTCAGCAAATTTCTTTTTATTGGAGGAGTGAATCCATTTAAAGTTATTACTGATTAGAGATTTACTACTGCCATTTTAAAAACTGTTTTCTGGCTGTCTTGAAGTTCTTTTATTCCTTTCTTCCTCTCTTGCTGTCTTTCCTTTGTGATTTTTAATTTTCTGTGAGAGTTTTTACAGAATGAGTATTATTTATTTTGAAGTTTGGTAGAATTCCCCAGTAAAGCCATTTGTGTTTTAAGTTTACTTTATGCAAAAGATTTAAATATAAAGTCAACTTGTTTAATTCAAATAGGACTATTCCGATTATTTAATTCTTCTTAAGTGTGTTTTGGAGTTTTTATCTTTCAAGAAATATATCCATTTAAGTTATTGGATTTATGGACATAGAAATGCTAGTAATATTCACTTATCTTTTTAATGTCAATAGGATCTATGATATGCCTTCCTTGATTCCTGATATTACTCGATATTGGTAATTTGTGTCTCCTCTCTCTCTTCTCCTTTCCATCCTGCTCCATCCCTCCATCTCTCTTGTCAGTTTGCTAGGGATTTGTCAATTTTATAGATTTCTTTAAAAACAGCTTCTGGCTTGATTGTCTCTACTTTTTTCTGTCTTGAATACAATTGATTTCTGCTCTTATATTACTTCTACATGCTTTCAGTTAATTTTGTTATTTTTCCAAGTTTCTTGAGATAGGAGCTTAGATTATTGATTTGAGAATTTCTTTTCAATTCTAGTATAAGAATTAAGTGCAATAATTTTTCCTCTAAGTATCACTCTAGTTATATCCATGGACTTGCCTTTTCATTTTTATTCAGTTACATGTATATTTTATCATCTTTGAGACATTCTTTTTGTCCCATCAATTATTTAGAAACATGTTTTTTCACTCTGTATTTGGAGATTTTACTATTTTATTTCTGCTATTGATTTCTAGTTTGGTTCTATTATGATTAGAGTGCATATTTCTTATGAATTCATTTATTTTAAACGTTCATAGCACACAGGGGACTCTAGGAAGATAATTTCTCTTTCAGTTCTTTAAAGACGCTGCTCTACTATCTTCTAGCTCACATTGTTTTAGATGAGAAATCTGTCATTATCTTTGTTGCTCTATACATACTGAGCTATTTTTGTGTTTAAGATTTCTCTTATTACTAGATTTAAGCAATTTTCCCATATCTTAGCAAATTTTTATTCTTATTTCTTTTGGTTGGGGTTCATGGAGTTTTTTTGGATCTCTGGCTTTACAGTTTTCACCAAATATGGGAAACTTTTTGCCACTGTTACTTCAAAATGTTTTCTCTCCCCTCTTTCCTTTGAGAATTTTCATTACACTAACATTACGTCACTGGAAGTTATACTTTAACTCTTAAATTTTTAAGTCTTTTTTCCCCATATTTCATTTTGAAGGGTTTCCATTGCTATTTCCAAGTCCATTAGTATTTTCTTATGTGGTATCTAATTTGCTGTTCATCCATCAAAGATATTATAGTATTCATTTCTAGTGGTTCAGTTTTCATTTTTTTTAAATATCTTTAACATGTTTATTAATTTATTCAATGGTTTTATTTTTTTTATTTTTTTTTAAAGATTTTATTTATTTATTTGAGAGAGAGAGAGAATGAAAGACAGAGAGCATGAGAGGGAGGAGGGTCAGAGGGAGAAGCAGACTCCCCGCTGAGCAGGGAGCCTGATGCGGGACTCGATCCTGGGACTCCAGGATCATGACCTGAGCCGAAGGCAGTCGCTTAACCAACTGAGCCACCCAGGTGCCCCTATTCAATGGTTTTAAAGTCTACAAATCTATTATCTATACCCTTTCTATATCAGTTTCAATTAATTGATTTTTCTTGATCTTTGGGTGGTATTTTCCTGTCCTTTACAAGTCTTATTTTTCAAAATTGAGGTTAGAGATAGTTAATATATTGGATCCTGGATATGTTCTGTTTAAGTATTTTTTTTAATTTTATTATGTTATGTTAGTCACCATACATCATGGAGTTTTTGATGTAGTGATCCACAATTCATTGTTTTCGTATAAAACCCAGTGCTCCATGCAGTATGTGTCCTCCTTAATAGCCATCACCAGGCTAACATATCTTCTGTAAGTATTCTTGAGCTTCATTCTGAAATACTATTATTTGGAAACAGTTCCATCCTTTCAGGTCTTGCTTTTAAAATGCTTTAAACAAAACCAGAGTAGCATTTATTCTCAGACTAGTTTTGAGACAAAACCCTTCTCAGTACTTTATTTAATGCTCTGTATATTATGAGATTTTCTTTTCTTGCTGGTGGGCATGAGCACTATACCTGGGCTTAGGAGATCTTTCCCTTCAATCCTTTTGAGTATTATTTCCTCAGGTTTAGGTATTCAAATGCATATGTTGATCAAAACTCATCTGAAAAATTAAGAGACTTTCTAAGATTTCTACTCTCTAGAGTTCTCTCTCAGTGCCTTCTCTCATCTCTGCACCCTGTCCTGTGAGCTCTATCTGCTTTGGCCTCTCACACTCTCCACTCAACTGACCCAGGGAGACCTCTGGATTCTATGTGGGTTCCTCTTCCCTGCTCTGTGATTAGAACACTCTTCACATACTAAATTGAGGCAGTATTAGTGCTGTTTATTTCCTATCTCTTAGCAATCACTATTTGTTGTCTAATACCTGTCTTAGAATTTGCTGTTTTCATGTATTGGCTCACTTTTTTTTTTTTTTAGTTATTTCAGGGCAGAGGATAAATCTAGTTCCTTACAACATATTACAAAGATTTGTGAAATCGATTTATACCAAACAACCCAAAGAAGAAAGTTTTCCTCTCCCTCAACAGTCTCAAAGCAAATGCCTTCCCTTTTTAAAAAAAGAAAATTGCATTGATATAGTTGGTCTTCACCATAAACTTTTTTTTTTAAATAATGCTTTCTTAAGGATAGTTTATTATGTTTCTAGTAAGAATGACATAAAAGCACAAAGGATAAGTTGAAATACTAAGTTCAAAAAATTTATGTCTTCAAGAAATCATTTTATTGATTCTCTAAGAGCAAGAAGCTTGTTTGAAACAGTAGAGGAAGTGTTACATCTTGGAATGACATAGAATTCAAACAAACTCTGAATGTGTCACTTTCTAATCAGGATTTTTGAGCATGTTACTTTGGCTCTGTTTTATATTCTCATCTATAAAACTGAGATACTCATATTTCATAAAAGTTTACTAAGAGTTAATTAATATAGGTCTACAAAGTTCTTGGGCACCTGGGTGGTTAAGAGTTAAGAGTTTGACTCGATTTTAGCTCAGGTCATGTTTTCAGGGTTGTGGGATCAAGCCCCATGTAGGGCTGCGCAATCAGTGCAGAGTCTGCTTCTCCCTCTCCCTCTGCTCCTCCCCCTGCTCTAACAAATAATAAAATCTTTTTTAAAAAAATATATAGGTCTACAAAATTCTTAATGCTGTGTGCAGCAAGGAGTATTCAGTATATAATAGCTCTTGTGATTATTAACATAACTTTATTATTAATAA
This sequence comes from Leptonychotes weddellii, assembly GCF_054177405.1. Classification (NCBI taxonomy): domain Eukaryota; kingdom Metazoa; phylum Chordata; class Mammalia; order Carnivora; family Phocidae; genus Leptonychotes; species Leptonychotes weddellii. The sequence continues at coordinate 97,867,550 of NC_138375.1, read as the reverse complement.
ACAGAAGTCAATTTGGGTGACCATCCTTTCTTCCCAGAGCTGAGATCTTTCATATGTAATTCTCAGAGACAGTTATTTCATTTATATTGTTTATTTGGTTGTATCACGCATTTAAGCATTTCTTCAATCAATACTGTCCAGTAAGAAGATCCCTTTGGCTTTCTTTAAGACAGGAAGTCATGCTGGAAAATTTTTTATTCCTGGATTTGGCTTCCTCTTTGATTCAGCAACAATAATACCTATTGGCCTTCAAGGGGATTTCATTTGTTCCAGATTAAATTTTTCCCAAATAATTTTGGAAAGTTGATTATTAACATGACTGGGAAGACTATGGAATGCTCATTAGGTTATCTAAGTTACTTAGCTATTTTCTTCCGGTCATATGGGGTTAATATCTTTAATGGTGAACGAAGCAACTTTCCACTGTGATGAGATTGTACATGTCTGAAAGTTTTTTCCTTCTCCACATATTGTCTCTGCAAGATAAAACCAACTCTTGGAAGCAAGTCTTGTGAAACTCCATGTTTTCAGGAACAAATTAAGGACAGTAAAGAGCAGATGGGTACAACACTTGCATGTACTATGGAGGACAGCAGTCATTCTTACTCTTTTTTTTTTTTAATTGTCTTCTCCTAAATAGACCATACAGAAAACGTGTATATGATTATATTTAAGAAAGAAAAAGTGCTGGACTTTTTAAGTTTCATAGGTTATCTTTACATTAATGCAAAGCAATAAAATGAAAGTTCTCAGAGGAATACATACTTTCAAAGTAGGTTATAAAAAATAAATTCCATTCAAGTATGTAACACATCCCCAAACTTGCTAACTCCTAATGTGAATTATTGAAAATAGCACATTAGAAAAAGACTGTAGATCAAATCTAGTTATTATCCTTTAATTTTACTCTCCTTCTGAGAAAAGCAAAGAAATTTTTCCTATTGCAATTTTATTAGTTCATTTTATAAATCCCTTCACAGATTCTCTTTTCTTTATAATTATTTCAATTTCCTTTTTATTATCAAGTATTTTTAAATCAACATTCAGTCCATCTGGATCTCATCCTCATTATAAATGAATTCTCTTTTACTCCAAACTGAACATAATGATGCCTATGAAATGAATAACTTCACATTAACTATCAAGTATAGTTTCTTTCAGCTCCTTAGTTATCTGGAACATAATATTCCTCCTTGCAGTTTAGGAATTTGTCTTATGTTCCTTTACTTTCTGTTTCTAGTAAAAATCTACTCTGATCTTATCTTATATTCACCATTATTCCTTTTCACTCTTACTGATATTTTTAAAAAATGTATTTGTCTTATTCTTTACTTCAGATCATAATACTCTGAATATCAATATTTTTAAAAGTATATATTTAAAATAGTTTCTGTCAGTTTTTGTTTTCACATAGCTCTACATTTTCTCAAGCTCTTTTTCTTATTAAAACTATTTGGGGGACGCCTGGGTGGCTCAGTCGGGTAAGCGTCTGCCTTCGGCTCAGGTCATGATCCCAGGGTCCTGGGATCGAGTCCCGCATCGGGCTCCCTGCTCCGCGGGGAGCCTGCTTCTCCCTCTGCCTCTGTCTCTCTCTCTGTCTCTCATGAATAAATAAATAAAATCTTTAAAAAAAATAAAAATAAAAATAAAAAAAATATTTGGAGCATTAGGACTGTACTTCAGGTTTAATAATTTAAAACATTTTATAGCTTTAACAAATGTTAAATTTTCAAATATTAAATAGTACTCCTGGTTTAAAAACTTTTTTTTCCTGAGATAGAACAGAGGGTGAAGGAGAGAGAGAATCTTAAGAAGGCTCCACACCTACCATGAAGCCCCACACTGGGCTTAATGTTACATCCATGAGATCATGACCTGAACCAAAATAAAGAGCTGGCCATTTAACCAAATAAGCCAACCAGGTGGCCCCCAAACTTATTTTAAACTCAGAGTCTTAGAAACATTATGAATTTGGATATTTACACCACATGTGAAAAAAATCTACCCATTTTCCATATATTTAGAAGTTCTGAGGTGCCTGGGTGGCTCAGTCAGTTAAGCATCTGCCTTCAGCTCAGGTCATGAGCCCAGGGTCCTGGGATCGAGCCCCATGTTGGGCACCCTGCTCAGCAGGGAAACTGCTTCTCCCTCTCCCCCTGCCCCTACCCCCTGCTCATGCTCTCTCTCTCTCAAATAAATAAGATCTTAAAAAGAAAATAGAAGTATTAAAAGAAAAAGTTAACATCTAGTTCAATGACTGTTCTATATCCAGGAAATGCTGGTTATTTGAATCTTGGTTCAATCCTCTTTGCAACATTAACCAAAGGACTGTTATAAAAATATTTATAACAAACCAAGATAAATGAGAATTTGATCAAGGACTATAAACTGGACCAAAAATCTGTACCTTATCATGGAGATTATATATTAAGTAATGAATAAATAATATTGATGAGATGTAGCTGTACATAGTGATAAAACTGAGGTGGATAGAGGTCTATCTGGTCATTATGTACGTCTGAGAGAGCTGTGTAACATTCTAGGTATAAAAATGAAGGGATTCTAGAGCTAAAGACTAATCTGAGCTAAGGAAGTGTTTTCTCACTCAGCTTCATCTTTTGTGCACACTTATGTTTCAGGTGACTAAGAAGTCAGGAGCATTTTTCTGTTGTTCAAAAGCATGCTGTGTTGCTGTGTCCCCACCCCGCCCTGTATCCTTTCTGAAAACTAAGTAATGTGGCACACTTAGTAAAGCCTAGTATCTTTCATGAGCTTGATGTAAACCACTGCTGTTAGTGAGACTTAAAGGATATTTTAAAATGTTATCTTGGTGTGGATTTCTATAAGATGATGGCACAAGAAAATCCTAAACTCACCTCCTCCCACAGACAAACCAAACCCACAGCTATATATGGATCATTTCTCTTTGAAAAAGATCTGAAAATTAGATTAACTGCTTTCTCCACAACAAAGGACAAAAAGATCACACTGAGGTGGGTCTTGACACACCCTGAACAATGGGGACTTATCAAGAATAAATCAGACAGTTTAGACAATCACAAAGTTTTGAGAAACAATGAGGAGCTAGGGCAAGGTTGAAAAAGAAGGTTCATCACTTATGCAAGGCCACTATGTTCTGAATTAAAGAACAAAATTCCAGAAAAAAACCCTTAATGATACAGAGGTAATCTACCTGATAAAAAATTCAAAGTAATGATTATAAAGATACTCAATGAACTCAGAAGAATGGATGAACACAGTGAGAACTTTAACAAATGGAAAATATTAAAAAATGTGAAACAACATGTATCATATGATCTCACTGATATGAGGAATTCTTAATCGCAGGAAACAAACTGAGTGTTGTTGGAGTGGGGGGTGGGGTGGGAGGGATGGGGTGACTGCGTGATAGACACTGGGGAGGGTATGTGCTCTGGTAAGCGCTGTGAATTGTGCAAGACTGTTGAATCTCAGATCTGTACCTCTGAAACAAATAATGCAATATATGTTAAGAAAAAAAAAAGAAGAAGAAGAAGGTAGCGAGAGGGGAAGAATGAAGCGGGGGAAATCGGAGGGGTGGACGAACCATGAGAGACGATGGACTCTGAAAAACAAACTGAGGGTTCTGGGGGGGAGGGGGGTGGGAGGATGGGTTGGCCTGGTGGTGGGTATTGAGGAGGGCACGTTCTGCATGGAGCACTGGGTGTTATGCACAAACAATGAATCATGGAACACTTCATCT
>NC_138375.1:97842912-97863308 GCF_054177405.1 Leptonychotes weddellii | reverse complement strand
ATGGCTGCATAATATTCCATTGTATATATATACCACATCTTCTTTATCCAGTCATCTGTCGATGGGCATCTTGGCTCTTTCCACAGTTTGGCTATTGTGGACATTGCTGCTATAAACATCGGGGTGCACGTACCCCTTCAAATCCAAGAGTAGGAGACTTTAACAACCCACTTACATCAATGAACAGATCATCCAGACAGAACATCAATAAGGAAACATCAGCCTTAAACAACACATTAGACCAGATGGACTTAACAGATATATACTAACATCTCATCCAAAAGAAACAGAACACATACTCTTCTTAAGTGCACGTGAAGCATTCTCCAGTATAGATCACGTTAGGCCACAAAGCAAGTCTCAATAAATTCAAGATAATTGAAATTTTATCAAGTATCTTTTTCTGACCATGATGGTATGAAACTAGAAACAAATTATACGGAAAAAAACTGGAAAAACCATAAATATGTGTAGATTAAACAACATGTACTGAACAACTACTGGGTCACAGAAGAAATCAAAGGAAAAAATTTAAAAAATACCTGGAGAAATGAAAATCACAATTGAAGACATAAATACAGCATACCAACATCTATGAGATGCAGCTAAAGCAGTTCTAAAAGGATAGTTCATAGCAATACCATCCTATCTCAAGAAAGAAGGAAAATACCAAATCTCTTCAAAATAAATGTAGCTAGTAAAATAAATGTTTAGGGTAAAACTGCTAGGGGAAAGTATGATGAATGATTTTCACACCTTATCTTAGGATTGTAGACGATAAGAAGGGAAACCAAATAATTAAGGTTTCTATTGCATTCTTAAGTAAAAAGGCTGTTAATCAGAAGTAAACCAGTGGATTAATTATGGTCACTTTAAATTAAGGAGTATTACTGGGATTTAATATATATTTAGTGAATGAATAAATGATGTATTATTTTGATTGAAGGAGAACAAAAGTTGTCTGGTTTAAAATGTCCAATATCCTCAATGAACATAGATTCAAAAATCCTCAACAAAAGACTAGCAAATACATTTCAACAATGTAATAAATTATCATACAGCATGACCAAGGGTAATTTATCCCTGTGATGCAAGGATCATTCAAAATACACAAATCAATTGATGTGACACAACATGAATAAAAAATCACATAATCATATTAAAAGATGCTGAACATGTTTATTTGATAAAATTCAACACCCTTTCATGACAAAAACCCTCAACAAACTAGGTACAAAAGGAAGTGAACTTAACATACTAATGGTCATATATGAAAAGCCCACAGCACTAACATCATATTCAACCATGGAAAAACCCTAAGTTTTTCCACTAATATCAAGAACAAGACAAGGATGCCCACTTTAACCAATTCTATTCAACATAGTACTGAAAGTTCCCTCCAAAGGAATTAGGCAAGAAAAAGAAAACAAAGCCTTAAGAATCAGAAAGTAAAAAGTAAAATCATCTCTTTGCAGAGGACATGATTATACACTAAAGAATCCACAAAAAATCATCAGAGAATTCAGTAAAGCTGCAGGATACAATTCAACATGCAAAAATCAGTCACACTTCTATACACTAACAATGAACTATCTGAAAAGGAAATTAGAAAAATAATCCCATTTTTAATAGCATTGAAAAATATAAAATATTTAGAAATAATCTTAATCAATGAGGTAAAAGGCTTGTATAGTTAAAACTATAAAAAATTAATGAAAAAAATGAAGGAAAACACAGATAAATGGAAAGATGTTCTGTGTTCACAGATTAAGTAATTATTTTTGTTATACCCTTAATACCCAATTTGATTGGTAAGATTTAGGTCAATGCAATCCCTATAAAAATTCTAATGTCATTTTTCACAAAAATAGGAAAGAATTACAAAATTCATATGGATGACAAAAGACACAGAACTGGTAAAACAATCTTAAGTGAGAAGAACAAAACTGAAGGCATCTTACTTCCTGATTTCAGAATACCTTAAAAACCACCATAATCAAAACAATGTGATACTGGCAATAAAGACAGACATATAGCCCAAAGGAACAGAATAGGGAACCCAGAAATAAGCCTATGCCTAAGCATTCATTCATTCTTCAACAAGGTGCCAAAAATAAACAAACGAAATAGGACAGTCTCTTCAGTAAAAGGTGTTTGGAAAACTGGATATCCACATTCAAGAGAATGAAGTTAGGCCCTTATCAGATGCCATGCACAAAAATTAACTGAAAATGGAAATGGATTAAACACTTAAATATAACATCTGGAATTATAAAACTTCTGTAAGAAAATATAGGAGAAAAGCTTCATGACTTTGGGTTTTGCAATAATTTCTTAAATATGATACCAAAAACACAAACAAGAAAGGTCAAAGACAAGTGGGACTACAGCAAACTAAACACCTTCTGAACAACAAAGCAAACAATCCACAGAGTGAAAAGGCAACCTATGGAATGGGAGAGAATATTTGTAAACCATATATCTGATAAGAGTTTAATATCCAAAATACGTAAGGAGGGGCACCTGGGTGGCTCAATCAGTTAAGTGTCTGACTACTGATTTCAGCTCAGGTCATGAACTCAGGGTTGTAAAATCAGTGTGGTTGCCTGTCTAAGATTCTGTCTCTCCCTCTGCCTCTGCCCCTCCCCACTCTAAAAATAAAAAAAAATTAAAAAAAACAAAATATATGAGGAACTCAAGAGCAAAAGAAATTAATAATGTGATTAAAAACTGAGCAAAAGATCTGAGAGACATTTCTCCAAAGAAGGTGTACAAATGGACAACAAGTATAGATAAAGATGTTCAACAACACTAATCATCAGGAAATGCGAATCAAAATCACAATTATATTAACACCTCATACTTGTTACCATGGCTATTATTAAAAAAATAAGTGTTGATGAGGATGTGGAGAAATGGGGAGCCTGGCACACTGCTAGTGGAATGTAAAATAGTGCACCTGCTACCGAAAACAGTATAGACATTCCTAAAAATATTAAAAATAGAATGAGCATGTGATCCAGCAATCCCACTTCTGGGTACATATCTAAAAGAATAGATATCAAAATCTTGAAAAGATATATGTAGTCCCACGTTTGTTGCAGCATTACTCATAAGAGCCAAGATATGGAAACAACCTAAATATCCATCAACAGATGAACAGATAGAAAAATTACCTTATATATATACAGTGGAATATTATTCAGCCTTTAAAAATAAGCTAATTCTGCGACATGTAACAACATGGATGAATCTTGAGGACAATATTCTATGTGAAAAAGGGCGGTCACAGAAGGAATACTGCATGATTCTACTTATATGAGGTATAGTCTAACTACTGGAGTAAGAGAGTACAACGGTATGGTTGCCAGGGTTATGAGGAAAGGGGAATGGGGAGTTAGTTATGGGGAAGGGGGAAGAGGGAATTTGAGTATAAAGTTTCAATTACACCAAATAAATAAGTTCTAGAGATCTTCTGTACAACAGCGTGTCTATAGTTAGCAATAATACATTGTACATTAGAAGGGGAATGGGAGGCTTTTAGTTATGGAATGAATAAGTGAAAGACATAAAAGGTACAGCATAGGGAATATAGTCAATGGTATTATTATATTGTTGTATGGTGACAGATGGTAGCTATGCTTGTGATGAGCATGGCATAAGGTGTAAACTTGTCAATCAGTATGCTGTACACCTGAAACATTAACATTTTGTGTCAACTACAGTTCAGTAAAAAATAATAGATTCCATGTTGTGTTCTTACCTCAATAAAAAATACAAATAAAAATAAATTTAAAAAGATGTAAATAACATGTCCAAGTAAAACAAAAGATAATTCAGCAACAACAGCAACAAAACTAATATAACTTTCTCTAAAAGATGGTCAATCCATTCAGTAAATACTATGGATATTATTGATGTTCTTAACAGCATGACAGGAACTAGGGGTCTAAAAGAAATATAATTCCTGATCTCTATAAGCTTACACCCTAAGACAAAAACAACTTAAAAGGAAGAACAAGAACAGAGAATTATATGAAGTATTGTTGATGTTATGAGTTTCTGACTCTTTAATAATGCTTTTAGGTAAATAAAGTTTTGAGAGATAATGATACATGAAGAGTTATTTCAAATAAAATATAAAGTGATAGATTTTCAAACTGTAGTGTAATTGAGAAAACAAAAGTTCAAATATCTGAATCAACACAATCAATGTCCTACCAGGGAAGTTGCCTTTGAAATACAGTCTAAGAAAATGCATATACTTCTAATCTAACAGAACATTCACTTGTAATTCTTGGGTAAAGTATGAAATTTGTTCTAATTTTAAAAATCCTGGCACGTTTCAAGTCAAAGCATTAACAAATCCAGTTATAGGTGCTTTTTATTTAGTGCCAAATATTAGACTACAGGAAAAATAAAAACTATTAACCAGTCATTTTAAACCTGGAGATTACACAGCATCACTAAAAAAAATGCAATTTTTTAATATCACAGATTTAATTGTTATTATCTACTTTTTAAAGCCCACTACATCGTGGGTTTCAATACTGTCCTTGTTCTTTTCCAAAGAACAACACTGGCAAGGAGATTTTTAATTATTAAAAGACCTTCTAGTAGTCATGTATTTTTTTTCCTTTCATTATTTATGAAGTAATTCCTGGTTTCATTTTTGTGCAGTAACAGATATTTGAGCATAGTTTTCTTATTTAAAATAAACTTCCTACAGTATCACAGAGCCTCAGTTTTTTTAAACTTTTGTTACCATGCTTATCTTAATTTCAGAGATTTGCAAATCAGTAGAAAAATTCAAGAACATTTCATCCAGATCACTTGAATTCCATTCTTTTGAATTTTTGCTTTTTCATCCTTTCAACTCTGAAGGATCAAAACAAATTAAGCCATATTAGAGTTTTATTTTGCAGTGTTTTGACTTGCAAAGCATTATTCACAAACTGAATTTTGTGGATGAAACTAGATTTCTTGACAAAATCACCATTAATTGCATAAAGTCGATAATGCATACCACCTCTGCTAGTCTTGGATCCTACTAAAAATTTTATGTTGGATTCCTAAACTAAAGAAAGAAATAATATATGTTGGTAATTCATTCACAATAATCAGCAAGAAGGTCACTAAACAAAGTGGTTTTGTGCATCTTCATTCAAAGTTACTGTGAAAATTAGAGAAACAAAATGAAATATATGGAAACATTTTCTAAACAGCATTTGACTATAAGGTATTCTTTTGTAAATTCCTATAGAAAGGATCACATTCAAAAAAATTTGTAATAATACCTTAGATATTTTCAACTCATTTAACACACACACACACAAAAGTTTAACAATATGAAATCAGATAGACTTTTTAATATTTCTCCTACACAGGAAATGTCATAGTATCCTCGTTTCTGCCTAATAAGAATGTTTTGTTTTTTAAAGATTTTATTTATTCATTTGAGACACAGAGATACTGAGAGAGAGAGAGAGCCCGAGCAGGGGGAGAGGCAGAGGGAGAAGCAGACTCCCCGCTGAGCCAGGAGGCGGACGTGGGGCTCGATCCCAGGACCCTGGGATCATGACCCGAGCCAAAGGCAGATGCTTAACCACCTGAGCCACCCAGGTGCCCCTAAGAATTTGATTTTGACTAGGACTCCAATAAGCAAGTGATTCTGACCAGAAAAAAGGAATTTTGTCTTCACTAAGCCCAAAGAAACATTTCTTTCTAAGATGTGGGCTACAAAGGCACAGGAAAAAATAGGTTTTTGATCTGCAGTTGATTAAATAAGTTTATGTTAAGGTAATATACACATATATTTACTTAGTTGAATTAGTATATTCACGACTTAAATTTGTATATTTTTATTTTTTCAGCTTTATTAAATTTTTTTTCAAAGATTTTATTTACTTATTTGCGAGAGAGAGAGAGAGAGAGAGCGAGCCCAGGTACTCAAGCAGGAGGAGGGACAGAGGAGGAGGGAGAGGGACAAGCATAAGTTGCACATGAACAGAGCCGGACACAGAGCTCAATCTCAGGACACTGAGATAATGACCTGAGCCAAAACCAAAAGTCAGATGCTTAACCAGTTAAGCCACCCAGGGACCCCACTTTATTGAGTTATAATTGACATATAACACTGTATAAGTTTAAGTGATTCAGTGTGATGATTTGATATATATAAATATTGCCAAATAATTACTGCAGTGAGGTTAGGTAAAACATCCATCACCTCACATAGTTACAAATTTTTGTGTGTGGTGAGAACATTTAAGATTTACTCTGTTAGCAACATTCAAATATACAATACAGTACTGTTAACTATAATCATCATTCTGAACCTTGCATCCCCAAAACTTACTCATCTCAAAGCTCATAGTTTTTAGCCTTTGACCACCTTCACTGATTTCCCCCATGCTCCCTCTGCCCCTGACAATCATCATTCTACTCTCTGTTTCTATGACTGTTTTTTTGAGATTCCACCTGTGAGATCATATATATAAAAATAAATATTTGTCTCTAACTCATTTCACTTGGATTAATGCTCTCCAGATTCATCTATGCTCCTGCAAACAGCATGATTTTCTTCTTTTCTATAGCTATATAATATTCCATTGTATGTATACACCATAGTTTCTTTAACCATTCATCCATTGATGGACACTTTGTTTTCATGTCTTGGCTACTGTAAATAATGCTATCAACATGGGGATGCAGATATGTCTGAGATATGATTTCATTTCCTGTGGTCATATACCCACAAGTGGGATTGCTGGAATAGAATAGTACTATTTTTAATTTTTTAAGGAATCCCTATACTGTTTTCCTTAAAGGTTGTACGAATTTACATTCCTACCAGCAGTAGACAGAGTTGCCTTTTCTCCAGTTACCTGTCAGCACTATCTTGTTTTTCTGATAACAGATATTCTAACAGGTGAGATGATATTTCATTCTGGTTTTGATTTGCATTTCCCTGATGACTAGTGACATTGAACACTTTTTCATGTACTTGTCAGCTATTTGAATATCTATGGAAAAATGTCTATTCAGGTCCTGTGCCAACCTTTTAATGATATTTCTTTTGTTATAGAATAGTATGAGTTTCTCACATATTTTGGATATTAACCCAAGTGTATTATCAGATATGTGGTTGCAAATATTTTCTCCCATTCTGTAAATTACCTTTTTCGTTTTATCATTTCTTTTGCTATGTAGAAGTTTTTATTTTGATTTAAACTTTATTTTTCCTTTAATTGCTTGTGCTTTTAATGTAAAATGTAAAATAATTATTATCAAGACCAATGTCAAGGAACTTTTCCCCTATGTATATGTATCCTTTAAGCAGTTTTATAGTTTCAGGTCTTAAATATAAGTCTTTAATACATTTCCAGGTAATTTTTTATGAGTGGTATAATTTAGACATCAAGTTTTGCACATGGATATGCAGTTTTCCCAATACCATTTACTGAAGAGACTATCTGGTGTATTCTCACCTCCTTGTCAAATATTAGTTGATTATATATGCATGGGTTTATTTCTGGACTAAATTCTGTCCCATTTCAATTAGGCAAGACAAAGAAAAGCTGTCCAGATTAGAAAGGAAAAAGTAAAACTGTGTCTATTTGCAGATAAAACAATCATACATATATATGTGTATATATATATATCATATATATTCTTAAACATTCTACCAAAAACTGTTGTGTTTGACACACAACAAAAATCAGTTGTGTGTCTAAACACTAACAACTATCTGAAAAAGAAACAATCCAATTTACAATAGCACTGAAAATACTTAGCAATAAATTTAACCAAGGAGATATAAGATCTATGTACTAAAAACTGTAAAACACTGATGAAATAAATTGAAGGAAGACACAAATAAATGAAAAGATACCCTGTGTTCAGGGATTGAATGAGTTATTCTTAAAATATGCACAGTACACAAAGTCATTTATAGATTCAAGTCAAACACTATGAAGATTTGTATGACACTTGTTAGATTTTTTTTTTAAAAATCCTAAAATTCATATGGAACCAACAAAGACCCTGAATAGTGACAACAATCCTGAGAAGGAAGAATAAAGCTAGAGGCATTACACTTCCTGATTTCAAAATATATGACATGTCATAGTAATCAAAACAGTATGATGCTGGCCTAAATAGAGATTTATAAGCCAAGAGAAGAGAATGGATAGTTCATTCTCCAAAAAAAAAAAAAAAAGGTATTTTTAGAACTGTGTAAAGTCTCAATATAAATAAACTTCTTAGTAATTGTTGACTAGCTTATTCTTGAGGAAACCAGCTATGAGAATCAAGACTCCATTTTGTTTTGGTTGGGCTTTGTGCTTTTTAGTGAGGTACATTTTATAAAGAGTAAAATGCATAATTCCTAATTGAGTGGGTAGATGTCTTTTTACATGTGCATACATCCATGTACCCACCACTCACATCAAAATAGAGAGGTTTCCATCACCCCAGAAAGACCCTCATGTTTTCGAGTGAAAAGTCTTCTCATGAGAGATAACCACTTTTCTACTTCATGGAATAGTTTTGCCTGTTCTTGAATTTCATATGATGGGATCATATACTATGTGTGTGCTCTTCTGTGAGTGGCTTATTTTGCTCAAAACATGTTAATAAAATTGTTTTCACAAAGCATGACATCAGTTGTATATTCCTATACTAAATGAGTTGGATTTTTCTGAAGAATAAATAAGCTGATAAGGGTGATCAGAGGCAATGTAAGAGGCTACATCCTCTAACCAAGTACTTTATACTACAGAGTATCATTTATCAGATCAAGTTTACCTGATCATCTTTCACATGGTACTCAACAAGCATTTGTGGAATAGATAGACAATTATTGGTTACTAGATTGCCAGAGGGATCTTTGTCTCTTCTGAGCCCAAGGGTTGTATTTTTATTCCCCTATTACCAAGTATAGAGCATGCTATGGCAGGCACTCAAAAGATATTTTTCCAATGACCTGATCATTGGCAAATTCAAAGGACATTGTACTGTTTTCTTCTTCATAGGTTTTCATAGACAGAGGCTACTATGAAATGAGTTTTTTGTGCTCTTAAAATGTATTTGGTTGACAACAAGACATTAGTCCAATGTCCTTTCAAATAAGAACTATGTTCAACAAAACAAATCAAGTTACAGCACAGTGAATAGTGCTCTCCCCCAACCCCTGTCGACATGAGTGTCTTTACTCCCTGGATAAACTGCTTAAAAGAGAGAATTCAAAAGGGAGCAGCATTAATATCTGGTATTAGGTATCGGAGAACATGGAAGTTTAGCTTAGTGGAAAAGAGTCTGGACCCAAAATTAGATGGTGAGTGCTTGCTGAGATTGCATTATTGCCTGGCTTCCTGACTTCAAATCAATGGCTTCAACTGTTTCTTAGCTGGTCTCCTACAAAAGCCATAGACTAATAGGCATGTGGCAAGGATCAATAGAAATCTCTTTTAATTAATACAAAATAAATAAAACTTTACATTTAAATTCAATGGATATTTTTAATGTGTCTTTTCAATATTATCTTGTAGCCTAGATCAGAACTACTCTGTTTTGTAAAACCAAGATTATCTTCAAGAGTTTGAGATTTACTGTTCCTATTTCTTTGCTCACTGCTTGGAGTTTTAGCACTTGGCAAATGTTCTGAAGTGTAAGTGTAGTGTAGACCACTGTGCCAATGATGCTCCCTAAGAAACCAGGCTGGAGTTAATAAACAAATGTGGATTCAAAATATTACAAAAGAAAGCAGTACTAAACCCAGAGAGTGGCTGCACTGGGACTGTTAAAAGGAAAAACACAGGCTCAAAATGGCATCATTTAGACGGAGTCCCCAAACCAGAGCTTAATAACTGATCTACTTATAGTTTCAACCTCCCCCAGAAACATGGTTTTAACAGGTCAGTCAGGAGATTTCTAATCAGTGCCAATGAAGTTACCAGCTATAGGAGCCCTTTCCATTTCCCAGAGGAAGATGAGGTTATCTGCATGGTGAGAATCTCTGCTCTTCCCCACTAAGGAAAAGCAATCTTGTCTAGAACAATCCCTTTCTTTGCTAGTAACTTTCTTGCCCCCCCCCCATAAAAAATACCATTTTGTATAACTCCTTCAAGCTCCCTTCTACTTGCGAGACGGGCTACTTCCCAGTTCACGAATCATTTAACAAAGCCAATTGATGCAATTAAAAAAATTTTTAATGGGATTGATTTGCTGTAACTTAACCACAGAGAAAGGTCTGTAAAGATGGCCAGATAAGGACTTTCACTCATTGATCAAAAAATTTATTATTTGTCTTTGTCTTGACTCCCCTGCCATTTTCACCCTATCCCTCCTCTGCTACAAACACATGCAGAATGTTGTTCACATGATTTGGCCCCAGAAGGCTTAGGATAGAAAACGTACATATCCTGCAAACCGTTTTTGAATGTGTAGATGTGCAAAATAGATAATATACTCTGTTTTGTCAGGTCTGGTTTCAAAGATCACCCTGGAGAGCTGAGAACATCTCTTTTTTTCTCTCCTTCCCAAATATTATTTCTGTATTCCTATCTTTCAGTGAATTTTTACCATACTAAATCTAGATATGATTCACACTTTGTTATGCTTTGGCAAATGGGATAATTGACATGCAAGTCAGGGAAATGTAGAATCTTATTTTCTTTCTTTTTAAATCCCAATGCTGTGCAATGCTGATTGCTCCATGTAAGAGGCATCTCCTGATTGCTACTTGACAGGTGAGGTGCCCTGGGTAGGGACAGCAGAAACTGCTTTTACAAACCTCAAGGTAAGCTTTTCTTCTTGTTCCCACCATGCTTGCCAACATGCTCACTGGTAAATACACATTACTTTCTTCTTCAGTGGACTGTTCCGGTCACTTACAATTTGTTACATTTTTTTCTTACATCCATTTTTTCCATTACTTGAAATCACTTATTCCTCAGTGTTTTTGCTATGTGCAATACCTAAATTGAGTTCCAAAGCACAATGCTCTGGGTGCTAGTGTGAAAATATCTGCTTCCATTTAAGACTGATCCAATACGACCTGTTTTAAGGTGCATTTTAGCAAAAATGAGTAATAATGACATGTCTGCTTTTCTTCCTTCTTTTCTTGAGCCTACAATATGATGGTAGATTGGAAAGGTGATATTGACAAGTCATCGCAGAACATCTCTCTTTTTTAGTTTTTGACAATGTGATAGACATTTTCTATATAATAAAGGTTAAAGTCATGTTAGGTAAAACACAAACTTTACATCAAATACGCTGTAACAGCCACAAGGTGCTTAACAAAGAGCAGGTTCTCTCTCATCGTTCAGCCACATGATGGTATTATAAGTTAACCACCCTTCTGAATTCAGCTGTAGCCATGTGATGTTCATCAGCCAATAAAATACAGGGGAAGTGATCTGTGTGTCTTCTAAATAGAAGCTTTAAGAGTTAGTATGTGCTTTGACACTTTTTTTTCTTCCGTAAAAGGAACATGCAATGTTTCAGAGAGTGGGTACTCTGTCAGCCAGGGTCCTGAAATTAAGATGATGTAGCACAGAGTTCTTTGTAATCCTCAGCAGAAAGGCAGTTTGAGTGAGAATTTAGCCTTTGTTTTCTCTGAGATTTAGTTTCCTTGTTGTCATCACTTCACTGCAATAATTGGATACATTCTACCTGCTTCACATGCCTTTTTAAATCCTAAGGGAAAAAAATGTAGGTATACCCAGATTTTCAGGTAATTTCTCATGAACTTTAGACATGAGCTCAAAACTTATTTAAGGTCTACCCAGTAAGAACTAGCCAATGAAAGGAAATGCTTCATCTATGGTATTCTTATAGTCAGAAGGGATATTTTACAGATGTTTTCCTCAAATCAGGCCCACCATTCCCTCTCACAAAACGTGTCCTTAAATTTCATTCAAGTAACTTGGAATATCTCATGTACCACTTATCCTCACTCTAAGGGCAGAGGAAAAGAAATTTATTGAACCCCACACCAGTACAAAAATCCAGCAACCATTATTTTACTAATCTATAGAACTAAATTTATATGTTCCATTATTTGTTTAGAATGAAATTGAACTTGTCCTCCCTAGGGAAGCAGCTGTTAAAAAAAACTCCTAAACATTCTTCATTTTACCTTCATATATGGACTTTCAAATTCTCTATTTAATCTATTATTATAATATGTTCATATTGCCTTCAAAATAATGCTAGTCTGTTTCCCAGTGCTTACCAGTGTTTGCTTCCCAGCTGATGATGCTCAATTGACATTTCTCAAGTGAAACAATAAAACATTTTTTTTAAATTACATGAAGATGAGGAAGAACCAGTTCAGTAAATATTCAAACTCATCTTTATGTAGAAGTGTCACATTTTATTTGCACTGTAAGAAGCATCTTCCCTTTTCTGCATATAAAGAATCCTGTGTCTTCTGGACGACCTGCATGCCCACACCTGACTTTGAATCTTTACGTTGCATCTCAGTTCAACTTTCCCATATGCAGTAAAACTATGCATTCTTGCCCAACAATGAGAGGCTTTGCTAATGCTACACGGAGTATGATTAAAGAGATCAGCCATGACTTGTCCCAGGATCACCTCCCATCAGACTTGGGAAGGATCATTTGGGGAGAGCCTGTAAATAACAAGAGTCCTGACTTGCTTCCTGCCATAGATATTTTACTGTTATTGTCTTATATTCGTATTGCTTAATATACCCCCTTTACTCTGAAAATGATGGTGGAGATCTTCTTTTCTTTTCAGCAACAAAGGATTAGCTGATTCACACATTCCTTACACAGTAACTCTAAAATAGAACCCTCTTGAAACTCTCTTAAGAGAGTAAGAAGGGAATAAGGCCACGAGTGCACAACTAGAAACTTCTGTACTGAGGAAGCATAATTGCAATTAAGAGCATAGGCTCCAGAGTCATCAGGCCCAGTTTCAACTCTTGGCTCTTACTTGCTGGATGACTTCAGATATATGACAAACCTCAATAGCCTTATCTATATTATAGAGACAGGACTGCACCTAACTTATAGGGCTATTTTAAGTATCACAGAATGTTTGTAAGGTGCTTGAATGTGTGGCACATATGAAATATTCAATAAGCATTCACTTGAGGTTTTTTTTTTGTTAATGCTGTTTTTTATTATTATAAATAAAATCTTAATACCACAGCTGGAACTATTCTTTATCAGCCAGACAAATGAGGAGACCACTGGCCCTTTATCTGAAGAGTCAAAGACTAGGACAGAATCATGTCAATACTGGGTCTCTCCTCTCAAATATTGTTCAATACAGTGAACAATTACCCAAAGAAATTATGATAAAAAGGAGAAAAAATGCCCAAGAATTCTTGTGAAATGAAGTAAGATATGTGGGGATGGGGGAACTTTTAGAGATGGCAAATGATCATGCTAAAAAAATGTTATCAGCTTAAATTAACATTACTAGGGGACAAGCATCATGTATGCTTAACTTCTCAGTATTGCAAAGCTGTACAATGTAAGTCTCGAACTGAAGCCATTTAGGATGATGGAGTCCTAGCCACCAACTGACTCATGAGAAACTCCAGATGACAATACATGAAGCCGGACTCCCCAACTAAACAGGCTGAATCCCTAACTCTCAGAATCATGAGTGCATCTAAGAACTCTATTTTAAGCCACTAAATTATTTTCACATGTTTTTATCATGGTAAAATCTACATAATAAAATTGCTATTTTAACCATTTTTAAGTGTACAATTCAGTGGCATTTATTATGCTTGCAAGTTTGTACATTCATAACCAGGATCTCTTTAAAAATCTTTATCATTTATGCCAAATAGAAATCCTGAACCCCTTAAGCAATTCCCCTCATTTCACCCTCTTCCCAGCCCCTGGTCTCTATGAATTGGCCTATTTTAGATATGTCTTAAAGGAATCATACAATATTTATTCTTTGGATCTGGCTTATTTAACACAGTATTTTCAAGGTTCATCCATTATAGCATGTATCAGAACTCCCTTCTCTTTATGGCTGAATAATATTCCATTATACACACACACACACCACACACACCACATTGTGTTTATCCAACCATCTGTTAATGGTCACTTGGGTTGTTTCCACCTTTTGGCCATCGGGAATACTGTTGCAATTAGCACTGGCATGCAAGTATCTGTTTTAGTCTCTGTTTTCAATTCTTTTCGGCATATACCTAGGAGTGGAATTGTTGGGCCATACGGTAATTTCATGTTTCACTTCTTGAAGAACTGCCACAAGATTTTCCACACTAGCTGCATTCCCACAAACCACTAACTTTTACATTCCCACAAGCCATTAATTTAGGGGGTGCTTTGCCTCAACTGCCTTAAATAATAACGTAAGTACTACATTTATCAACACTACTGATATGTTAGAATCTCCTGAAGATACCACAAAACATCCCGGAATTAAAGAAAAATAAATGAACAGTTTCCCAACTACATGAAAGGTGTCTATATGAAAGTTATCCAACTATCTGAAAGTTCTAAACCCAGTAAGGTCATCTATACAGTTTTACCAACTACCTCTAAGAATACATGAAGGAATTCATTTATGTACAATGTTCACTGTCAATAATTTAGTTCATCTATGTCCCACATATTGGACATAGTACATCATCATCTGGTACTCAATTTGCCCTCATGGTATTTGATATCTTGCGTACATCTTTCACTTTTTCTTCTTGTATACCCAATACTCTATTGTTCTTGTAGCTCCCTAATAAAGAAACATTTTTTTTTTGATTTTTAAGTTTCTTGGCTTCAAACAGAAGAGAATGCAAAAACACAACCCAAAAACAAAAACAAAAAAAACAGAAGAGAATAATAGTATTCTAAAAAATTCATTTCCCTAATTAATATTAAAAGAGCCCAAATAAGTTTGTGAATGCTGAATAATACAGGACTTTTCGGGAGTCACAATGCATAGTAGCCAATTAAGTACCCAAAGAATCCTGGAGGGAAAAAATTGCTTAACCTTACTTTTACCCAATGTTTGGCAAAATTTTTATGACCATGAAATGTTATTTTCACAGATAGTTGTTAACATGCTGGGAAATATAAGTTTGCTCCTCTATGTTATGTCAGTACCAAAATTTTTTACTCTTTCTGGAATTTTCTTTTTAAAATATCATTTAAAAATACTCAGATTGATTTATCATGCAGTCATAACCTGGATTTACTAGACACTAAAAACCCTGTGCTTCTACAATAGTAATACTCTTTTTTTAAATAGGTATACTATGTCTAGGAATATTAAGAGCTAAAAAGTTATCAAGGAAGTAATATGAATTAATACCTCCTAGGTAAGAGCAACTTGCAGTATGTATACCTCTCAGGTCTGACTGGCTGAAACAAGAGGAGAGAAATTGTACAGGAAAGAGAGAGGGCACAGAGAAGGTGTTTTGGGAATGGAAGTGAAGACAGGACAAAGTTACTCTAAAGCAGTGGTTTTAAACTTTTGCTGCATGTACAATTATGTGGGGAACTTTTCCAAATTTCAATGTCCAGGCCATATTTCAAATCAATTAAATCAGAAGCTCTGGCCCAGGTAAGTAAGTTTAAATGTCCCCAAGTGAAAATGTACATTCAAGCCTAAAAACCTCTTCTCTAAAGTGATTAGGGTAATGGAAGGGATGCAGAAAAAAGTCATATGCAAACATTCTGTCTTGGGGAGATAATGCCAGATCTCTGTGTTAGACGCCAAGGGTATTTCAGAAAGTTTTCTTACCTGTCTGAATAATTCATGCCAACTTTCTATACATATTGACTTTTGTATGATTACTCTGCTCTTCTCTAGTAGACTTCAGTAAACTTGATTTATCTTAATACCTTAGAGGCAAAAGGGCCAGTGCAGAGACTGCCCAACTTTCAGACACACAGGTTTTACTTGGGGAGTTCTTACTTTCTACAATCACAGGAACCTTTTGGATTTTGGCGCTTGATATTTTGATTGCTTTGAAAATAAACAAGAGGGGCGCCTGGGTGGCTCAGTCAGTTAAGCGGCTGCCTTCGGCTCAAGTCATGATCCCAGGGTCCTGGGATCGAGCCCCACATCAGGCTCCCTGCTCAGTGGGGAGCCTGCTTCTCCCTCTCCCTCTGCCTGCCTCTCTGCCTACTTGTTCTCTCTATCTCTCTGTCAAATAAATAAGTAAAATCTTTAAAAAAAAAAAAAAAGAAAAGAAAATAAACAAGAGGCAGGAATTTCAGGATAAAAAAAAGAAGCCTCTAGAACAAAGGATTCTTCTGCTATCACTTTATTCTCTAGCCCAAATATTTCTTCTATTCTATCTCATGAAATTCTTTATTTTCCCTAGGTGAAGCTGAACTTGGTTTTCAAAATAGGCATTACAGTCAATGACAAGACAAGCCTTTAGTGAGGATACTAATAATGCTACAATGCTTTATGTATGGATAAGTACCTATAATGTATGTGTCTATGTATTACTGTGCTGGTTTCAACCCTTTGTGAGACTTCTTTGATTCTAGAAGTAGGAGAAGGCTACAGTAGCCCCAACTCCTATTTCAGGGAGGTAGACCAGAATGTTTTGTTATCAACTGAATGTTATGTTTCTTACAAAAAAATATGATGATCTTCTTACATCTTAGAAGTTTTGAGAGAAATTATCAATTCATTCAAAAGTCTATTCCTATAACAGATTGAGAAATACATGACTGAGAAACACATGATATTATGTCCTCTTTAAACACTGTATCAGGTTTAAGAAGCACATGCTAAATGTTAAACAAAAGATCAATTCAAAGAAAAATATTAATTGAACTTTTAGCAACACAGGATTTTTATAAAAAAGTGACTTACTCTGCAACCTATCAGTCGGCATTTGAAAAATCAGACATTTAGTTAGAAATACTGGTTAAGAATGAGAATTCTGGAGCCCAGCTGCACAGGATTACTACCTGACCCTCCCAGTACTCGCTTTATAATCTCAGGCAAGATTTTTACTCCTTCACTCTTTCTCTTTTCTCATCTATTAAACAGAGGTAATTATAGGACCTATCTCATGATATTGTTATAAGGATGAAATAAGTTTTTATGTACAATTATATATATATAATTTTATACAAATATAAATATATATGTTATATATATCATTCATACTTTATATAAGTACTTTTTGAAGAGTAAAAACTCAACAAGTGATGCTATTATTATCACTGCACATGTACATGTTCATTAGATATAATAATCATTTTGAAAACCATGCTCAGCTGCACTTTGGGAAAATATACCACAACATTTCATAGGATAGAAGTTTCCACAAAGGCCTCAGGGCCATCACAGCTTCCCATGCCCTATGCACTCAAAGCCCCACAGGTAAGAGAGTGGGATTGCCGTTGTCTCTCAGGTGCAGGTGGGGAATAGTGGATGGTTAGGAACAGTCTAATTGGGATGGTCTATTCAGTCTGTCAGTGTGTCTAGAATAGTTGTTGGGTATGGAATGGTGAGTCTGTATAAAACGGTCATCTTTTGTGCTTGACCATATACCTGGAGTGCAAAGTCCATGGCTGTGTATA
This sequence comes from Leptonychotes weddellii, assembly GCF_054177405.1. Lineage (NCBI taxonomy): Eukaryota > Metazoa > Chordata > Mammalia > Carnivora > Phocidae > Leptonychotes > Leptonychotes weddellii. The sequence goes on along the minus strand of NC_138375.1, from coordinate 97,845,735 downwards.
GGCTAATTAGTATGAAGGAATATTCAGTCTTTCTGAAATTTTCTTGGGTGTTGAGTCATTATTAAACCATTACCTCTCAGCTCCAAACTCACATGGAGACTGGCCTGCAAGACCTACCTAGTCTCTAAGTCTAAGCTGATCAGCATGGCTAGGCCATGCACTGTAGGAGGAGGCCAGTCTCCTGGGGTGTTGCCCACACCATTATATTCCTCCTGCCCACTTTATGGGAATGGAGACATGTCTGCTCATTAAGGGTGGCTATGGGAGGGGAGAGAGGAGTGGGGCTCTGCTGGGACCAAGGCTTCCATACTCTAGCAATCACCTTTAGTCAGCTGCTTGCTTAGGGAAGCCATGCTTTCTCTACTCCAGCCTTAGCCCCACTGTTCTCAGGCAGGGGAATACAGAAAAGGAACTATTTGGAGATGGATTTTTGCTAATGTTCCAGGACCTAAAGACAGGGAGAGAGGAAATAACTAAATCAACTAAAGTTATCTGATAGATCAATTACAAGGAAGATTAAAATAGTTCTTCTCACTACATCTGAAAGCACTGAATAGTTGTCCCTTTTTGGCACTTTGCAAGATGCTCTGCAGGTTCTCACTGGTGGGGCAAAATGATAACTGACTCTTCCATTAGAAAATGTAAGTGATATGGTTCTGATTTGCTTTTTCTATTTGTTTTCCTAACTCTGATATCTGTCATTTAAAGGAATAGTTCTCAGAGGAAAGTGCAAAATGTATAATCTTCTTCTTATACAAACTGTGAAGGAGGACTCAGGGTCACAGGAAGCTCTAAGTCATCTAGAAAGTAAGAAGAACAGTGAGAAACAGGAGATAATGATTTGTTGTCCACAAGGATATAAAGCCAAGTAATTCAGGTAAGACGTGGAAATAAGGCATTGGGGAAAAAGGTTTCACTACAGACCAAATAAGAGGCAGAGAAGTCTGTAATTTCACAATGTGGAAAGATAAATTCCCTAGGTGACTGGACAGATTTAATTATAGAACTCTTCCATCATCTTATTTCAAATTGCAGTGAATTGATATTTCACCAACTGGTTTAAAATACTTTATATTCACTAGTCTTGCAATCTGTTTCCTCCTCTGTGCTCCTACAGCACTTTGCTTTATTTCAGAAATTATCCTATTTTAGAATGTAATTACTTATTTAACATCCATATCTTCCCTGTTTCCTCCCCTTGCTCCTGTATACACATTGCGCTTTCAAGCACATTCCTGTGCACATATATGCAGAGCATTGTTAAGCCAAAAATTACCAAGAGTCTGAGACTGACCCTACTTGCAAGCTGTAGGGGTTAGCATGGTTTTCATATTTAGGCATATTTCTCTGGGTCAGGGAAATAGACCATTTGTTATGGCAAAAACCACAGTTGATGAACTAAGGGGTAGATATTTGTCTACATGCACAGTGGTATGTACCAAAAGAGAAAAAGAGAGGAACCCCAAATTTAGGAAACTTCAATAAAACTTCAAGAGACTACTGGCACATGTGTTTGTCCACCCCTCCTGAAGGAGAGATTATGCACACACCTGGAGTGTAGGAAACTCCTATAGGGGCAAGGAAAGGTGTCTCCAGATTTATTACACTAAAATGCGAGCAAATGCCACCAGAGAGGCCAAGGAGAAGGCCTCATCTTTTCTGTCTTGGGACTTCCACAAGAAGAGAGATGGTTCTACATCTCTTCAGTAGAACACACTATCTCCAGACTCCAAGGCTCTTTGCTATTCAAATATGTCCTCTACTCAGAAAGCCTAGAACATGTAGGAACACCAGAAATCCATGGAGAACTTTCTGCCAACAATCAGGAGTTTTCTGGTATAGAATGAGTTAAAATATTATTTGTTGAATGAATAAATTTAAGGAACTCACATTTCAGTAGGAATTTTCACAAAGTAAACAAAAAATTGCCTATTTTCTAAAATTATGCATAAAACAGTATAGTACTATATATGAAGACATAATTAAATCAACTGGAATGGTCCAAATACAGAGAATACTAGAGAAAGATCCACTTAGACTGCCCCATGAAAAGTCATATGATATTCAAGCAGAAATATGGAAAAGGACACAAAGAATGAAGATTCAGGTATAGGGTATATAATTAAAAGAACAAGGTTTCTCAGAAACTTTATCTCAACACATACCACAAAGTATTATCACATATCATTATTTATTTCTAGCCTACAAGCCAAGATGTATTACCTTTATTATATTTATATTACCACCTGAGTATCATAAAAGTTCATGGGTGGCAGGGATGTTATTAAGTCCCAGAGTTAATTTACCTAGTGATGTCTGAGTCACCATGATGTCATCCTTTTTTTTTAATTTAATTTTATTATGTTATGTTAGTTACCATACAATATATCATTAGTTTTTGATGTGGTGATCCACGATCCATTGTTTTCGTGTAACACCCAGTGCTCCATGCAGAACGTGCCCTCCTTAATACCCATCACCAGGCAAACCCATCCCTTCTAAAACCCTCAGTTTGTTTAGAGTCCACAGTCTCTCATGGTTCATCTCTCCCTTCAATTTCTCCCCCTTCTTTTTTCCCTTCCTTCTCCTAATGTCCTCCATGCTATTCCTTATGTTCCACAAATAAGTGAAACCATATGATAGTTGACTCTCTCCACTTGGCTTATTTCACTTAGCATAATCTCCTCCAATCCCATCCATGTTGATGTAAAAGTTGGGTATTCATCCTTTCTGACGGCTGAGTAATATTCCACTGTATATATGGACCACATCTTCTTTATCCATTCATCTGTTGAAGGACATCTCGGCTCTTTCCACAGTTTG
>NC_138375.1:97833455-97842412 GCF_054177405.1 Leptonychotes weddellii | reverse complement strand
AAAGGAATTGATAAGAAGTTGTTTGAAAAAAGAAAGAAGAGGATTTTAAAAAAAAAAGAAAAAAAGAGGGCGAGAATGTGATCAGGCAGGGGAGTAGAAAAAAACCATACAATAGAGTTTTAGGGTATATTTTGATCTGTTAGAAGAAACTATCTCAAAATTTTAAAGAGAGAACAACTTATATATATATATGCCAAAAATACGGGTAACTACCATGAAGGGATAGAATATGACTCTAAAAATGAAAAATAAAAATGTTTTTTTTAAAAAAGGGATTGATAAGATGTTGGTTGGAAAAGGGAAAAAGAAAAATTAAAAAAAAACAGTTAAAAAAAATTAACTTTGAAAGACTAAAGAATCATGGTAAAAAAGCCATGAATTCTATGTGCATTATTCCCCTAGCACTGGAGTCCTGACGTTCTCATTGATCGGTAAACTTGGTCTTGGCTGGCTCTTCTCGCTGATCTTCTGGGGGAGGGGCCTGTTGCCATGGTTTCCAGAAGTCTTTGCCGGAGGCGGAATTGCCCCACCCTTGCCCGGTCCGGACTAAGTAATCTGCTCGGGTTTGCTCTCCGGAGCTTTTGTTCCTTTCAAGCTTTCCGTACAGCTTTGGAGGCAGACAATGAAAATGACGGCCTCCCAATCTCCACCCCGGAGGAGCCGAGAACTCAGGCCCCGCTCCTCAGTGAGCCTCTGGAGAAAAGCCGCCAGTCACTCCTGTCTCCCCGGTCTCCAGCCACACTCCGTGCTCATCCGGCCTGTGACTGCGCGTTTCTATCTCTGGCACCCAACCCCATGTGGAGTCTCCAAACCCAGCAGATTCCTGCGGTGCACTCCCGTGCCGCTCCTCCCGGGGGAGGAAGGTGAGTCTCCTTGGATCTGCTGCTTGTTGGGTCCCTGCTGGAGGAGCAGGGGCCCAACCGTGCCGCGGATCACGGTTTATGGCAACCCAGAGCTGAGAGCCCACTCCTCGGCTCCGTCTCTGCAACCGGCTTCCCTGCTCCGATACCTGGGAGCTCTGCTGCACTCAGGCACCCCTGGTCTTTCTGTGACCCCAAGTGTCCTGAGACCACACTGTCCCGCGAGGATTCCACCCCCCGCTTAGCCACTGGAGCGACGTCCCTCAGTGAAGCCGGATTCTAAAAGTTCCGATTTTGTGCTCCGCGGCTCTATCACTTGCCAGAAGTGGCCGACAGAGGCCCCTCCCGCGCTGTCTATCCTCCCGAATATTGCCTCGGATTCACTTCTCTGCACGTCCTACCTTCCAGAAAGTGGTCGCTTTTCTGTTCAGAGAGTTGTTGCTATTCTTTTCTTCGATCTCCTGTTGAGGTCGTAGGTGTTCAGATTGGTTTGATCCCTATCCAGCTGAATTCCTGAGAGGAGACGAAATCCAGGTCTCCTACTCCTCCGCCATCTTGCTCCGCCCCCAACTATGGGGATTTTTTCCTTAAAAACTTTAAGGGAGCTATAGAGGAGACAAGGTAACTGTATTTTATGACATAGCATAAAACTGAATTTAGAGATACAGCAGTGATTAAAAGAAAAAAAGCTTGTCTACCTAGGGAAGGCTCTTATTGATTTTTAACTCATGTAGCACTTCTAAGAACTCTTACGTGTTTCTCTAGAAATACTACTAGGGAAAATGCTGAGTTTACCTTGTGTTTCAATTTCAAAGTATTCTGCTTTCTCAGACAGTGAAAAGCTGAAAACCAAGAAATTGTTCAGAGACAACTGAGTATCAATTTTGCTTTCTTTCTTTGAATAACCTCATGGCTTTATTGGTGTATTTTTTTTTTTTTTACGTTTTTCCCAAATAGGTATATAATTCCATGTGTCTCTTGCACTGGGCAAGACTCTTCCTGAATAAGTAATTATGTGCCCCCATAAGAAAGCCAAGGTCATGGAAAAGTCTTCCAAGCATGTTCCATTGGCTCCTGCTTAGTATTGCTACTTTGTTTCTGTTGTGTTCAAGATGCTCTACCAAATAAATTTGGAACTTATAGAAGATGTATTTCCCCAATCCTTTACCTACACTGCTGCAGAAACTTTTAATAGATTTTCTCTTCCTCTTAAGAAGAGGTTAATAGCAGGCACTGTTGACCTATTTACTTACATATTGCTTGAAAGAAAATGAGCTATCTTTGGACACTTCCAAGAAGTCATAGGTAAGCACTATAGGAATTGTGTATCATTCAGTAGGAGACCAAGATGATGAAAGGAATAAAGTTCTGAAATGTAAAGAGGTCCATCTGACCAGAAGCATCGAAATGGTTTACCTCTTTCAATGTGAAAAATACATAGAGAGTGTTGTAGAGAAGAATCTTAGATCAGAAAATCTTCCAATTTTCAAGGATGAAGAAAGTTTTCCATTTAGATTTCATAAACTGAACAAGGTTGTGATGTCTTAAGAGTGACTGAAAAAATCTTAAAGAGACTGTATGTAAAAAATGCCCACTGGAAACTTTGAGTCATCCATAAAATGTTCTCCTATTTTACTTAGCATTACCCTTACAACCCATGATGTTAAACACTTTTCATATGAGTACACACATGGTACATGTGTATGTGCATTGCCTTATACCACAATGTTAAGTAAAAGTCGTGGAAAAAGTCACCTTTGTCTTATTACTGACTTCAGTGAGAAAACATGCAATATTACCAGTAAGTATGGCATCAACTATACATTTTTTGCACTGATTATCAAACGTCAAGTCAATCTTGCATTCTTTGGATAACCTTCACCTGGTTCTAGTGCATTAACACTTTTTTTTTTAATATTGCTGGATTAAATTCCAAATATGTTGCTATGGATTATTCTGTATAATTTCATGAAAAGTATTAGTCTGTAATTTTAATTTCTGTGATGTCCTTACCTGGCTTCAGTATCAATGTTATGCTTGCTTAATAAAAGAAGTTGGGAAATATTCTCTTTATTTCACAGGCAAGTTTATGTATGGTTGGTATTCTCTTTAAATATTTGAATTTACCAGGGAAAGCATCTGGTCCTGAAGTTTATTCTGTGGAAAAGTTTAATTATAAATTAAATCTGAAAAATAAATGGCTTTTTGGATATTATATCCCTTCCTCTATTATTGTGGGAAAGTTATGTTTTTTCATGGAATGTGTAGATATGACCTAGGTTTTTAAATTTATTGGCATAAAGTTGATGAAAATATCTCATCATTCTTTCAACGTAATAGAATACTGAGATCCTTTAATTCCTGATGTTTGGTAATCTGTGGGGTATTTTTTTTTTATTCCTTAATCTTTTTTTTTTTTTGGCCTAGAGATTATCAATTTCATCAACATTTCAGTAAAATAACTTTTGTTACCATTAGTTTTTCTTAATTTATTGTTTCCTTCCTTTGATAAAATCTGATTCATTTTGGTTTAAATCGCTCCTTACTTTAGTCTCAAGAAATTATCTTCTTTTTTAAAAGATAAATATTTAAAGCTATAAATTTCCCCTTTATGATTCTGTATGATGTATCCTGTAGAGAAGTTTTATTTTCATTATCAGTTAAAAATGTTTTCTAGTTACACTGTGATTTCCTGATCCATTTGTTATTTTTAAGTGTGCTCCTTCATTTCCAAGTATTTGGGTATTTTTTAAAATGAAAGTCTCCCTTTTACTGATTTCTAATAAAATTCCATTGTTGACATTATAACTTTTATGACTGGAGTGCTTTCAAATTTATTAAGATTTATTTTAATAAACAGAGCATCCTGGAATGGACTGGCCTGTGTCCACTTCAGCTCTGCAGCATGGTGAGCAGACATTGTCAAAGCTGCTCAACCTCGAGAGGGAGGAGTAAGATGGCAGAGGAGTAGGAGACCTAAATTTCCTCTGGTCCCAGGAATTCAGCTAGATGCTATCAAATCATTCTGAACACCTACAAACTCAACAGGAGATCGAAGAAAAGAATAGCAGCAATTCTATGAACAGGAAAGTGACCACTTTCTGGAAGGTAGAACATGCAGAGAACTGATTCCGAGACAATGTTTGGGAAGATAGACCATGGGTGGCGGGGGAAGCCTCCATCAGCTTACTACTGGCAAATGACAGAGGAGTGGAGCACAAAATCAGAACTTATAGAAGTTGGCTCCACTGAGGGATGTTACTCCAGTAGCTAAGTGAGGGGTGGAACACTCACTGGGACAGTGTGGTCTCAGGACCCTCAGGGTCACAGAAAGACCAGGGGTGCCTGAGTGTGGCAGAGCTCCCAGGTATCAGAGTGAAGAAGCCAAGGAGGGGGCTCTCAGCTCAGGGTAGCCATAAACCATGATCCGCGGCACAGTCAGGCCACTACTCTTCGAGCTGGGACGCAACAAGCAGCAGATCCAGAGAGACTCCCCTTCCTCCCCCAGGAGGAGCGGCACAGGAGCATACCGCAGGAATCTACTGGGTTTGAAGACTCCAAACAGGGTTGTGTGCCAGAGAAAGAAATGCTTGGTCACAGGCTGGGTGAGCACGGAGTGCAGCTGGAGACCAGGGAGATGGGGGTGATTGACTGCTTTTCTCTGGGGGCTCACTGAGGAGTGGGGCCCCGAGCTTTCGGCTCCTCTGGGGCCAGAGATTGGGAGGCCATCATTTTCACGCTCATCCTCCAAAGCTGTATGGAAAGCATTCAGGGAACAAAAGCTATGGAGAGCAAACCCGAAATTACCTAGCCTGGCCCCTGGCAAGGGTGGTGCAATTTCACCTCGGGCAAAGACGTGAGAATCACTGCAACAGGCCTCTTCCCCAGAAGAATACAGCACATAGAATTCATGGATTTTATCCTATGATTCTTTAGTCATTCAAAGTTAATTTTTTCAATCTTATTTTCTTCTTTTTCTATTTTTTAAAATTTTTTCTTCTTTCCTTTTTCAACCAACACCTTAACAATTCCTTTTTTAAAATCTTTTTTAATTTTCATTTTTACAGTCATATATTACTCCTTCATAGTAGTTAACCTTATTTTTTGTGTATATATGTTTTACTTTCTTTAAAATTTTGGGATGCAGTTTCTTCTAACAGACCAAAATATACCCTAAATCTAGTATATGCTTTGTTCTAGTCTCCCACCTGATAAAGACATTCTTTTTTTATTTATTTTCTTTTTTTAATCAACTTCTTGTCAATTCCTTTTTTAAAATCTTTTTTAATTTTCATCTTTACAGTTATATTCCATCTCCCTATCTTACTTACCCTTATTTTTTTATATGTATAAGTTTTTCTTTCTTTAAAGTTTTGGGAGGCAGTTTCTTCTAACAGACCAAAATAGACCCAAAATCTAGTGTGTGGCTCTGTTCTATTCACCAGACTGATCATATTCTTTTTTGTTTTTTTTTTCCTTTCTTTTCCCCCCGGTTCCGGGTCTTTTCTGATTTGTTTAGTATATATTTTTCTGGGGTCGTTGTTACACTTTAGCATTTTGTTCTCTCATTCATCTATTCTTCTCTGGACAAAATGACAAGATAGAAATATTCACCTCAAAAACAAGAACAAGAGGCAGTACCGACTGCCAGGGACCCAACCAATACAGACATTAGTAGGATATCGGAACTGGAGTTCAGAATGACGATTATAAAGATACTAGCTGGGCTTGAAAAAGCATAACAGACACTAGAGAATGCCTTTCTGGAGAAATAAAAACTAAAATCTAACCAAGTTGAAATCAAAAAGGCTATTAATGAAGTGCAATAAAAAATGGAGGCTCTAACTGCTAGGATAAATGAAGCAGAAGAGAGAATTAGTGATATAGAAGACCAAATGATGGAGAATAAAGAAGCTGAGAAAAAGAGAGAAACAACTACTGAATCATGAGGGGAGAATTTGAGAGGTAAGTGATACCATAAGACAAAACAATATTAGAATAATTGGGATCCCAGAAGAAGAAAAAAGAGAGAGGGGGGCAGAAGGTATATTGGAGCAAATGATAGCGGAGAACTTCCCTAATTTGAGGAAGGAAACAGGCATCAAAACCCAGGAGGCACAGAGAACCCCTCTCAAAATCAATAAAAATAGGTCAACACCCCGAAATCTAATAGTAAAACTCACAAGTCTCAGAGACAAGGAGAAAATCCTGAAAGGAGCTCGGGACAAGAGTTCTGTAACCTACAATGGTAGAAACATTAGGATAGCAGCAGATCACCCACAGAGACCTGGCAGGCTAGAAAGGAACTGGCATAATATATTCAGAGCACTAAATGAGAAAAATATGCAGCCAAGAACACTATATCATTGTCATTGAAAATAGAAGGCTAGGCTGCCATTGTGATTGGCTGTCATTGAAATAGAAGGCTGTCATTGAAAATAGAAGGAGAGATAAAAAGCTAGGCTGTCATTGAAAATAGAAGGAGAGATAAAAAGCTTCCAGGACAAACAAAACCTAAAAGAATTAGCAAACACGAAACCAGCCCTACAAGAAATATTGAAAGGGATCCTCTAAAAAAGAGCAAGCCTAAAAGTAACATAGACCAGAAAGAAACACAGACAATATACAGTAACAGTCAACTTACAGGCAATGCAATGGCACTAAATTCATATCTTTCAATAATTACCTGAATGGAAGTGGGCTAAATGCCCCAATCAAAAGACACAGGCTATCAGATTGGATAAAAAAACAAGACCCATCCATATGCTATCTGAAAGAGACTCATTTTAGACCGAAAGACACCTCCAGATTGAAAGTGAGGGGATGGAAAACCATTTACTATGCTAATGGACATCAAAAGAAAGCTGGGGTGGCAATCCTATATCAGACAAATTAGATTTTAAACCAAAGACAATAATAAGAGATGAGGAAGGAGACTACATCATACTTAAAGGGTCTATCCAACAAGAAGATCTAACAATTGTAAATATCTATGCCCCTAACATGGGAGCAGCCAATTATATAAGCCAATTAATAACAAAATAAAAAAAAACACATCAGCAACAATACAGTAAGAGTGGGAGACTTTAACACCCCACTCACGGAAATGGACAGATCATCTAAGTAAAGGATCAACAAGGAAATAAAGGCTTTAAGTGACACATTGGACCAGATGGACCTCACAGATATATTCAGAACATTCCATCCCAAAGCAACAGAACACACATTCTTCTCTAGTGCACATGGAACATTCTCTAGAATAGATCCCATCCTGGGTCATAAATCAGGTCTCAACCAGTACCAAAAGATTGGGATCATTCCCTGCCTATTTTCGGACCACAATGCTTTGAAACTAGAACTCAATCACAAGAGGAAAGTCGGAAAGAACTCAAATACATGGAGGCTAAAGAGCATCCTACTAAAGAATGAATGGGTCAACCAGGAATTTAAAGAAGAATTTAAAAAACTCATGGAAACAAATGAAAATGAAAACACAACTATTCAAAATCTTTGGGATGCAGCAAAGGCGGTAGTAAGAGGAAAGCATAGAGCAATACGAGCCTTTCTCAAGAAACAAAAAAGGTCTCAAATATACAACCTAACCCTACACCTAAAGGAGCTGGAGAAAGAGCAGCAAATAAAGCCTAAACCCAGCAGGAGAAGAGAAATAATAAAGATCAGAGCAGAAATCAATGAAATAGAAACCAAAAGAACAGTAGAACAGATCAATGAAACTAGGAGCTGGTTCTTTGAAAGAATTAATAAGATTGAAAAACCCCTGGCCAGACTTATGAAAAAGAAAAGAGAAATGACCCAAATAAATAAAATCATGAGTGGAAGAGGAGAGATCAGAACCAACACCAAAGAAATATAATTAGAAGAACATATTAAGACCAACTACATGCCAGCAAATTAGACAATCTGGAAGGAATGGATGCATTCCTAGAGACGTATAAACTACCAAAACTGAACCGGGAAAAAGTAGAAACCCTGAACAGACCCATAATCAGTAAGGAAATTGAAGCAGTAATCAAAAATTTCCCAAAAAACAAGAGCCCAGGGCCAGATGGCTTTCCAGGGGAATTCTACCTAAACATTTAAAGAAGAATTAATACCTATTCTTTTGAATCTGTTCCAAAAAACAGAAATGGAAGGAAAACTTCCAAACTCATCTTATAAGGCCAGCATTGTCTTGATCCCAAAACCAGACAAAGACCCCATCAAAAAGGAGCTTTACAGACCAATATCCCTGATAAACATGGATGCAAAAATTCTCACCAAAATACTAGCCAAGAGGATCCAACAGTACATTAAAAAGATTATTCACCACGACCAAGTGGGATTTATCCTTGGGCTGCAAGGTTGGTTCAACATCTGCAAATCAATCAATGTGATACAATACATAAATAAAAGAAAGAATAAGACCCATATGATCCTCTCAATAGATGCAGAAAAAGCATTTGTCAAAGTACAGAATCCTTTCTTGGTCAAAACTCTTCAGAGTAGAGGGATAGAGAGTACATACCTCAATATCATAAAAGCCATCTATGAAAAACCCACAGCAAATATCATTCTCAATGGGGAAAAACTGAGAGCTTTCCCCCTAAGGTCAGGAACATGGCAGGGATGTCCTCTATCACCACTGCTATTCAACACAGTACTAGAAGTCCTAGCCACAGCAATCAGACAACCAAAAAAATAAAAGGCATCCAAATCGGCAAAGAAGAAGTCAAACTCTCACTCTTTGTGGATGATATGATACTTTATGTGGAAAACCCCAAAGACTCCACCCCAAAACTGCTACAACTCATTCAGGAATTCAGTCAAGTGGCAGGATATAAAATCAATGCACAGAAATCAGTGGCATTCCTATACACCAACAACAAGACAGAAGAAAGAGAAATTAAGGAGTCGATCCCACTTACAATTGCACCCAAAACCATAAGATACCTAGGAATAAATCTAACCAAAGAGGCAAAGAATCTGTACACAGAAAACTATAGAATACTCAAAGAAATTGAGGAAGACACAAAGAAATAGAAAATACTCATGGATTGGAAGAACAAATATTGTGAAGATGTCAATGCTATCTAGAGC
>NC_138375.1:97801461-97833355 GCF_054177405.1 Leptonychotes weddellii | reverse complement strand
CGGACTTCCAGCTCTATTACAAAGCTGTCATCATCAAGACAGTATGGTACTGGCACAAAAACAGACACCTCGATCAATGGAACAGAATAGAGAGCCCAGAAATGGACCCTCAACTCTATGGTCAACTAATCTTTGACAAAGCAGGAAAGAACATCCAATGGAAAAAAGTCTCTTCAAGAAATGGTGTTGGGAAAATTGGACAGCCACCTGCAGAAGAATGAAACTGGACAGCCACATGCAAAAGAATGAAACTGGACCATTTCCTTACACCACACAGAAAAATAGACTCAAAATGGATGAAAGACCTAAATGTGAGCCAGGAATCCATAAAAATCCTTGAGGAGAACACAAGCAGCAACCTCTTCGACTCAGCCCCCGCAACTTTTTCCTAGACACATTGCCAAAGGCAAGGGAAGCAAGGACAAAAATGAACTATTGGGACTTCATCAAGATAAAAAGCTTTTGCACAGCAAAAGAAACAGTCAACAAAACCAAAAGACAACCGACAGAAGGGGAGAAGATATTTGCAAATGACATATCAGATAAAAGGGTAGTATCCAAAATCTGTAAAGAACTTATCAAACTTAACATCCAAAGAATAATCCAATCCAGAAATGGGCAGAAGACATGAACGGACATTTCTCAAAAGAAGACATAGAAATGGCCAACAGAAACATGAAAAATTGTTAAACATCACTCAGCATCAGGTAAATCCTGATGGCTAAAATTAACAAGTCAAGAAACGACAGATGTTGGCAAGGATGTGGAGAAAGGGGAACCTTCCTACACTGTTGGTGGGAATGCAAGCTGGTGCAGCCACTCTGGAAAATAGTATGGAGGTTCCTCAAAAAGTTGAAAATAGAGCTACCCCATAACCAAGCAATTGAACTACTGGGTATGTACCCCAAAGGTACAAATGTAGTGATCCAAAGGGGCACATGCACCCCAATGTTTATAGCAGTAATATCCACAATAGCCAAAGTATGGAAAGAGCCTAGATGTCCCTCAACAGATGAATGGATAAAGAAGATGTGGTATATATATATATATACATACATACACACATACACACATACACACACACACAGGAATATCATGCAGCTATCAAAAAAACGAAATCTTGCCAGTTGCAAAGACATGGATGGATATAGAGGGTATTATGCTGAGCGAAATAAGTCAATCAGAGAAAGACATGTATCATATGATCTCACTGATATGAAGAATTTGAGAAACAAGACAGAGGATTATAGGAAAAGGGAGGGAAAAATGAAACAAGATGAAACCAGAGAGGGAGACAAACCATAGGAGACTCTTAATCTCAGGAAACAAACTGAGGGTTGCTGGAGTGGTGGGGGGGTGGGAGGGATGGGCTGCCTGGGTGATGGACATTGAAGAGGGTATGCGCTATGGTGAGCGCTGTGCATTCTGTAAGAACGATGAATCACAGAGCTGTACCCCTGAAACAAATAATACATTATAAAAAAAAAAAAAGCTGCTCAACCTCACAAATCATCAGGAAAATGCCCATCAAAACCACAATGAGGTATCACCAATCAGAGGGGCTAGTATCAGAAAGATGAGAAATAACAAGTGTTGGCAAGGACATGGACAAAAGGGAATCCTCATGCACTGTTGGTGGGAATATAAATTGGTACAGCCACTATGGAAAAGCGTGTGGAAACCAAAAATGATAAAAAATACAATTATCACACAATCCAGTAATTCTACCACTGGGTATTAAAACAAAGAAAACAAAAATGCTATTTTGAAAAGATATATGCACCTCTATGTTTTTTTTATCATTATGTTGTACATGTGAAATATAACACTGTATGTCAACTATACCTCAATTAAAAAAAAAAAAAAAACTATTTCATGGCCCAGCATATGGTCTATCTAGCTGAAAGGGGTCATGTGCCCTGGAAAAAAAATTGGGGGGGGGGGATATAGTATTCTATATATTCCAATTGGATAAAGTTGGGTATAGTGCTGTTCAAATCTTCTATATCCTGGTTCATTTTCTCCTTCTATGTTCTATCAATTTCTAAGGGGAGGAAATTAAAGTCTCCAAGCATAATTTTAGATTTCTCTATTTATTCCCTTAGTTACATCAATTTTTATTCCTTCTATTATGAAGCTATTTTTAGATAATCTATTCTGAATAAACTGACCCTTTTATCATTATACAATGACACACTTTATCTCTTTTAACACTCTTTACATTGTGTCTATTTCATCTGCTCCTAACAGAGTCGCTCATCTTTCCTAAGCTTTGTGTTTGTACGGTAGACCTTTGTCCATCCTTTTATTTTTCTCCTGTCTGCATATTTATACTTAAAGCCAATCTCTTATAAATTGCATATAGTGTCTGATTGGATAGAAAAGCAACACCCAGCTCTCTTTTTATTTGAATTTTAATTTGGTTTCATTTAATGCAGTTATATTAATGTTTTTAAATTTACCATGCTGTTGTTTTGTTTTGATTACCATTTTATCTTTTTCTTCTTTGTTTCTTTATTTCTGCTTCTGTGGCTCTGGATTGAGGGTTGGGGAGTAAGCTTGGAAAGTGGGGATAGGTAAGGGTTTAATCAGATTTTTAAAATAGGACATTTTAACTTTCAACTCTACTTCATTTTATTAGGTTTTGCAATGGCTCTTTGAGATGAACATCCTTAAGGATATTCATACTTAATTTATTACAATCTACTTAGAATTAATATTCTATCACTACAGGTACAATGCAAAATCCTACAACAGTATAATAAAATGTATCTCTCTCCTTTATGTTTTATTTAGTCTACCTACTATTCTGGGCACCATGTATTTTGTTTCTGTATATTCTATCAACTCCATGAAACATTGCTAGTTTTTGATTTAAGTTATCAGTTAGATTTTAAAGAAAAGTAATTCGTTTATTCACATATTTACTTTAAGCATTCTTCATTCTTTTTTATATTTTCCATCTGATATAATATCCCTTCTGCCTAAAGAACTTCTCTGATTACCATGTGTTCTAGAATGGGTTTGATGTTAACAAATACTTGGAGCTTTCATGTATCTAAAACAGTTTTGATTTCACCTTAAGTTTTTAAGGAATTTTTCACTAGAAATAGAATTATTGGCAGACAGTCTCCCCACCCAAGAGTTTAAATATGCAATCCCATAATTTCTGTCTTCCGTTATTTCTTTCAAGAAGGCAACTATCGTTGTCAGAGTTGCTCTGGTATACATTATTTTGTGGCTTTTTTTCTCTAACTACTTTTAAGATTTTCTCTTTCCTCTTAGAATTCTGAAATTTTAGGGGCACCTGGGTGGCTCAGCTGGTTAAGCAACTGCCTTTGGCTTGGATCGTGATCCCAGGATCAAGCCCCACATTGGGCTCCCTGCTCTGCAGGGAGCCTGCTTCTCCCTCTCCCTCTGCCTGCCGCTCCCCCTGCTTGTGCTCACTCTGTCAAATAAATAAAATCTCTAAAAAAAAAAAAAAGAATTCAGAAATTTTACTGTATCTATTTGCGTTTTTCTTTACATTTATCTTCCTTAAGGTTTACTAAATTCCCTTGAACTCAAGTATTTTTTTAAATCCAATTTGGAGAAATTATTGCTATTATTTGAGATATTTTCCAGTGTCATTTTTTTCTCTTTTATCCTAAGACTGCAATAATAAAATGTTATTCCTCTTGATACTGCCCCATTGGTCTTTGAGGCTGTTCACTGCTTATCAATACTTCATTCTGTGCTTCAATTTGTATCATTTCTTTTGATTAATTTTCAAGTTCACTGATTCTTCTATTGTGCTCAATACACTGTTAATATCACAGTCTGAATTTCTTGATTTGAGGTACTGAGTATTTCAGTTCTAGACTTTGTTTTACTCTAATAGTTTTCCTGTATTTTTAAATTTTTGATTTCTTACCCATCATGTCCACCTATTGCTGTGTTTTACTTTTACCATATTTTTCATGTATTACTTGTAGTCTGTCAGTCATCACTGGGTCTCTTTCTAGTGACTTTATTATGACTGTATATGTATAATAAATTTGTACTTGATGTAGATAATCTATATTCTATTAGCTTCTTCTGTAAAGTATTGTTATGATCTAGCATGCAGTTAAATCACTGGTAGATCCCTTTCATCTTCTGTGGCTTAGTTTTAGGTTTTATTATGGCAGGTGTATTTCTCTAAGTCTTAATTTAGTAGGATTTTGCGCTGTTAACTCTGCTCAGTTTTTTCAGCTTCTAGCTGATACTTTCCTTTGTTGCTTGGAGTCTTGCCTCACATTGGTACAGGAAAGGAATTAGCCTACAAACAGTATTATTTTAAATATATTTTGCAAAATTATCATCATAAATAGGAGGATTAGTTTGACAAAATTACTATGCCATCATTGGAATGTGAAAGAATGTTTCAGAAGTTGTGAAAAATACAGAATAATGTAAATAAAGTATACTATAAAATTACCCAGAATTTGCATAAAAACTAAAGAAATCTAAATCAAATAGGGACTATAGCTATTAATAATATCTCAATATTGGTTCCAATATTGAGTAACCAATACATTTCCATTTTAACAAATGTATCATACTTGTGTAAAATTTTAATAGTAGAAACTGAGTTGGGGGGTTGTCTAAGGTGACTCTGAAATATCTTCAATTTTTCTGTAAATCTAAAACTGTCTAAAAAGAAAAATCTTCTTTAAAAAATCACCTATAATCTTCACAAAGGAAAACTACAGAATGGCATATCAGATACAAAATCTTAATGCATGTAATTGTATTTATAATATATACATATTTATCTGTCCTCTCATGCATATATATAATCTGTATTATGTAGGGATCCACTTATTTCTCTGCTAACCATACCCTGAACAATTTCCCAGGTACTTAAATATTCTTCAAATAAGTCTAAAGGATTTCATCACATGGGTATGTAATAATGTAACTATTCTCTTTTCATCTGATTTTATGGTTGTTTCCCATGTTTTGAGCTCATAATAGGAATATTCCTATCCTTGGTGAATATTATGGGGCAGATCTCTAAAATTACAATTAGTGAGTTTCTGATATGATTATTATTCTGTTGATACAGAATTGCCAGATTGCTCTTCATAGTGTTTTGCAGTATATTTATTTCTTGCCAAAAGATGGTTTTGTTCATCAGTGAGTCCTTACCACCTAAGTTATGCTCAAATTACTTGCGATTGACCCAAAGGGAATGAGAATGCCATTTTTTTTTTTCCATACAGCCCTGATACATGTTCTGTCGTTCATTTTTTTTTTTTTCCCTTTGCTGATGCAGTAAATACATTTGTATTTTAATTTGTATTTCACAGGTCACATGTGATCGATCTTTCCTTGTTATATTTGATTAGCTATTCATCTCTTAAGCTTTAATTTTTAAACATGTATCTGTTCATCCATTGCCATTACCAGACACTGGTTAATGGGGTAGATATAATGGTGAGAAAGAAATACACCTCACAGAGCCTTTGTCTACCATTTCAGATACATGATAAAGAAATGGTTGCACTTTTAGTGTATAATTCTAGCTGTGAGATAAAGTGCTGTGAAATTATGTAAGGCAAAGCCAAAAAGACCTTGGAATTACCTACTGATGTTTACTGCCCACATTCCTACTGGAGTGTTGTTTTCTAAATAGCTTATGGTTTATTACTCATTGTTCATTAATTTCATTCTTTATACTTCTGCACAGTTATTTGTTTTTATAAGAAAAATAGAAGTCCAGACAGAAAATCAACATGCATAACTGTACACCAGAAAACAATGAACAACTTCAAGCACTGTCTTTTCCAATGAGTGTCTTAACATGTGGAGCACGGAGAACAAGGTTTAACACTGGCTATACTCCCTTTCATTGACTTCTGCCATGCCCACTCATGCTAATAATACAGTCTTCATGATTACATTGGCAGCTGCTCCGACAGTCTATGTGTAGGATTGAAATATCCCATTGAAGTAGTCGAGGGACTTACACTAAGAATCATTAGCCAGTTCAGTTGCAGAAAGGTCAGACAAGACTTGGCCCTCCCACAGCATGCTAGAGTATTTTATCATCAGGTAACAGACACCCACGCAGTAACCCAACACTCACTGTCTTCCCCATTTCCTCATTCTCTAGACAAAATAAGTATCAAGGACTAAAACATAAATGATTGGCAACTCTGCCACATTAGGTCATGTCGAAATTTTGGCAAAGCCTATCATTGCATGTGTTTTCCAAGACTACAGTTTAGTTACAGGTGTAACTCACCACCACAAAAACAATGTAAAAATGAAGTATGAATGATGAGCTGAAGCTCAATTAACACTGCTTGATAGGGGCATCAAACAGTAACACAGCCATTAAGGATAATTACAATCATAACACAGCCTAAAGGGACAGCCATTTTTCAGAAAGGCAAACTCATGCTGCAAATTAAAGGAGGTCTAGGATGTCAAATCTTCAAATCTGTGATGGAAATAGCCTGGTTCCATAGGTTACAGCCTATCAGAGCCATTTGTCCACAGTGTTAAAATTTACTGTGACATTTAATAACCATTCCATGAAGAACGATTTTTTGGAAACACAAAATAGGCCAATTTAACAAAACAGATCATACAAATTAAGTAAGGTTGTCATGAACATTGCTCTGCCCATAGGCTTTCTTTCTAAAGGAAGGAGAACCTGCACCCAAAGACTCAAAACTCCTGAGCCCATTCTACGCATTACCCCCTTATTTCATTCCTGTGGATGGCTCCCAAGATTTCCCACCCATCATGTACACAGCCTATATAATCCATGGGGCTGTGAATGGGATAGATTCTGTGATTGATTGTATTATACAACAAAACAAGTTTAAGAAAGTGAGATTATCTGAATGGGTCTGATGTTATTTCAGCCACTTAAAACAGAGTTTTTTCTGAGTGGTGGTAGAAGAAAAGTTAGAGATTTAAAGTATGAGAATGATTTGGTATGCTATTGGCTTGAAGAAGGAGAGGGCCAAGTAGTAAGTGATGCCAAGAGCATCTAGGAGCTTAGAGCAGCCCCTAGGTGCCAGGCATTTAAAAAAAAGAAAAGAAGTTTTTCCATTTCTTTGCGTCTTCCACTATTTCCTTCATAAGTTTTTCAAGTACAGATCTTTTACCTCTTTGGTTAGGTTTATTCCTAGGTATCATATAGTTTTTAGTGCAATGGTAAATGGGATCAATTCCTTGATTTTTTTCTGCTGCTTCATTATTGGTATAAAGAAATGCAACAAATTTCTGTACACTGATTTTATATCCTGCAACTTTGCTGAATTCATGTATTAGTTCTAGCAATTTTTTTGGTAGATTCTTTCAGGACAAAGAAGATGTGATCTTACACACACATGATGGAATATTAATCATCAAAAAGAATCAAATCTTGCCATTCGCAATGATGTGGATGGAGCTAGAGTGTAACATGCTAAGCTAAATAAGTCAATCGGAATAAAAAATACCATATGATCTTACTCATATATGTGGAATTTAAGAAACAAAATAGATGAGCATATTGGAGGGGGAAAATAAAAGAAAAAAGAGAGAGGAAAATAAACCATAGAGAACAAACTGAGGATTCATGGAGGGAGGTGGGTGGAGAATGGGCTGGTTGGGTGATGGATGTTAAGGAGGGCACTTGATATGATGAGCACTGGGGTGTTGGGTGTCATACGTAAGTGATGAATCACTGAATTCTGCTCCTGAAACCAATATTGCACTGTATGTTAACCAATTAGAATTTAAATAAAAAATACGAAAAGAAAAAAAAAATAGGAACATCAGTTCCACAAATTCAAGGACTGAATTCTGCCAATGATGAATGAGCTGGAAGGGCATTTTTTTTTTTTTTTTTTTTTTGGTCCCAAGCCTCCAGACAAGAACTAAGCCCAACTGATATCTTGATTGTAGACTCTGAGGTTTTGAGCAGAGAATCAAGCCAAATGGTGGCCATTTTTACCCTACACAACTGTTAGCTAATAAATGGTTGTTTTAAGTTCAGTTTGTAGTCATTTAGTAAACATCAATAGGAAATGAATATGATGCCCAAGGGCACCTGCTGTGGTCTGTGAGTCACTCCTGGAAAGGAGGATTAAGGAGTTAGAAATGATCTGGAAGAATAATCTTCTTCTTTTTATAGCTTTATTTTTCCCCTGAAGTTAAAAATGCTCAGTCCAAAGAGAGAAAGGGGAAAGAGTGGGCTTTTTATATTGCCTGTCAGCCAGAGGCTTTGAACTAAAGGGATAAAAGATACCACCTGAGGCTTGCCTGTGGTCAGGCCTGATCCAAATGGAAATGAAATAAGCATTTGAGATCAAAGCCTGAGTCAGGGCAATAGAATATACTAGAGTGACCCTTGCTCTCTGCCAATTCCCGCACATCAGGATTCATAGCTCCAAGTATCTGACAGTGGATCCAGTTGTGAATGCCTCATGTTAAGTAAGATATCCCAAGTATTGTGACAGGTGATTAATTTTTAATGCCTACTGCAAAAAGTATTGCAAACCCTCCAAGACTTTCTGGAACCAGTGACTAATTATCTCTAACAAAAGATTCCAATAGGAAAATCAGATCCATTTTTAAAAAAGTCTTCAGAGGAATTTTATTTCTTCAATTCACATGGCTTTCAAAAGCCTTGCCTCTGTTGACCCTTCTGCCTTGGAATTTTGCTTCTATCTAGCCTGGAACAGCTGAATTTCAGCTAGTTTAATGGCTGGTGTGCAGTCCTTGGAGGCCCATCACTGGTCATGTTTCTGAAGACTGGACAGAAAGGCATGTTATTCAGCCTCAAGCCATCAGTAGGAGGAGCTCTCTGGCTATTTCCTGGAAGACCTCATTACTTGATAACTCACCACATTCAGGATCTGGCCCTATGTCTTCTAGGCCCCAGAAGCCAATGTTTATAGTGCCCTGAAAGTGAAGTCACTATTCAAGGATGAGTTTACACTAAAAATGCCAAAAAAGTTATATGTGTATTTCTAAAGCAGAAGTATCGTTGCTATTAGGTTTGAAAAAAACCGCAAAAACACTCAACTTGGCCTGATTATTTTCTCTCCATGTGTGTATCTAAATATGAAGGTAATTTTAATCAGAATATTTCTATATAAGCATGGAATCAAAACCAAAAAAAGTTAAGACTAAGAGACAATGATAAATGACAAAACCCAAAGTGGCATAGTTAACATCATGGACTCTGAAACTAGACTGATGGCTTTCAAATCCTGACTTTTCCACTTACTGATTATTCTAAACGCCTATTTTGGTTTCCTCATATGTAAAATGCATAGGATAATAAAAACATCTACCTCCCAGGGCCTGGTAGGGGGGTGGTGTAGTTGTGCCAAAACTCCTTATTCTTGTCTCTTTAGCACAGTAATATATTTAATGCACTTATAATTATGCCTGCTATCTAGTAAAAGTGCTTTATAAATATACTGAGTAATCAGGGGATGTCTGCTTACGTTCTTCATGGACAATGTTTCAATTGACAAGAACATCCCTCTACTCTAATAAATAGATTCTTTTTAAATGCGGTGATAGGATGAAGGCAATACCTCACATCATTCAATAATAAAGGCAGTATCACTAGCTAATGTGTATTGGGTGCCCACCACGCGGCTTGATACTATTCCAAACTCTTTACAGATAACAATTTTTATCCTCAAAAAACCGCATGAGGTAGTCACCATTATTACCTTCATTTTAATGAAATGACTGAGGCACAAAGAGCATGGCTAATTTGTATATAATTCCACAGCTGGCAAGAGGCAGCACCAGAATTCAGCTTCAAAAAGCAGCATCTTCCACATATCCCTGAGAGCTTGTGAGAAATGCAGATCCACTGGCTCAAGACCCGACTTGGGACAAAAATCCCCATACGGGCATCTGAATCTACACTAAGGTCCATGAAGCACAGATCTCAATCCCCACGGCCCTCTGCCTCTCTCTATGTATTAACTTATTAAAACTCTACAACAAAACAATGAGGTAAAGATCCCCATTTGTTCACAACTTATAAGAAAAACACAGGAGAGAAATCAAGCGGAGTAAACTGTCCGATCTCTCCTGACTAGCAACTGGCACAGTAGTGATTCAAACGCTTCGTAAGCCACTATCCTGAAACAACTTTCAAGTGGTCAGTTTTAAAAACAGAACAGAATGTGGAACCATGCTTGTTCTTTTGCCTGATTTGCTTCAGGAACATGGCTAGCTCCAAAAGACAAGTCCCTGGGTAACTACCTCAAGATATTTGAATGACTGTCACCAAGGCCTCACTAGAAAAATATCCTGCTATCACAGGGGATGCCCAACACTGATGCAATTAATCACCTTGAGTTTCAAGTTTCTACCCCAGATAGTATCAAATGGAAGGAAAAAAAAATGCTCCCCACATATTCTACTTGCTCTCAGTCTGACAAAGAGAGAAACAAAGATAATTCACTTGAAAGCAGAAGACTGTTCAAAATCTGATTCTGAGAATAGTCAGGTGGCCCCCCTCCCGAATCCATCCCTCACACACAGTTCTCACCTGGTCCTAAATTTTGAAGAGAAAGCTGAGGTAAGTGGAGAGAGCACTGTGGTAGAGTTCTTAAACCATTTATGCCTTAAAGAAGAAAAACTAAAATGGTGGAATTTATGAGCCAAGTTCAAGTTCAACAGGTTTGTTTTCTTTTGAAACATCGTTTCTTTTCACAAATGAAAAGATTTACCACACTTTGGACAGACTTCATGTCCATTATCCAATTTAATTCCCTACACATTATCTTGAGGCATTCTCATCAGTGAAAATGGCCAGTAGGTGGAAAAACCAGATGCTCCTTCTCCTGCTCTTATTCCAGAGCCCACACTCTGAACCGCAAGGATAGATTCCAGCTGTGACTTTGCCAACTTAACGTCTGTTAAAAATATGAATCAGACCATGCTTGTTTAACCAGATTTTTGCTTGCTTGTTGCAGAACAAACAAGCTGACCCCAACATAGAGACAAATCTGTTTCCATTTATTAGCTATGATGCCCATTTAAGTCATAGCTACTTTGTTCCATCTCTCAATCAACTTTTGAATTTTCATAATTGCTGCAGTCATAGCTCCACCTAGAGCTAAAAATTGTACCTAAAAAGAACATTGACCGTAGATTAGTTCTTTTCTTCTAACATAAATAGTACTTTCTAACTTAAGAAACAAAAATGTGCTCTAGATTGGACACTTAATACAAACATGGTAGCTTCTGGGCCCAGGGCCTCTACCTCACTGAAAATGAACTATACTTCTCATTGGCATCTTCCATATAACACATATTCTTTGAAAATTCTACCATATCAAATTTAATTTTTAGTAAATTCATGTAGTAGCTCATACTGTAGGCATTGATGTTACAGTTACAAATACTATATTGTATACTTGAAATTTGCTAAAGTAGTAGATACAGTTGATAGAGGAGAGTTTTCATCACAAAGAAAAAACATTTTAACTATGCAAGGCTGTGAATGTTAACTCACAGTGGTAAGCGTTTTACAATATGCACCTAATTTAATCAGGTTATACACCTTAAACTAATGCAAAATTATATGTCAATTACATCTCAATAAACCTGAAAAAAGGTATGCTTTGATAAGAAGCATCACATGTAAGCAGCCCATCTACTTAGAATTATGAGCCTGCTTAGGCTCTACGTAGCCAGATCTTGGTCTGAATCCCATTTAGTTCACTTCTTGACTAACATGAAAATATATCAAGGAAATAATGAAGAAATACAAATTATAAACATTTTGGTATTGTACTAAAGTAATATATGTATTTGAAAAAAATGAAACAGAAGTGTAGATACCATAAGGAAAACTGTATTTCATACCCCACTTCCCCAGGCCCAGACCCACCCTTTTTTTTTGGTTTGTTTTGGGTTTTTGTTGTTGTTTGAATAAAAGCTTTCAAATAACAAATTCCAGTTAGTTAACATAAGGGGTAATATTAATTTCAGGTGGGCAGCATAGTGATTCAGCACTTCCATATATGACCCAGTGCTCATCATAAGTGCCCTCCTTTTTTTTTTTTTTTCTTTTAAAGATTTATTTATTTATTTGAGAGAGCGAGAATGAGGGAGAGTACATGAGAGGGGGGAGGGTCAGAGGGAGAAGCAGGCTCCCCGCCGAGCAGGGAGCCCGATGTGGGACATAAGTGCCCTCCTTAATCTCCATCCCGTTTCACCCACCTCCCTAACCCACGTCCCCTCTGGTAACCCTCCGTGAGTTCTCTATAGTTAGGGGCCCAGACCCACTTTTAAGAGGCAAGCCCTTATTTAAAATTTTAAAGACTTCAAACTGAAAGCATAATTGACAACCATTTACTGCCAACATCTTAGGTTTTACCAAGTATTAATATATAGCTGTATTTTAAAAACATGCTCTAGTAAACATGATTAGAGACTTCTCTTTGTGCATCTGGGGGAAAACACAAGTAGAATTAGTGGAATAACGTTTTGTTTTGTTTTTAGCTATACACATCTTTAACTTCACAAGACATTGCAAAATAATTGTATAAAATCAAACTCCCTAAGGAGGGCACGTGATGTAATAAGCACTGGGCATTATCTAAGACTGATGAATCACTGAATTCTACCTCTAAAATTAATACATTATATGTTAATTAATTGAATTTAAATTAAAAAAATAAATTAAATTAAACTCTTCCCAAAATCTTGGGAACAACCTTAGCCAATCATCTGTCCTGGCATTAATACTGCACTATGGCAATTAAAAGGCTTTAGGGATATCTTGATATCTAGTAACGTTCCTCCCACCTCTCACTTTATTCTTTATAATTGTGCTACTTTGGTACTTTATTCATCCAAACCAATTTTTGAATTACTTTGTCAAGAACTGTTAAAAAAAAAATTCTTACTGTAACTTTGACTGTAATTGCATTTCCTTGATACACTAATTGGGAAGAACATACATATTTATGACATTTAAATTCCTTTATCAATGAATAAGCAAGATCTCCGAGATTATTTAGATCTTCTCATGCTCATCAGCTGACTCTAAGTCTTAGGCATCTTCTGTTCAATGTATTTCTGGTTATCTCTATTTGTTAAGGATCTTTTTTTTTTTTTTTTTTTTTTAACAGAGATAGAGAGCACAAGTAGGAAGAGCGGCAGACAGAGGGAGAGAGAGAGAAGCAGGCTCTCTGCCGAGCAGGGAGCCTGATGCGGGGCTTGATCCCAGGACCCCGGGATCATGACCTGAGCCGAAGGCAGCCACTCAACCGACTGAGCCACCCAGGCGCCTCTGTTAAGGATCTTATTTTCAGAAAACGAAACTCCCTTCTCCATCGTTTCATCAGAAAACAAAACTTTTAAAAAGAGTACTAGGTAGCTTGTAGATTTTGCGGAAGGGCCAGAGAACCAAGCTTAGTGCTCCTGCCAAGAGGAACAGGACCAAACAAAGTCCAGCCCCCAGGACTCCTAATAGAGGAAATCTCCTGCTTCTGTTGGAGCCACTCTTCACAAGGGAGCTGAAACACTAGGGACTGACCACAGACCCTTGTGGGTAGCAAACTGCCAAAGAACCAGATGTCACTAACCTCACCATCCCAACTGAGCTTGAGTACATGGCCTCCTGCCCTGATCACTGTCAGCTCTCTATCACTCAAAAATCTGTTTCATTGAACCAGGACCAATGAGGCAATCTCTCCATAAGGATGTCTGGAACACGGACTTGCAGCCTCCATCAGAAAGGAAAAACTGGACTATTGATTTTCCGCATCTTTTTGAAATTTTATAAATGAGCGTTGCTAGAACACAGAGATACAAATTTTAAATATCGACCTTTCAGAAACCTTATTGAATGTTTTTATTAGGGCTACTTGTAGACAGTCTTGCAATTTCCCACTAGACAACCTTATAAAGCAAATTAGAAGTATTACATAAAAGGGCTTTTATGTAATCTATATGTTTATATTTTAATTCCTGCGTCAATTTTAACAAGACATGGAAGTTCAACATGAAATACAAGTATTGCTCGTTTTGTTTTGCTTCGGAGTTTATAGAGAACCTGTCTGTTTCTCTAGTACAGATGAGACTGTAGGATTGTCTACTCTTTGCTAACAATTTTAACTAGGGAGGACTGCTAAAATTCACAAAATGCTTTTAATGCCACCATTTAGATAATCATATGGTTTCTCTTTGAGTGAGCATTTATTCTGTCATCCAAACCAAGACAGTTTTGACAGTGAAAGAAGGCACTATTGGTGACTGTCAGAGCAATGCGAATAAAATCGCTTTCCCTGGCAAAGTGGGGCTCAAGTCCACCATAATTTTCCCCCTTCTTCATCAATTAAGGGAGCAAATTACGTTAAAAGATTTTTATTATAGAAGCATCATTGGAATAACATCTAGATGGCACAGTACTTTTTTGTTTTAGTTAATCCTTTCTAGGATTTTTGCTTTGTCAGTGCAAAATAAGTGCAAAAATAACTAATTTTGTAAGTGAAAAAAATAACTATTTTTTTCTTCTCTTATCCTCGATTGGCATTGGCCTCCAAAGTACAGAAGCCACACTGATTGGGTAAGTTATTTTTCCGTTTCATCAGGTATCACATGGATTATTGGTTTACTTAAAGGTTGCAAAAACTCCTGGTACAATGGATTTGCAATTTTGGAAACGTGTGTGTTCAATTTTTAGTTTTATGCTTAAATTTTCAAATTAACATAAGCTTTTGCTTTCCCATGATAACCATGTTCACTTGTTTTTAGTTTTGATGCCTTCCTCATCTTTGAGTAAGGGTAAGTACCATGGCTTTTACTGGCCAACGTAAGGCAACCTCGAGTGAGTCTTTGATGTGATGTGGGACAACTTCACTGGCATCCATCACTCGGTTGCTACACCACCACCCTCTTGCCACGCAGCCTGAAATCCGATTCGTTTCTTCGAGGAGAAAACATTAGGCCTATTTTTCAGGTCTCTGAAGTCTGATTTATGAATGTGGATTCACAGACAATTGCACAGAGTCAGCAAATGATCCCAGAGAATTGTTAGCTACAGAGTATCAGGACATGCCTTAACAGTTCTCTTCTGGAATTCTGGTTTCTCTAGCTATTATTTCATTACCTCTCTGATGCCTTCAAATAGGTAAATTTGTCATTTTATCTGGTGGTTCTCATTGCTCTCATGGGAGAAACCATCTGCACATGTTAATCCTCCCTTCCCAAAGGGGATAAATCCTCATCTCTTTTCCTTGATTTTTCTTTCTTTCAGGGTCAATTTTTATTTTTTATTTTCCTTCCCATTTCAAGAGTTCATCTAATATCTAGTGATTATTTTTCTTCATCTACATTTGAAAAGTTCTAATAGAAACTTATGTATCATCTATTGGTAAACTTAATTTCCAGATGAGCAGGTCGGTGCTGATACTGTAGGACCTCCACTCACCTATTTCAGAATAGAGAGAGCTTTACCTTGGGGGCACCGCCTCTCAAAGTAAGGATCCTGTTTTGGTCTTTGTTTGGTTTGGTTTTAATCATGTGTTCTATTTCCTAACCGAAAAGTCTTCTTTCCCTTCTCCCACACCCAAGTTCAGTAAACAGCCATTCCAGATGTGCCATAGCAAGGCAAAGTGAGAAGGACCTCTTCTTGTCTCTAATTCTCTCTTCCTCCTGGCTCTAAACCAGCTCTCTTCCCTAGAGCTCACCCCCCACATTGCCCTGTCAGTCACCACTGGTTCTTCTGCTTCCCACCATATAAATGTTTGTTACAACTATCTCATTAACGGTTTCCCACTCACTGTTTTTATTGCAGGTTTATAACATTTTGCATGTTTTTCTTGAAACTTCTGAGTAAAAAAATACATTTTACCAAAAAAAAGTGGAGACATACACAGATAATAAATGGTACAGTGTGAAACAGAAATTGTATATACATTTATGTGCCTATCACAGTGCCTGGTACACAGTAAATGTAACGTATTTATACCCTTATACTTATCTATTGGTATGCAGTAAGACTGAATTGGGTGGTACTACAATCAAAATTAATGTCATCTTAGGATGAGGGGTAGTTCCCTTTTACTAAAGTTTGGAGACTGGTATAAGAAACCAAGGATCCCAAGTCTAGTCACATACAGAAGCTCAAAATTGTTTTTCTAACATTACAGAAAACAAACCCAAGAAAGAAGCCACAGTTACACAAGTAATACGCACTTTCTAAATGGGCTCTTCTTAGGATTATCCTTTAGGCTTCTTGTAGTCACTCATGAGTGAGCAAGGACAACTTCTATCAGAAGAGAATTTTCTTCTGGAGGTAATTAGAATTGTGGTTAAGATCACAGGTTCTGGATCTAGACTGAATTTTCATCTTTGCCCCATCTGGAATAGGCTTTATTATCTTAGATATATTGCCTCAACTCCCCATGTCTCAGTTGCCACATCTGAAAAATTAGGATAGTAACTTCAGGTCATTAGATTGCCTACATCAGACAATACATGTAATGCCTTACAACAAGGCCAGGCAAAGAGTGTTCAATGTATGTTAGGTATTGTTCTTAATAATATTCTCTAAGTCATTATAAGATTAGAGCAATGCAATATTCTACTTACTAGTCTTCTGAGTAAACTGAGCAGTAACAACATGGTATCATCGCACCATTGCAAAACTATTGTATCTTAATGGCCCCCAACTAGTAGTTATACTTTCTAAGTATCTATAAATACAGCTACCCAAGGATGTCAACATCAGCCTAACTGTGCTGTGAGACCCTGACACTGCAGCGTCAGAGAATAGTGTGCAAGTCAGTCATTCTCTACTTCTGGCTGCATATCATCATACTCTAGGTAGCTTTTAAAATACCCTTTCTCTTATTAAAGGATTTGAGGACAGGGCCTGGGTCTTAGGCAACTGTATATCCCAAGTACCTAATGTAGCATCTGTCATGTAACAGGCTCTAATGAATAGTTAATGCTATTATAGAATTTCCTTTATTCTCCAATATTGGAGAATGTTCAGTGTATGTTTGCTATTAGCATTGTTATGAACATTCTCAGTAATTACAAGGTTGGAGTAACATTCTACTAATATTTTCTAATTTACATAAAAAATGTGAAACCACATTTAGTCATCTCTAATATTTTTATATTTTAGTATTTAACAGTAATATACTTATGTTTTATGAGGTCATTTCCTGAAAAAGCTACTGAACAAAAAATCATGAATAGTCTTATGAGTGAAATTACTTTCCCAGTTCTTTTTTTTTTTTTAAGATTTTATTTATTTATTTGAGAGAGAGAGAATGAGAGCGAGCAAGCACGTGAGAGGGGGGAGGGTCAGAGGGAGAAGCAGACTCCCTGCCGAGCAGGGAGCCCGATGCGGGACTCGATCCAGGGACTCCAGGATCACGACCTGAGCCGAAGGCAGTCACTTAACCAACTGAGCCACCCAGGCGCCCCCCCAGTTCTTGTTTTAATTCTTGTATTTGTCAAGAATATATGAAGAGATACATTCTCACAATGAACTTAACAATATTGCCTATATTTTTAAATTAAATTATGAATTTGGGTATATCTTTATAAAAGATTTTGACTAACAGGCCAAAAATTTTTAAATGTCTACCATCTTAACATCAGATTCATTCTTTGCACAGGAGCTACATCCTTTATAAGCAGCATCCAAAAGGAGCTCTGAATGATCTTAAAGATGACTGTGGTTATGGCTTTTAAAACATGTGTGTATAATTTTATATAAAATGGCTTGGAATTTCAGGTCTGTAGTCATGTTAACCCCTCCTCAGCCACTTCTGCCCCTTTTCCCTAAGTGAAATCCAGCCAGTACCTCCAGGTCACTTCCAAAGAGTACAGTTTGTTAGGGATTATATATGTGGGGAGAGTATTTAAGGAAGAGTGCAAAGAAGTGGAAGGAGTCTGAGAGAACAGTCAAATGACCAGAAGATCCAAAGACCTGTAGACAACACAATTCCATTTGATCAGTGCCATGGATAGAGGTAGACCTAGGATAGAGTAGAAGTCTATTAGAGTCTCACCCAATTCAACTAAGGGAGAACTGGGACAAAGAACAAGGACTGCAATTTCTGCCTGTAGCTATAGAAAGTATAGCTATCAGAAATGCTATCTGATATGTATCTGATATGTCTGTTCAAAGAGGAGTTAAAGACTAACCATGTTGTGATACCTGGGTGGCTCAGTCGGTTAAGCATCTGCCTTCAGCTCAGGTCATGATCTCACGGTCCTGGGATCGAGCCCCACATCGGGCTCCCTGCCCAGTGGGGAGTCTGCTTCTCCCTCTCCCTCTGCTGCTCCCCCTGCTTGTTCTGTCTCTCAAATAAATAAAAAATCTTTAAAAAAAAATTTTAAGAATAACCATGTGAAGAACTGTATAGGCATGTTCCTGACCTTTCTTGTTCAAAATGAATTAAGTGTCTGACAGCACTGTAGGTCCAGAAAAGAGTTACTAGTTCATCGGGATTAAAGCACAGTGGAGGAGGATATGGCCAGAGATGAAACCATGCAAGCAGGCAGGGAAGTCAGGAAGGTGACAAAGATCCCTGTGTTCCATGCTCAGTATGCCCAGTATCAGGAAGGAAATGGGAGGCCATTTCATCATGAAAATGATGTAAAAGAACTGTTGGTTCAGCTAAGTCATCGTGTTGCTACATGAGAGATAGGGTGGAGAAAAGTCAAGTAAGAGGCAAACTTGTGGTAACTGCAGTGAACAAGGACATGAACCCAAAATAAAAACAGGAAGAGAGAGAGGAGGTGTCAAGGGAACAGTCTTGAAAGGTAGTGATCACATGGCAGGCATGGATTGACCGGAGTTCCCCAGGTAGATGCTTTCCCATTAACCCATGCATTCTCCTAGCATCTGGAATTTTTCTAATGCCTATACAGTTTCTATTACATTTTCCCATACATGTTCCTAAAATATGTACATGGGGAATTATTTTATTGCTTGCCTCCACAAATGCATCCTCTACTCTGTGGCAATAGCAATTTTGTCTTTTTTATGTGTTACTACATCCTTGGTGCCTAGTAGTGATCTTTTAACACAGTAGATATTGTTAAAAGAATACTATAGGCCAAAAGTACTATCACTGAGGTTGAGGCCCCAAAGGAGTAAACCAAGACTTAATACCTAAACTCGATCCAGTTTCAACCCCCCAGGAGTGGAGGCTTTAACCAGTCAACATAGAATTTCCTGGCCAATACTAGGAATTTTCCTGATAAACTCTTTTTGCTCCCCTTAGGAGGGCAACTTTCCCTCAACAATGTGCTTCTTGCCAATAAATTCCTTTCTTCTTCTTCTTTAATGCCCTCTACCTTTAAAAACTTTTGTTTCGCTTCATGTAGTCCCCATCTACTTGCTAGATGGAATGCTGCCTGATGCATGAATAAAGTCAATTAGACCTTCAGATTTACTCAGTTTAGCTTTGTTTTTTTAATATCCAATAAATTCCTTAATGTTGAGAAGGAAAACACAGTGTAACTGTTCTGACTGGGGAACTGGATGGAAGAAGGTAGCTTTCACTGAGGTAGGGAACACTGAGGACAAAAAAGTTTGTGGGTGACCTCAAGTAGGGTCAGTTCAATTTTGGAAATTTTGACTTTGAGATATCTGGAAAAATATCTAAGAAAAACCATCTAGTCAAAGTTTTGCTAATTAGCCAATGTTGTTGTATAATAATCACCCCCCAAAATCCCCATAGCTCCCAAGAATAGACATTCAATTAGCAGACCTATGACAAGATGGGCTGAATCTGTTCTCCACAACACTGTCAGAAGGAGCAACCCCTTCTGACACACACTGTTTCAGTGGCTTAAAGCACAAGAATGAGGAGCCAAGCCAAACTACACTCATAACTTAAAAGTTTCCACTCAGACATGGTATATAGCACATCTACTCATATCCCTTTGGCCAGAACAAGTCATGGAGCCAAGCCCATAGTCAGTGGGACAGAGATGTATGACCTTATTTAGCAAAGAAGAGGAATACAGCCTACTACACTTAGATTAAAAACAGTACAGCTCTCAGAGTGAGCAACACATAGGCAGTACATAAAGCTATCCGAGGATATGACATCGCACAAGGGAGTGTGTATAGTGAAAGGAATGACCTGGGACCAACAGAAGGAGAAAGAGGAGAAAATCCAGAAAGGAGACTAGACCAAGCTGAAAGAGATGCAGGAAGAAAGCAGGGATATGCTCAAGTCCTTGACCCAAGGTAAGCCTTAGCTGTTCTAAAATTGATCCTAGTTTAGTCTGTCATGAGTGCCAGTGAATCAACATCCTGGCAACAACAGGAGGCCCAAGGAGAGCTGCTGAGGTCTGGAAATCAAAAGAGCAGGTCCTAGCATTTACCTGGCTTCACACCTGCTCCTCACGGCCCCCCATGTGGCTCATTCATTTCCCCAGCATCCCTCAGTTTGTGTCCCCCTCCCTTTGGAGATGTCAGAGGTCAGAAGTTGATCTGGGCCATGTGCTCCTTTCCCACTGCCTTTCCCACTCTTTCACCTTTTCTTATTACCTTTCTTTCTTTCTCTCTCTCTTTCTTTCTCTCTTTTCTTTTTCTTTCTTTCTCTCCCTTTTCTTTCTCTCTTTTCTTTCTCCTTTCTCTTTCTCTCTCTCCTTTCTCTCTTTTCTTTCTCCTTTCTTTCTCTTTCTTTCTCTCTTTTCTTCCTCTCCTTTCTTTCCCTCTCTTTTCTTCCTCTCCTTTCTTTCTCTCTCTTTTCTTTGTTTCTCTCTCTCTTCTTTCTCTTTCTCTCTCTCTCACTCTCTCTCTTCTGTCTCTCTTCTCTTTCAGATCTTTACTTATTTGAGAGAGAGAGGGAGATCTTTTATTTACTTATTTGAGAGAGAGAAGGAGCATGAGTCGGGGGAGGAGCAGAGGCAGAGGGAGAACCAGACCCCCCACTGAGCAGGGAGCCCAAAGCAGGGCTCAATCCCGGGACTCCGGGATCATGACCTGAGCCAAAGGCAGACTAGACGCTTAACCGACTGAGACACCCAGGCGCCCTCATCTTACTTTTCATTTGAACTTCTGCCCTGGCTAGCGGAGGATCTCAAGATGAGATCAGCAAACTTCTTCCTGTTAACAGCCAGACAGTACATGCCTTAGGCTTTAGTTCTTTCACAGCTACTGGATTCTGCCTTTGCAGCATCAAAGCGGCCATAAACAGTATGTGAACAAATGAAACAGCAGTTCAGATTTGGCCTGTGGGCCATGAATTGCCAACTCATCCTATAAGGGAAGGATTCGTTTCTGACCATCTCTGGCTGCTTTATGCTATTCTGACTTGACCTAGTATTTAGACAAAATATAAAGACTGGAGATAAGCCAATGGTAGGCATGATCTCTGGTAAATATCACCACATGCATACTTACAGAGTTGTTAAAGTCTAGGTTACAGGCTCTTTAAAAAATCATTTTTAAAACGTATCCTCATCACAATAAGGGAAAGTTAGTTTTTCAGGGTTTACTTTGAAACACATGGAACAACTGAAAAATCTTTATTCACCCATGTCAGAAACAAGGCATTTGGAAACAAACACATTGTCTCAATCAGACCGCTTTTCTATTCTAAAGCAAATCATCTTAAAATAGCATCAAAGCAATTGTACTTCTAAGTCTCACATTTAATTATTCTTCTTATTTTGAGTGAAACATGATTAAACTATAGCCATGTTTTCCCCCAGACATCTTAAACACCTAAGAGCTTTTTTTTGTAAAAGGAAAATGTATTCATCCTTTTAAGCTTCAATTTAATATCAGAAATATAAAAACTTCCAGAGGACACAGCAAGTTGTCCAGAACTTGACTGCTTTGGGGAGAAAAATAAAATCTACAGCCACGCCATAGAATCCTTGTAGAAAAGAAAAAAAAATCATTGCATTGATTCCTACAAAAAGCAATGTTTATTTAAGTACAATGTTAATTACCCAATTATAAAAACTCAGAAAAACTTAAGCCTTCTTGCTAATTGCTAAGCGCTCATCACTCAGTACAAATCAATACAGGAGTAAATGTTCTCCAAATAGGCAAAACTATGGTTGTATATTTTATTCTGGTTATTTATTCCTTCTTCTGTAATTGATTTTGAAAACTGTTTTCCATATGTACTTATATCTATGTATTTTTCTTGCTTCAAAAAGCAACCACAAAAACTGAAAATAATTTGGACAAGGAAATTCTGTATCCATCAGATCAAGAGTTAGCACTGGTTATAAGTAAGGACAGTTAAAAAAAAAATGTGGACACTTGTGCACAGAAGTAATCCCAACAATTATACATATATTATCAAATAAAATCTTTTCTTGTGCATAGAGATTAAATGACAAGTAAGAGAGGTTAAGTAATTTATCAACAGCAATCACTCAGAACATGGCAAAGCCAAGATCTGCCTTTGGAGTACAGAGTTTTAAGCATTTAAACTACTTCCCCGAATGACCAAGTGAACATTCTCTCCTGACTGCCAAGCTGACCCTAGGACATTCCAACATTCTATCCAACTCAGGCAGGAGGTCTGTATTACACTCCACTGATGGTTTTATATCTCCTAAGAAGTAAACTTAGTCCAAAAATTATACTGTTTTGGGAGTGCTTGATCCTTGCAAACCTGTGGACAAACAATGGTCTCTAAGTTGGAACTGCTGCAGCTTCTAGTGTTTCTTACCCCTAAAGAGTCATGAAAGTCTCAAAAAGAAAACTGGAAAGCAAAGGAAATCCCACGTACAACCATCACCTTTGTGACACTTTGAAATGTCCTTTATATCTACTGAAGTTTTCTTGGAAACATGTAGATGTCCCACACATAAGAGCATTAAATAGAGTCTCCTGACATTTTATTATCTGTTTTCTCCATGAGACAGAGGCCTTGTCTTTCACCATGTGTTGCATTTAGTTCCTAAAACAATGGCTCTCATATCAAAGGTACTCAACAAGTATCTGCAGAGAGTGAATAAACTCGATGGCTACTTCTCAGCATTCACCACCAGTACTTTTTCAACTATGTGGCCCCAATTCTTCATTTATTTTTTGGTTCAATATGTCTTTAAGAGTGTTGGTTCCAGAATGTTTTCACTGGAAGGAAGCATTAGGTATAGCAATCTAGTAGGGGTGGAGATGAGTGATAGAAAGGGTGTTTGGGGACTTAAAACCATGATCGCACTGCAAGGGTATGAGTGATTTTGTCTTCATGTAGTGTGGCTTGGCAACTCACTGGAGATTACTGGAGTGGGGATTAAACTTCTCCAAGCCTTCCCTCAATGTCACCAGTTGCCTTTATAGATAAGTCTTTTCACTCTTGCATAAATGCTTATAGATTTTACATTTGGGTAAAAATTGTATATTTTATATTATTTAATATATATTTTATTGTATATTATATAATAAATAAGATGTTGACCTGTGCTGGGGCTGACAGGCTCCAGACTGGAATGTGGAGTGCCTGTGGAAAGCCCCAGGGCACAGTGGCCAGGGTCCACATTGGCCAAGTCATCATGTCCATCGGTATCAAATTAAAGAACAAGGAGCATGGGATGGAGGCCCTATGCAGGACCAAGTTCAAGTTCTCTGGCCACCAGAAGATCCACATTTCCAAAAAGTGGGGATTTAGTAGATTTAATTACGAAGAATTTGAAGACATGGTGGCTGAAAAACAGCTCATCCCAGATAACTATGGAGTTCAATACATCCCTTTTCACGGACCCCTGGACAAACGGGAGACTCTGCATTTATGAGAACTTTGGCACTGCTCCCTCCATAGTCATGTCCAATAAATCCTACTTCCTGACCAAAATAATGTATATATCTTATAATGTATTAACGTTGTTATTTTTCATAGAATATACATTTTAATGAGGCTCAAGACAGAATGTTCAAGTATAATCAATTGTTTTTGCTTTATTCCACTTAGGAAAATTACATCTATTTTGTATAGTTACTATTTCTGTCTCTTCTGTTCTGGGCTCTTTCAGAAACAGAAGCTTTAAGAAAATTGAGTCTTCTTTCTCCTCCTTATCTGTGATCTTCTCTGTCACCCTTTTCCTTTAAATGACCTTTCTGTCCAGAATATAGTGGAAGTTTTCCTTTACATTTAAAAATCTGGTTTTCTTCAGGGGCAGGTCTACTCTACTCTCCAAGTGATTTTTTTATTACTATCAATTCTACCTACTAGCATCTCATTTTGCATTTTATCCTGGTGATCTCTGTCTCTCTAGCCCATACTATCTATTTGCTGTTCATCTTTCCCAATACCATGTCTTCTTCTATATGGCTACGACTGTCCTATTTGAGTTTACAGGTGATTTCTACCAGAAAGTTCATTCCTTGGGCCTTCCAAATGCTGCTCCCCTTATCTTAATATGAAATAATTTTGAAATAATCCTCCCTTTTTTCTTACTTATTCTCAACAGTGTATTTACATTACCTTTGCTCCTGCTTTCCACCTACTCTGTAGCTACAGAATCCCTTTTCCCCACCTGTAGGCAGATTATTATTTTGAAATCATGGTACAATTTGCTGTCTCCAGAGTCTTCACCCATGTCATTGCTGCTCCATGTGGGTGGCACTTCCTTAACATTCTAGCTAATTCTCTGATATGGTAATCCTCATTTTTTTAATTTATATAAGTAATTCAATGAAAATTACAATGAAACTGAGCTTTCAAAATGTACTTCACCACCATTAGTCTCTTTATATTATCTACTTACTGCTTTTGTTTCTGAGATTAAAATCTTGGCCTGCATTTAGCAAGATCAAAGAGGAGAAAAATGGAAAAAGCATTCTCTCTACTTCTTAGAGTAGAGCTCAAGAGCCATAGAGAGGAAACCCTCAACTTTCTGCATACTATACACTCTGGGTCTGAATCCAGGTACTGTATGTACCTGTTAGTTCAAATGTCTTGTTTTCTCACTGAGGTGTGGTATATTTGATAATGCAAAAAGTCATCCTAGAAAACAAAGATTGCAAAAAACGGAGCATCCAGAATTGTGACAAGCAGAGTCCTCTTTGGACATCTGAATAATCTGTAAAGGGTGATTAAAACAATTTGGAATTTTCATGTTGGCATATCACTCTGGCAACCTCATAGAGAGTCAGTAGAGTAGGTGAGAGGAGTCTGGTGGTTACTGCAATGTGAAGACCCAAGAATCATCCAACTAAAGGAGAGGCGATGCAGGATAGGAAGAGACAGATGACAGATCTTTAGGAGGTGCAGTTTTCTGCAAATGGAAACCTATGGATATGTGCAAATGAGGGTGAGGGAGGAGTAAAGTATACTCTCCGCTGTCTACCTTGCCTGTCACCAAGAGAAAAATTTCAGAATAAAGTGCAGTCTCAGGACAGGCTGAAGTACATAAACATCATTTTTGGAAATAAACCTGTCAAGTTTATTTTGCTTTTGGAGATTGCTGATAAAGATGTGTAGTTACCAGTAAAATTCTGAAGCCCAAGAGAAGGAGAGGAAAAATTAAGATGTCATGAGCTTTCAGGCTATAGCTAAAATCATCAGTGTGATTGCTCAGGGACAGTTTGCAGAGTTAAAGATGAGGACAAAACCCCAGGGGCAAAGTGGATCATGGCCTATTTATTACTTTCTATTCTTCAAGATTCTACTCTTCATAGCCTCCCCAGCCTATTTAGGTCTTGAGATTCAGTCTTCAGCTCTCCCTAGGAGTAGGTGGGTCAGATTTAGACAACTGTTTCAGAGAAGTGACTCACGCTCTGTCACACCAACTCCACTCACCAGGCTTTGAGTTGTAATGGCAAGCTTGCCAGCTTGAAATTGAGAGGCAGGGTTGGAATCATTTGCTTGAGAAGAGAGGTTCAGGCTTGGCATGTAGGAAACTGAGTGAATTGCAATAAACGATGAGGAAAGAAAATGGAATGGGGTTACTAAACAGGAAGTGCGTAAGTGTTTATATCCCATACCACCTGTGATCAACAGCAGAGGTAGAAAGGAAGGAAAAAAAAATGCTTATAGAAAGCCAAGACTGTGTTTTTCAAAGTATGGCAGTAGATCAAGAGGATGACACCTTAGAAACACTGGTGAGACTGCTTACAATTGTACCAGTGGCCCATGGGGAGTAAAAAGATGAATCCCAACAGGCTGATCACAAGAAAAATGTCAAGCACTTCACATTTCAGTGTGCTTGAAAATTAGGCGTCATAAGTTTATGAAGATTATACCATTTATGGCTTAAATCACAAAGGAAGTTATCAAAATCCAAGATGGTGAACCTATTCAAGGAGATAATAAGTTTAGGAGACAGGTATGGAAGTGGGTTGTTAGAATAATGGCCAAAAAAAAGGAATTAAAGAAATTATTTGGAATGAATGTCACAAGGCAGCTGAAGTCACATGCAAGTCACAATCATAGAGTGGTCCATCGGTCAGAACAAGGCCCATTTTCAAAGGTTCAGGTTTTTTACAAGAAAGCTGAAGAAATTTCAACTAAGAGTAACAAAGGGGAGTCAAGAGAATGACAAGAGTGTCTGCTAATAAAATGTCCATGGGATGAATTTATGGGTCCTGCTTTCCAGTTCCATGGTAAAGAGAATGAAACTGCAGTGGGAAAAGTGCCAGGGAAAACGTGTGGTAGCAACAGCTCACACCAGCTCACAAGAACAAGTTCCACGATGTTCAGAAATTTTCAGAGCTGATTGCGAAGACTAACTATACTAACTGATGTTTCACTACATGAGTGTACAGTTAAGGCAGTGATATTAAAACCAAAGGCAATACATACTCAAAATCCCTCATTTCCTCATGACTGTACTGCATTTTATTACCTATACTCTTGAGGTTATTCTCACCTATTTTTTTTTTTAAAGATTTCATTCATTCGTCAGAGAGAGTGCAAGCACAAGCGGGGGAGCAGGTAAAGGGAGAAGCAGGTTCCGACTCCTTCCCAGGACCCCAGGATCATGACCTGAGCCGAAGACAGACACTCAACTGACTGAGCCACCCAGACGCCCCTGTTCCCACCTATTTTATCTGCATGGTTGAAATACTACATCATGGGGTGCTACTGCCCATCCATTCTCAACTCCCCATTCAGTAACATTGATTTGGTAACTGGAAATTGACCATGATGGAGTTTTTACACTATGGAAACATAAATGCTACAGATCAGGGTTCAGTTCGTTGTTTTGTTACTTGTTTAGACAAACCATTTTCCACTTGTTGCCTACTGCTGTAAATAAAGTTTTACTGGAATACAGCCAACAGTAAGCGGTATCGTCTGTGGCTCCCCTAGAATGACAGCGCTGAGTAACTCTAAGAGAAACCGTGTGCCACTAAATTTAAAATGTTTACCACTGGCTCTTTAAGAAAAAGTTTGCCAAATCCTGATTTAGACTTAAAAAAATAATGGAGAAAATAGTGCAGATTAAACTTACCGATGTGTAAGAAATGTAAATGGCCACACGTCTGCAGCCATTTCATGGTGAGTAGCACAAAGAAAGATTGGGGAAAACATTCTCTTAGTGTTTCAAACCACAATCTGATTTGGCAAAGAAGTCACTCACGTCATTACAAATTAAGCCTGAACCTGACATTTGCTTTCATGGTTTCACTTTGCCTTCCTCATCAATCTAAACGAAAGTATTAACCAACATTTATGTTGGAACTACATCCATTTGCAGCCACTGTTTATCAGTAACAAGAGTTCAGCCAAAAAAACAGTGTTCTATGCAAATCTATTGGCTATAAGAATTTATAAGAAACAGTATCATTATCTGTAAACTGTGTGCTACACATTATTTATATTAGTAAATTGTATCAAAAACTTGCGTATGTGTGTGCGTGTGTGTGTGTATACATTTTTCCCAGAGAGCTAGTTTTAAATATTTACCAGCACCATGAGTAATATGAAGATATTAAAGACACAGAAGGTTAATCTGTAATTGAACAGGGTTCCTAAAAGACATCATGATTTTACTGCTGTGGAGGTTAGCAGTACAATGATGAAGAATCACTAAGCACTTTGAGAATAATCGATAGGTGGTCAAAAACCAAAACTTTTTTTTCTGGAGGAAGTTAATCATCATTCCATAGGCACGCATGGATCACTCTGACTGGTACGGACTCTCCAAGGACAAATTTGTAATATATAGTTTTGGGGTCAGAAAAAGCCTGGGTCATTATGGTATTGAGAGCCTTAAAATGCCCATAGTCTGCCTGCAACAGTAGGTCAACTGAGCTCAGAACTTCCAAACTGAACATTTATGAATGATTAAAGTAACCTTCACATTTTTGCTAGCCCAAGAGACCCTCGGTGTGTGCTGGAACCAAGGGAAATCTGTTTGCCTGGTATATAGAAAATATACCAGTCCATTCCTCAGTGTTGTGTAGGAATCCTAATTTCTATTTCCATCTCTCCCAGCCTATTTCATATGGTTTCAAATTTTCTACATCCCAAGTCCTTATCTACAAAGGATGGCTGCCATTCTACTCCTTCCATCTCCTAAGGCAGCCATGTGTCTAAATGAGAAAATATGCTGAGGACACTGTAAGACTGTGAGATCAAAGGCACAAGGTTAGTTCAAAGCACTCCAGCCAGAAAAAGTATTCAGCACCTTTGTGTGAACATAAAATTCAGAAAGCTTCTCAACTACAGCCTAACTTCCAATAGCCAACAGTGGGAAGTTCGACTACCATCTGTTGACCAAATATTAGTATTTAGGTGAATAAGAGTCTAGATACATACCTGAGATTATTACGTGCATCAAAAAGTAATCGATGTTTTTTCAGAAACTGAGAATTGGATTAGAGACTAATTGCCATTTTTAAACAAAGGCAAGGCACAGGGCAGCACATTCACTCACTTTGCCCAGAGACTGTGGCCTTTATTATATGTAAATCACTGACGTCTACAACAGGATTCAAGTGTTACTGTTCCTGGCACTCTGAGTGTGATTATTCAGATTTTTCTGTCAACTCTAGGGTGTGAGTTCAGATAACAAGGCGTAATGTTCTCATCATAGCTATGACCTCTTGCATGGCCATTCATTCCACACATGTCCCAACTGCCAGTTATTATTTCCAACGGCTGTTGGAGAAGACTTCCTAATTATGATACCAGATTCTTTCAATAAGATGGAAAAAAAAATTTTTTTCTCAAAGGAGGGAAATAACTGGCAAAAATGCAAAAAGGCTATCAACAGATATTTAATGAAATGGAAACAGATGATCCTTACACAGACATCTAGAAAGGAGTTTAGGATCATCAAGACACAAGAGACCAAGTATGCACCTCACAGACAGCTGTTCACATGGCCTACCTTAGATATGCTTAGAAGAGTTATATTAGTCTGCAGTTGGGCAGAATCAGCTAACACAAAGTCTGTTTTATCACAACTTGCCAAATATCTCATGTAATTTATTGAATACTGCACTGAAAGTGAGAAACAGAATGGTTGTATGGGTACAGAAGTGTCAGAAGGGTATTAGTTGTTAACCTTCATAATGGTGTGGCTGCCCAGCATCATGAGAGAGGACTAGACTACTTATGGCTAGCCTGGGGAAAAAAAATCACAATCTCAAATTAGAGGTGGGATTTCTACTAAATGTGTATTGGTTTAAGACCATCATAAAGATGAACCTTTGTAGGTCGGAGGTCCTCTAAACAGTTAATTTTTATATCAATTAGGGATAAGAAAATACCATATTTATCTTTTTTCTTTTTTTATACTCTTTGTTCCTTTATGTAGATCCAAGTTACTGATGTCTATCCTTTTCCTTCTTTGACTTCTCCAGCCATTACAGATTTCAATCTCTTCAGAACACCCATATTGTGGTTAATACATTCCTTCACATTTTTACTGTACTGTGTCTTGCACTGATCATTGTTGTTTTGTGATCTTCCTGTGCAGTTATAAAGTATCTGAGGGAGAGGTCCTCTATTACAGTTTTTATTCCACCAGTGCTTGACACAGAAGTGAGCCTTTAAAAGATACTGGATTAGCATTGATTGATTATAGAGGAGTAGGAATGTCCAAATGTTGCAGATATGCCACATGCATGCTTTGAATAGTGCGTGAAATTTGACTGAGCTCTTCCACTGATGGCATCGTTCCCATCAGAGCTTCAACCTATGATGTGGATGCTTTACCTGTGCTGCTGAGATTATTTTAATAATACCTAATCAATTCTGAGAATAGCTCATAATCTAAACTTTGGAATTTACGAGGATGAGCATGCACATGGGAGATGGTATGGGGAAGGTGATGGCAGTTTTAGTCGTCACAGCCTGATAAATAGAAACAGGTCCTGCAACCTGATACTTTTTCTTCTTGCCCACATACCTTATGATCAGGTAAGAGATGGAAGCAAGCCCACTGGTACATTTTACATCTATTACTTTAAACTTAACTTCTCGTGTAACTTTTCATGTAAGTTTGCAGAATAGAGCAAACTTGGAGGTATTTGAAAAATACTACTTTGATCTCAACTAGTGGCTTCCTTGGTGCTCTCTGTGTAACTGAATGGACTTTCTCATTTATGGTAACTGAGTATCATAATGCTTTTAATTATCATCTCCTGCCACTTGCTCAAATACGGAATAGCAGGCATCTCTGAAATAATTCCTGACCCTGGGAATGATTGTCCTTTCATAGTGTTAAAATGCATAGGATCAGCAAGTGTCCTCATAGTCCTACATTGCCCTGTTTTCCCAAGCTCCCCTTAACTTTTTTTTTTAATTTTTTTTAAGATTTATTTTATAGAGAGTGGGCACAGGGGTTGGGGGGGAACGGGCAGAAGGCAATGGAGAGAGAGACTCTCAAGCAAACTTCCCACTGCATGCAGAGCCCGACAAAACAGGGCTCCATCTCAGGACCCTGAAATCATGACCTGAGCCAAAATCAAGAGTCGGACCCTTTACCGACTGAGCCACGAGGCTCCCCTTCCTTAATTTGTTAAACAGCATTTTCCTGATAGTTTTTTTCCCCCCCCACAAAAGGACCTCCTTGATAAAGAATGGTGATCACATTAAGAATATACAGTCCACGGAGGAGGAGCAAGATAGCGAAGGAGTAGGAGACCTGGATTTTGTCTGGTCCCAGGAATTCAGCTGGATAGGGATCAAACCATTCTGAACACCTACAAACTCAACAGGAGATCAAAGAAAAGAATAGCAACAACTCTCTGAACAAAAAAGGGACCACTTTCTGGAAGGTAGGACGTGCAGAGAAGTGAATCCGAGGCGACATTCGGGAAGATAGACGGTGGGGGAGGGGGCCTCCGTTGGCCGCTGCAGGCAAGTGATAGAGCCGCAGAGCACAAAATCGGAACTTTTAGAAGTTGGCTCTGCTGAGGGACGTCGCTCCAGTGGCTAAGCAGGGGGTGGAACCCTCGCGGGACAGTGTGGTCTCAGGGCCCTCGGGGTCACAGGAAGACCGGGGGTGCCTGAGTGCGGCAGAGCTCCCAGGGATCGGAGGGGGAAAGCCGGCTGCAGAGATGGAGCCGAGGTGCGGGCTCTCAGCTCGGGGTTGCCATAAACCGTGATCCGGTGGCACAGTCGGGCCACTGCTCTTCCAGCAGGGACCCAACAAGCTGCAGATCCACAGAGACTCACCCTCCTTCCTGCAGGATTCTGCTGGGTTTGGAGACTCCAAACGGGGTCAGGTGACAGAGATAGAAACGCTCTGTCACAGGCTGGAGAGCGGGGAGATGGGAGTGATTGACTGCTTTTCTCTGGGGATGGACTGAGGAGTGGGGCCCCCAGTTCTCGGCTCCACCGGGGCCAAGACTGGGAGGCCGCCATTTCACTCTCGTCCTCCAAAGCCGAAGGGAAAGCTTGCAGGGAACAAAAGCTCCCGAGAGCAAACCCGA
Organism: Leptonychotes weddellii; assembly: GCF_054177405.1. NCBI lineage: Eukaryota > Metazoa > Chordata > Mammalia > Carnivora > Phocidae > Leptonychotes > Leptonychotes weddellii. Next base: position 97,801,509 of record NC_138375.1, on the reverse strand, counting down.
GCAGATTACTTAGCCCAGAGGGGCAAGGGCGGGGCAATTCCACCTCCG
>NC_138375.1:97765685-97800961 GCF_054177405.1 Leptonychotes weddellii | reverse complement strand
TTACTCTCAGGAAACAAACTGAGGGTTGCTGGAGTGGGGGGGGGTGGGAGGGATGGGGTGGCTGGGTGATAGACACTGGGGAGGGTATGTGCTATGGTGAGCGCTATGAATCGTGTAAGACTGTTGAATCCCAGACCTGTACCTCTGAAACAAATAATACATTATATGTTAAAAAAAAGAAAAAAAAGAAGATAGTAGGAAGGGAAAAATGAAGGGGTAGAATCAGAGGGGGAGACAAACCATGAGATACGATGGACTCGGAGGAACAAACTGAGGGTTCTAGAGGAGAGGGGGTTGGGGGGTTGGGTTAGCCTGGTGACAGGTATTAAAGAGGGCACGTACTGCATGGAGCACTGGGTGTTATACGCAAACAATGAATCATGGAACACTTCATCAAAAACTAATTATGTACTATATGGTGTTTAACATAACATAATAAAATAAAATTTAGAAAGAATATACAGCCTGCTTTCTATAACTAGTGGGGGAGGGTGATACCATTGCAGCTAATTTTAAAAAGGCACTTTGACTGTAGGTTTTTCCCTTACTAAATATTTAAATTAGTAGCATTCATCAGCTTTCGTAGAATTCTGTACTCTAGTGCCAACTCTACTACTAACTGGCTTTGTATTTTACCCTCTTTGAGCCTTAGCACTTGCACTTGTGAAAATTTTGGAGGCAGGAGGTGGTTTAGAGTATCATGATGTGGAAGGTCTCTAGTTTGAGTTTAATATTGCTTCACATAAATACTCACTGTGATGACACCATCTTACAACTGTAGAGCACTTAGAGTTTGCAAAAAATTTGTTTTCATTTGATCCTTAAAGTAATCTCAAAATAGTCAAGGTATAGTTCATCAATTTTATAGGTAAGAAAACTAAAAATTGCAGTTCACATAGATCATAGGTTGAAGAGAACACACTCTTGTCAAGAGAAAAAAAAGTGGCCTAGACACCTATTTGGTTCAAAGGGTACAGAATCTAAGACTCATTGTTGCTTTAAAAACAATCTCCCCTTTAACATAACCAGTAGTGTTTATTGGCTATTTCCTCTGTCGGACCTGAGCTCAGTGACTGACATATATCTCATTTGACTCTCACTATAATCCCTGAGGTAGGGACTATTTTAATCCTCATTTTATAGGGTAGAAAATAGAGAAGTAAAATAATTATCCCGATATTCACAAAGCCAGTAAGTGGCAGCACATTACTTAAAATCATACCCTCAATTTCTATGTGTTTTTTTTTTTTTTTTTAATAGAAGCATCTTAGAAATATAGTAGAACTGCGAAGCCCTGTTGTAGAGCATTCTGGGCATATAAGCTGACAAAAGTAACCTCTTACATCGCACACTTTGGAAAATAAATGGCTTATATTATTGATACAGTCTTAAGTCTGTAGTACATTATTTCAGAAGACAAACTTCTAGGTGTCAGTTTTTAAAATGTAGTGTCATTGTGACTATAAAGAATGAAAATGTTTAGCACTGATGATTTTAGTGTTAAAAAATGAGCTATATTAGAATCAAATAATGCATATTTGTCAGTATAGGACAGATGCCCGGAATAAATTTGGATTACAATGAGGTGGGATGATCCAGCTACTTGTATTGGTTCTTTCCATTGTGCACTGTATGTTAAAATGCTTTATAATCACCATTTATGTTCTCTTAGATCTCTACAAGCTTAATATTTACATCATCTTTTAACAAGAAAAGATGGCTTCTTGAACACACATTTCAAAGTTTAAGGCAGTAAAGTGTATGGAAAAGCACAAGTTTTAGCAAACTGAGATCCAGGTTTAATTTAAATATCCTTGAGCAAATGACTTAAACTATTTGAATCTGATGCCTTATTTATGTATTAAAAGAGGTTGTTTCAGCTCCAGTGAGAAAGCCTACGTCAAACACAAATACTGTTTCAGGTACTGTATAATGCTCCAATAAAAACCATTGCTTTTCAGGCAGGTCTATGTAACAGAACAGGAATTGTTGTAATCCCATCTCTAACAGTTAGGGTTCTTAGAAGAAACAGAATAGTAGGATCCTTTCCCTCTTTGCCCTCATTTATCTGTAGAGAAAAAACTTAGCATTCTACCAAGGTATTTATATGTATCTATATACATCAATACAAAATATCTCTATTTAAATAATTCTCAGAAATAACTCCTGGTGTTAATAGTTACCAATGTTAACTATTATTATTTAATATTAACTATCATGACTAAGATGGTGGGTGCTAGCAAGTGTGAAATGTATAGGACTGGCCAGCAGAGTAGAAATTCAGAAAAAGTTGATCCTGTAGTCTTGAGTTGGAAACCTGCAGGGAGGCCAGCAGGCTAGGAAGTCTGGCAGCATTTTTCTGTTGCAGTGGTGGGCCCAAATTGCTTTTTCTTTAAGAAATCTCAATCTTTACTCTCAAGGCCTTCAAGTGCTACCACGAGACCCTCCAACATTATGGAAGGTAATCTGCTTTAAAGTGAACAGATTGTAGATGTTAAGTATGTCCACGGTTAGCTTCAGAGCAACATCTAGACTCATGTTTGACCAAACAACGAGGTGCCACAGCTTAGCCAGGTAGACATGGAAAGTTAGTCATCACACCAGGGAAGTGTGTGTGTGTGTGTGTGTGTGTGTGTGCGCGCGCACATCAGGGTCACCAGCACTCGGCTAAGTGTTGTGGTCTGCTGTCTTGAGTTATTAAGGATTGCTTGAACCATAACACAGTCAGCTGACATGGGAGGATTGTTAGGGGAAGGTGAATCATAGGAAAAACACAACCCTTAGTGCTAGAATTCCTGGGGCTGACAGTCAGTAGTTGTTAATCGGATAAGGCGGGCAGAGGGGGTAATGGGGAAGGGAAGCCTGGAAAAGCCTACCTTGATTCTTTCAGAGGTGTTTCTGGAATCCTGTTCTCTTTACCTCAGCTCAAACCAAATCCCCTTTGGGGATCAAACCCTCCTCCCACATGTGTGTCCTTATTCCTGTCAAGTGAAGGCATTTCCCTCAAGTTAGCCCACCGAACTCCACGATTATGCCAGAAGGACGGAATTACTTCCCCCTTAGCAGCTGCTGTGGCTGCTTCATTTCCCAGGAAGCACTGGCTACTGTGCAGATAACAGATCATCACCTGCTGATCTGAACCACGTCCGAGCTGTAGCTGGTCCTTTGGAGGCAATTACATGGGAATTACTTGCTCTCCATTTCTAATGTAACAGCCTAAGATATCCCTCGGAAGAGGATCATTCCAGTACTGGCCTTTTGAAATAAGAGTCTAACGGACTGCCATCTGTTACCCGTTCGGAGTATCCTGCCCATGTGCTCAGCGGGCTCATGGCCAACTCTCTGGGGATACATGTTCTTGAAAGAAAGTAAGTACTGGCCACCCCAGCCCTACGGCAAAAATGTTCTGAGATCCTTGAGGGTGTTGGTGGCTGCTAGCATCTCAGATACGCTAGTTAGAACAATCATCTGTCCCGTTATAGGCTCATTTGGGGCCCGTATACAGTACCTTGATTTTCTTAAGGTCATTTTTTTCATAGGCAGAATACTGTAGACCAGAGGCCTACATGTGCATTTAAAAATTTTTCCAAAACAAAAGCCTGTATCTGCTGGATAAGGAATAGAATTCAGACAATGGTATGTGGACATGGTTCTGCCTATGTGGACTACCTCTCTGCAAAGACATAAAGGAAATCATGCTATTGATAATTGGGAGTGAGAATTCCCACTGAAGTGCTTCATCTTCAAACTGATCCCTCCTCCTCCCTTGAGGAAAGACAGAGGTGTCCGCTGTGGGGTAGTTGCATGGACGGGCTTTTGAATAGGATCTGTGCACAAAGAGCCCACAGTAAGATCATTCTCTCCCTGCAGAAGTGCAGCCAGGGTCTTTTTTTTGTTTTTCCTTTTTAAAGATTTTTTATTTATTTATTTGACAGAGAGAGACACAGCGAGAGAGGGAACACAAACAGGGGGAGTGGGAGAGGGAGACGCAGGCTTCCCACCGAGCAAGGAGCCCAATGTGCGGCTTGATCCCAGGACCCTGGGATCATGACCTGAGCCGAAGGCAGACGCTTAATGACTGAGCCACCCAGGCGCCCCCAGCCAGGGTCTTGTTAGGGATGGCAAGCTGCTGACCAGGTGCCGAGGTCCTGTGCCTCATAAGACCTGGCACTGTGCCATGACAGGACAGAGGGCCACTGCCTGCCCACATGCTATCCAAGGGTGGGGCATGGTAATGGCTTTGGAGGCAGATTGAAAGATGACTTCTGTGAACACTTCCTGGGACCATCAGTAAGAGCCTTACCATGTCCTCTTGAAGGGAGACAGAAATCAAGTTCAGAGGTCATGAAAATGAAGTCCAAGTTCTGTTTCAAACGATGGTCTATACACAAGGGTACCTGGTGGAGTTCCAGCCCACGGACTGAATCAAGGTGTTTCTACTTGCTTGCTTGCTTTTTTATTTATTTTTTTTTTGTTCATGCTTCTTGAGGAGGAACTGGGTGGGGGGAGGAGCTGCTCCAGGGAGACAGGTGGGGCACTGTGTGCAGACTGGCCACAACTTCTCCCCTGTGCGAAGCGCCTTGCGGTGTGAACTGTGTGGCTATGAACTCTGATGACTATTTAAAAATAAATCATTAGACCATCAAAGTCTTGACTTTGTTTAAAACTTGAAGGGTAAAAAAGCAACAAAAGAACATTTTGTTTATTGGCAGATCCGTTATCTTGGAGACACTGACGAACGTGCTTTCCTCGGCCTACCCCATCTTGTCAGTCCAGTGACTTATTCTGACATTGTCAGACTAATCAAAGAATCCAATCTTTGTCACAAGAGAAAACAAATGTTATTAACTCTACCCTTGAGAGACAGCTTGAGAGAAGAATATCAGGGCTTTGTCTCATGGGTCAGAGCTTTTATCATCCCATTGAGCCCTGTACTAATACAAAGTATTAATACACCTGTACTTTGACAGAGCTGAAGCTGAAGTTTAGAAGGGAAAACTTGGATTCTTAGAAGATTGATTTCCACTGGGCGATCTAGTAGGGCCTCAGTTAACTTTATGAGTGCTTTCCAAGGGCTGTAGCTATGTGAGGGTGGTCATTTCAAGGCCCCATATCCGTAGCATATAGGAAAGTGACATGAATGGTATCAATATTCTAAGAGAAAAGAGGGAGGATTTTCAATACCGGGTTTTAAGTTTTCTGTACTACATGTCAGGCAGTATGGTGTTACTTCAAAGTGAACTTAGATTAGTTTAAAATGTGCATTTAAGGGATGCCTGGGTGGCTCAGTCATTAAGCATCTGCCTTCAGCTCAGGTCATGATCCCAGGGTCCTGGAATTGAGCCGTGCGTCAGGCTCCCTGCTCAGCGGGAAGCCTGCTTCTCCCTCTCCCACTCCCCCTCCTTGTGTTCCCTCTCTCGCTGTGTCTCTCTCTGTCAAATAAATAAATAAAATCTTTAAAAAAATAAAGTGTGCATTTAAATTCTAAGTTAGCCATTTTTAAGTTTAATTAGCATATCAAGACAGGAGGGAAAATTTAATCACATAAAATAATTAAAACCAGAGGAAGTAAATGAGAAAATAAATGATTTGCTGACAGGAGATACAGGTATCAGGGCCATTTGGACTTCAGATAAGTGGGCAGAAGTCTGAGGGCTTCTCTGGGTGATACCTAAATACTAGTATTTGCACAAGTGCTAATTCCCACACAAAAGGCCTTATTTTTCTTGGTTTACTTTCCTTATAGAAGCATCCTTTTTTTCTGTCAGGGGTGACCCCTTACTTGACCACAATGCATCACGAAAGGATAGACACGGGCTGACTTCCACACACAGCTGTTCAATTAAGTCTGCTTTCCCATTCCATTCCTCACCCCCCACGCTGGCTCCTAGATTTCCAAGACGTAGTGCTTCTGGTCCCCAATTGAAGTAAGAGAATTGGGTTTGAGGATGCATTAAAAATTAGCCCTTATACCAGTAAGTTACAGTTCACTCTGGTAGGCTCAAAGGGGCTCTCCAGGCAAGTGTACCAGAGGTCATGAGGCTTCTCTTCTCACCTCTACTTTCCTCAGGAGAATTCTGGGGGTACACTTTCCAGCATCAGAGCATGCCTGGCTCTTCCACCATTTTAAGCCTCCCCGTGAGTATTTTGGGCTGCTGTTTGCTCTACTGCCCCCTCATGCACCAGGACTGCTGCCTTCCATCCTCTGGAGTTGTACTGCTATTGCTCATCTTCGGGGGACTCGACTCTTCCCACCCTTCTCTTCAGTATCTAGAACCGGCCCTTTTGTCCCTCTCATTTCGATTGTTCTTGAGAGATTTTAAGCTCCCTGCGGGTAGGAATCTTGTCTGTTTTGTTCAGATATATACTCAGAAAGGAAAACAGTAGTAGGCACATAAAATGACCTCCACAGGGGTGCCTGGGTGGTGCAGTCGGTTAAGCACCTGCTTTCGACTCCGGTCATGATCCCGGGATCCCATGCCCGGCTGCCTGCTCAGCAGTGAGTCTGTTTCTCCCTCTTCCTCTGCCCCTCTGTCTGCTTGTGCTCACTTGCTCGCTCTCTTTCAAGTAAATAAAATCTTTTAAAAATGCTCTCCGTATTTGTGTGTTAAATAAATGAATACAAATACATATGTTGAATGAATGAATTTGAGGGCATTCCAAGAGATCAGTGAGGGTACTAAGTTTTCCCAGTCTCACACTTTATGGGTGGTAAAAACCCTTCCCACAATACTTTGCTATCTCACTCTTACGGTACAACCCTGTGCCCCCACCCCCCCCAACACCCAGTAGCTGGAGAGATACAGACTACCCCCACTTTAAAGTTCACCTGTAGCATCAATAATTCTGTAGATGCTTTGCATATATTTAATCTATTCCTCACAGAAAGTCTCAAGGTCCTTATTGTTATGTGAGGTGTAAAGTTGAAGGACATTTATGATCAGAGGGGACAGGAGACACTTGCCCAAAGGCCAAGTTCCACAGCTGGGACATGGGGAGTCTCAGTTCCAAACCAGACCTCTCGATGACTACTACTAGCAGTAATAAATATGTATTCATAAAAACGTTTCATAGAAGAAAAGCAATCTGGGGATGAGGGAATGGGGGTCTCTCTAAGATTTAGAACAAAGGTGGGTATGCAGGTGTTAACAGCAGCAGTGGACAGGCTTGGAGGTGAAGCTGGCTGCTTCGGTGTTAACCGACACAAATCAGCTCTGCCTCGGGGACCACCACAGCAAGATCTGTCCAATAACGGTCGGACAAATCTAATGCACCGTTTGCTTAGAAAAAAAAGATCAATTTCCTCTTATCACAGAACAATCTGTTCACACCAAGAATGTGGTTAATAAACATTTCCATCAGGACTGCACACAAATGGAGCTTTCTTTAAAATATGTAAATGAAAGCATCTCTCTGAGGTGATTAGTGTTTCCAAGAAGGTAAGAAGCAAGGGTGTCCAGCTTACATTTTTCCAATATTTAAACATAGTTTTCTTGTCTCATTACCCAAATAATGCCAGTTGCCAAGACAGACCCTGAAGACTTATAGTATAAAATAGTTCACACAGTTTGTGTTGCGAGCTAACACTGAATGTTAATTCAGACCCCTATTTCTCATTTGGCCTCAAAAGTGTTATCAAAATGAGGTAAGTGATTTGCAAACTGGAAGCTAAGCTGTATTGTTACTATTAAAATAATAATTTCTTTGTTCAAGAGGGAACTAATTGTCCTGCAATAAAGGTATTTTCAAGTTTTTTTTCCCTGAGCATTTGAATCCATAAAACATTAACCACACAATTAATTTACTTCCTTATATTGGAAAGGTCATTTGAAAGAAAAAGAAATGCTCTCAAACTAGATTTAAAATCTTACACTGAGCACAATTATTTAATGCACTGCGCATGATTATTTTAATTTAGTATGCATACATAATAAACCAGGGAGTTAACTATTTATTGGTCAGGAAGCTTAACTCCAGAAAGGTAAAATTCTTCAAGATTTCACAGTAAGTGGTCAAGCCAACACTCAAAGCCAAGATTTGGTTCTTGGTCACCTATTCTTCACCATATTTTTTTACTTAGAAATAAGTGTAGGGCGCCTGGGTGGCTCAGTTGGTTAAGCGACTGCCTTCGGCTCAGGTCATGATCCTGGAGTCCCGGGATCGAGTCCCGCATTGGGCTCCCTGCTCAGCGGGGGGTCTGCTTCTCCCTCTGCCCTCTTCCCTCTCATGCTCTCTGTCTCTCATTCTCTGTCTCTCAAATAAATAAATAAAATCTTTAAAAAAAAAAAAAAAGAAATATGTGTAACTATGATGGACTTGAGTGAGGGGAAAAATAAACCAACAATCCAGCCATTTCTTAAAACTTTGTTTCCCTCTAACCAAGCTTTGGAGGAAAAGGGAAATTGTATCATTAAGGATTTCACTTTCTCTTTTTTCACTTGCATACTGTAAACCAAGCCAAAAACCTAAATAAATGGAAAATTAGGTAATGGACTCAGAATTAGATGGAAAACTTGATTATAATACAGTTTCTGTAATTAAGTTTCTCTCTACTAAGAAAGTATCTGGGTATTTAAGAAGCAAAAGCATACATAGTAGCTCAGAAATTTTTCACTATACTAGAAACATTTATAAAATATTTGAAATTTTTTGAAGCACAAGGTCTTGCTTTGTTTAGTACTTATACATGAATTTAAGAACTCCATGTTTCCCTTGAAGGTCTATGGCATACTGCACCAAAGTCCAAGAGTTCTGACACTGCTTACCTATATTCTCTTTGCCAATCTTAATGTATTATCTAATAAAAGAGAATAAAACAAGCCATCAAGATTCATTTGACTTCTGATGGAATTTTCAGCAATGCTACACATTAAATGGAGTCTAACTAGATAGCCCCAGAAAAACTAGATTCTTTGTTGGCCTAACTCTAATAACCATTTTTTATCTTGTCTTACTGATTAGGTTGGAACAAGAAGTACTAAAGGAAATAAATAGCTTAATAATATCATACAGTACAATTTCTTTTGGTGCAATTTCCATCAGTGAAATCACCAAATTGTGGAACACTTTATCTAGGAAGTACCTTGGATACAATATTATTAGATTCGTTTTACTTCAAGAAATGTTTGTGTTACTCCTTGCAGGTAAATATGGCTGAGGAGAACTTTAGGGCATTGAGCTAATCAAAACCAGGGGGTCCAGGTTAGGTACAGAGAAGGACACTACCTACCCACTGGGCTGGTCTGGAAGTCTGAAAGGTGTTCCTCAGTTTCCAGGTCAGAACCTGTGTAAATCGTACCCCCACCATCTAGCGCCCGAGGCGGGATCTCTGCTGCAGTCTTCATTAACTAGACCTAAGACCTCCTATGCCACTAGCCTAGAAACTAATTAAATTGAACCAGGTATTAACATTTTCCAGCACAAGTCTTGTGGGTATTTGAACAAATCTTCAGATCTGAGATCAGGTACTAAATTATTTAAACTAATTTGTATATACTGATGAGGTAGATGGGTTCAGAAATGGGTAGTTGCCCTAATTGAAGCTCACTAGAGGCAGGCCCAGAACTTCTGCTTGACTGTTACCAGGAGAATAGATCTATCGTTCCCCTTAGATAGGAGCATGAGAGGATAGGTTATCTGAAGTTCATTTCGTAACGAAGTCTACACACCTAAGTCAGCCTTCACAGGTATTTAAGTCCATAAATAACCTTGTGCTTCAGCGACTTGGGGTTTGGTTCTCTGTTACTTTCCAAAAATCTTCCTTGCACCCACCAAAACTTTAAGAAGGAAAGAATTTCAATAGACACAGGGAGGAGGCTAGGGAATTGTTAATTCAAATATAGCTTTTTCTGTTAAATTAGCAGGTAGATTATCAACTCAAAACAGGAAAAAAAAGAACACAGCAGTACAAATATTTGAATTTCCAGTATCTGTAATGAGAAATATAACTAGACAGTTATTGAAAGCCCAGCTGTAAAACAGGACCATGAACTTGTAGGGACACAAATCCATCTAATTGTTTGGTTTTGTCCGGTAACATTCAGAGGTCAGGAGACAGAATCAAATCCTTCACGTACCTGGATGGTTGCAGGACTAGAGTTTTACAAGGGATAACAGAACTAGGAAAACACAAAAAAAGTGGAAGGACCACAAGGTCTATATTACACAGGAAGGAAAAACTGGATAAAAACTGCTATACTGCAGACAGACAAGTTGAGATTTGAAAGAAATACACAGAGTAAAGGTAAGAAGATCTGAGTAATAGGTCTTGCATAGAAAACACATGGAATGCTCATGATGGGTAGCTCTGAAAGAACTTAATGAACCATACACGGATGTGTATGCAAGGGCATCATGTACGGAAGCCACAGGAACAGCTCACTGGGCATAATGACAGCAGAGTACTTGTACCAGGCCAGAGTAGTTACACTTCAGGCCATCTGAAGAGGTGGACTGAAGTAGTTAAGGGAAACAAGAGAATACAACTATGTTTTAAGGGCCTCCTAATAGCAACTCCACATGAAGAATACAAGAGGAGGAAGTTCCTGGATTTAATTTTTCTGCCTCTATCCAATCTGTTAGTTCTGTTTGCTGAAGCAAACTGGAAGCTGAAAAGCTAGGGAGCACATCCATGCAGTCCCAACAGGTCAGCCTTATGGGACACAGACAAAGGTCAGGAAGAATGCAATGTAATGAATGTGTCTCTTCAAAATTCGTATGTGAAAATCCTACCCACCCACCCCCAAAGATGATGGTATTAGAAAGTGAGGCCTTTGAGAGGTGCTTAGGCTGTTTGGGTAGAGCCTCCATGAGTGACATTACTGCTCTTAGAAAACCACAGAGCTCCCCCGTGACAGTGACCCAGGAAGTAGATTCAGACCACAGACCCACTCTGCCTGTGCCTTGATCTTGGACTTCCTAGCCTCCTCAACTATGCAAAAAAAAAAAATTTTTTTTTTTTTTTTAAAACCACCCAGTTCAGGGTATTTCCTTAAGTGACCCTGAATGCACTGATACACTAGATAACAGATCTAAAGGAGAAAATGAGATTTCTGCAAACAGTATTAAGACTGAGACATAGGGTAATTTTTAAGGATTCAAAGTTTCTCTATGTACTTTGAGATAGACAAGTAAAGTGGCAGAGATAACCACTGCAGTCAAGGAGTCCTGCTTCTTTTTAGGCTCAAGGACTAAGTGCATAGTCTATGTGGGCACTCAAGTCTTCACTGATGGTAACGAGGCAGAGAAGAAGCATTAGCAGGTCACACAGCCCTCTCTGAATGTGATGAATACCAGGAGATCAGAAGTCAACAGCAACTAGTGGGAAAGAAGGGTGTCCCTAAAGAGTTATTTTTTATAATGAATTATAAAGACCAATGGGGTCTGCCCCTTCTCCAACCTGTCCATTATAAAAGAATGTCAACACGAACCTCTTAAGAAAAATTCTCAATGCAGGTCTGTTCTAGGAAGGAAGCAGTTTCTAGCATTGGCAGTAGGATAGGAAGTTCAGAGGTATGACAGTGTTTTATTTTAACATCAAACAAAAATATCCAAAATCCCTTTCAAGGCAGCGAAAGAGTGCAACCGGGCTAAAGGACACTACACTTCTCAAAAAACAAACATACCAACAAAAAACAACTTGCAAAGTTAGATGTTAGGGAGACAAAAGGGAAAAGATATTTTTAAGAGATTGTGTTGAGACAGACCCTACAATCCAAACAATGATTTACCATGACTGAAGAATGATAGAATAGTTTCTTTAAACAATTATCCATTTAAAAGAACATGCAAAGCCATCCATGGCAGCTATTTCCCATTGTTACGTCCAAAGAAGGAGGAAGGGAGTTAATACTGATTTTCTGAGCAACTGCTACGCCTAAGCCCCCGCTTTCAAATACATTAATAGTGTTAAGGACACAAACCCAGTACACACCTGGGAAGATCCCAAAGCACTGGGTGATAAGGCTAAATAAGCACCATGGACATCTTATTTCCATTACTTATCACAATTGCCATAATTATATTTTCTGTCTTGAGAATCCTCAAGGCCATGGACAGGGCCTCTTTTATCTTATCTCTGGAACAAAAACACTTATCATATGGCTGGCATATAGTTGAAGATGAGTAATTAAAGGATTTGCATCAGGTGAGAGATCATTGTCACTAGGATGAAACTTCAGCATGGAATCTGAAAGCTTCTGTATCTGGCTTCATCCTAACTAGCATGACTGTCCCCCACTGGCTTTACGATAAAGCCAAACTGCTATAATTCAGGTAACGCACGGTTATACCAAAAGAGCAGTAAATAGGAATCAGAATCTCAAATCTCACTATCTTTCCAGCCTTATCTCTCTGCATGTTCTTGGTGTGCCAAATTACTTATATTTTCCATGCACCCCTCATTACATTAGGTCATTATATTCTCTCTGCATCCTTTGACTGTAATGTTTTCTTGCCTCCCCACTCTATAGATAAACAAATTCCAAGACTCGAGCATCTTTCCTGTCTAACCTTTCCTGAAGTCCTCCCAAATTCATTCTCACTAGAATGTGCCACTCCCTCATTGGGTCCTCCATTGGCTCCACCATTATACTTTTTCACTATTTCACTTATGTATAGTCTACATCCCACTTGTGGACCCTAACCTGTTATAAGAAATAATCTTACTCATTTTTTTATTTCTAGTGATCAGTGAAATAGGTAAAAATACTTAAAATGTGCTGGTGAATGAACAAATGCATGAAATTCTATGCCTCAAATGCATCTTCATGGAACACAGTGAAAATGAACTTTCCCTTTTATGGAAAGCAGAATAATGCCCCCATCTCTAAAAATAGCGATGTCGTATTCTCAGAACCTGTTAGTAGGTTACACTTCAAGACAGACAAAGTTGCAGTTTAAATTAAAGATAGTAATCAGCTGACCTTAAAATAATCCCAAACCTCCCGCATGGGCCCAATGTAATCACATTAGGAAGAAGACAAGTAGAATCCAAAAAAGTATGTAATGACCAAAAGCAGGAGCAGGGTGACATTCTTGCTGGCTTTGAAGTTGGAAGAAAGAGGCCATTAGCCAAAGAATGTGGGCAGCCTCTAAAAGTTGGACATGGAAAGCAAATAGATTCTCCCCTACAGTCTTCGAGAGGGAATACAGCTCTATTGACATCTTGGTTTTACCCCAGGAAGACGGATCTCAGACTTGTAACCTACAGAACTCTAAGAATAAATGTGTGTTAACACAGTAAGTTTGCAGTAATTTTTAACAACGTCACTAGAAAACTAATGCACTCCCTTTACAACTCTTTTTTGTGTTTAACTTCTCATACATTATTAACTGCTTACTACTTAAGTAGCTGCTACTTACAAAGTATATTACAGACCAAACAATGTACTCAGCATTTTAAAGCATTATTTCACTTAATATCCAAAAGCACCCTCCTCAGAGCAAGGCTATTCTCACTTTTTAGATGAGAAAACAGGAGCTGAAGAGAAAATTAAGTGATTTTCCCAAGCACACAGCTAATAAATTCCAGCGTAATACCCACAAGCACAGAAATCTTCCTACCTTTCTGTAATCCAGTAGTCACCGAGTCCTGTAGTCTTCTGGAATTCCAGCATCCACTCATCGCAAAACGGTTAAGTAACCCAGGGTTCCCGTCAAAATGTCCTATTTACCTCCCAGAAAGTAAGTTACCCTTCTCCTTTATTTCCTTAGCTGGGAGAATCAAACATGTCAGCACCTCTGAAATTTATATTCTTCTGGGATCCTCTCACACCTAATTCTTCAAGAAGCAAAACTCTTTTTGATCACTACTCTTTTTTTTTCTTTTTTTTTTAAAGATATCTTTTATTTATCTATTTGACAGAGAGATAGCACAAATAGGCAGAGTGGCAGGCAGAGGGAGAGGGAGAAGCAGGCTCTCCGCTGAGCAGGGAGCCCGATGCGGGGCTCGATCCCAGGACCCTGGGACCATGACCTGAGCTGAAGGCAGCTGCTTAACCAACTGAGCCACCCAGGTGCCCCTTGATCACTACTCTTAACTGTTAATGAAAAACCCTTACTTCACCTTTCTCTTCTCCTCAAAATAGAAGCAATGCCTTAGAAAGAGGCAAAACCCGAGGGCGTATTTTTGGGTTTTCATGCCGTTCCCTTCTACTTGCTTCCCCTGCTAGCATTTAAAGTAAGCATCCTGATGGGCAAAATTGATTGAATCTGATAGCCACTGGGCCACGTGCTCCAGAGGGTGGGAAGGGGGGCAGGGTTATTGCATCGGAAAAGCAATTCAAACCTCTCTCTCGGACCACTGCAACGGGGGTTGTTGATCAGCCTTAGTCCTCCACCAGCCATGAAGTAAATCAGCTTCTTCCAGCATGTGGCTCCCAAACCAGCAACACCAGCATCACCTGAGAACTTGTTAGACATGCAAATTCTCCATTCCTGCCACAGACCTACTGGCCCCAAAACTCTGGGGGCGGAGCCCACCAATCTGTTGTAACAAGCTCTCCAGGTGATTCTGATGCACACTCAAGTTTGCAAACCACTAGAAAAGACCTCACAGCCCCTGGCAGGCCCAGTTAAAGCCTTTTTTTTTTTTTTTTTAGCTTGACAGAAGAGAAGAAAGCTACTAGCACATGCTTTAAATCAAGCCGCAGTTTTCAGTAGCTCTGTATTTTGGGGTTTGAGGATGCTTCCCAGCTATTAATAAAGCCAATACTTTGAGCCCTATCTGCTATCACTGTGTTTCTATTCCACTGGTTAGGACCAGTGTGGGAGAAGGAATAAATGTTGATACTTCCCAGTCTTCATCACACGGGGCCTGGAGCAGAAAACCAACTTGAGAAAAACAAAAACACCAAGGGCTGCTATTTGGGATCAAGTATTACAGTGAAAGATGGGGACTTTTTGAACAGGGTGGTTTACAGCAGCTTGAACACAGCTGCTAGTGCAACTCAGCTGTGGGGAGTTTTTTATTTAAGACAGTGTTTAAGTACCACTTAAGAACAAAAATAAGCAGAGTTTCACTGTATAGATGTGTTTTAAAGTCTTTGAAGAGAGACCTTTTTATTGCATGTCAGTCCAGATTTTAGGTCTTAGCGGGTAAGAGTACCCATTAGCTTGTCACTGGAGGGTGAGATTTAGAGCTAACTTTGGATTTGTGCCATATATGCCGAGGCCCCTAGATTTCAAAAACCCTCCACTCAGCCCAACACAATCACCACTTGTTCTCTAAAGTCTCATCTGAATGTTTTTGATGAGTGTTATGGCTAAGTGTTATACACTGTGAGATCAACCTGTGATTACTGTATCTTGTCAATAAACAGGTAACACGAGGGTAACATCATCTCCTAAACAAAGGTGGATCAAATCTCATGGAAACATTTCAGATCCAAAGGTTAAAAAAGTTTAGAAATTTTTATCTCTGAACACCTTCTCTTAGAACTGAGGTTCCTTGGTGACTCCAAAAGAAAAAGAATCACATAAAAATACACTTTGGTCTTATAGTCAAGTCAGGATTGAGAGAAAGGTGAAACAAAAAGCCTGGCCAATGAGCTAGAAGAGGAATCTCTCCCAAAGAATGGTTAATTCATTAAATGACAGGTTGGGAGGATATGACATGGAAAGGAACACAAAGGTCGTATCAAAGCTGCCACTAGAGCTCATATGTTGTTCAGTACGATTAAACCAGGAAGAAATCTAGAAGGGGAAACACCATTACTTCCCCCAATGAAGCTCAGGTGCAGGAACACCATGCCCAAATGCTCCAGGGAAGGATACAAAATAAACTGTTGTTCTGCTTTGCAGTAGCACACTTTATTACTGAGGTCTTGGGAGTTCCAAGATGGAGGAAGATAAGGCTTAATGGAGGGCCATGTAGCAGAAAGTCTTGGTCCTGACTGAGATGAGCTAATCCAGGGACTAGAGCTGTGACGCAGCAAAGCAGCTTCATTTACTTCAGGGTTGGTTGAGGATTACATATTGGGGGAGATGAATATAGATATTAGGAAAACACTTTCTACCAGCAAGAATCCATTGGTCTTCCAGCAGAATAGTCCATGTGGCAAGAGCTTAAAAATTCTTTGGGATCTTGTTGGAAATGGAAACACTAGACACACACAGAAAGAGAGAGACAGAAAGCCGTTCTCTTTTTCCTTTTTTTTTTTTTTGCTAGTTCCATGGATATATTTTTTTCTTTCCTTTTTTTTTAATTAGAGGAATCCTGATCTCCTTGATCAATGGGCTGAAACCTCACACAACCTTTACATTGAATATATTTTCTCTTTTCATTTTCTGCTGTGCTAATACCATGATTTACCTTGCTTTTCATACATGGATAAAGGAAAGGATTCACAGAAGAAACTAGTAATTGAGGACATGGATAAATTGGTTGGAGCCAATTACAGAAAGAACAAGATGTTACGCAGCTGACGGAAGGTGGGACACGTAACGAGCACTGGACTCTCGATCCTTCCCAGCCTCTGTCTTCTCTGACAGAGCAGATGAGGGAAAATGTTTGTAACCTTGAGGAGAGGTCAGTGAAAAGGGAAAGATGACAACTTTGGAGAAGAAGTAAAAATCACAGTGGCTGCCCCTGAGTTGAAATAGATGTTGCCCAGGCAGAACAGTCAATGAATATCTTCCAAAGCTTTGAGTAGTCAATCCCCAGCCAAAACCCTTTAAATGAACCGCGCCTTAATGCATCCGTATTTTCATTCTTTACAGTATTCTCAGTTATGTATTGTTTGGGTTAGCTGTTTCAAATTCTCAGATTTAATTTTTAATCTGCTCCTAAGTAGGGAGGTATCTGATTGCTTAGGGTCATAAAGAGTTCATGACACTGAATTATCACTTTAGAAACCCATGGAGTGGTTTTATTCTAATTTCTTTACGTTAGTGAGCTCATTCGTCCCTTACCGAGTGTTCATTTCATACAGGTAATTTTTTACATGTACTAATACATACAATGAAGACTTTGGAAAGATAGTTATAGACAAATTTGTGATTGCTGAAAATTATTTGAGAGAACTGGAATTTTTAGGAAAAATTAGATGAAAAACCAGAATCTGCTGTCAATTTCATAAATCAAGAAAAGAAAAAGGACCATAACTGTGTCCAGTGAAGTCAACAAAAATTACCATACCGGGGATATGAGTTGCTCTTTTTCTCCCCATTACCCTGGAGCCATAACCATTGGAAACATCCCTTAAATGAGTCTACCTACACAACTGTTCTTACCGTTGGAAGCATATTAGAATGGCCATGGAGTTTTATAAAATACTGACGGGTAGGCTTTAAAACAAATACCTAAGCTAAGACTGTGCCTTTTTCTCTATGTGAGATTTTATTGCAGGACCTATTAAGCTTTACATTCTTACCTATTTAGGTCTTCCAACTCCAAAGCCCCTTGAGGTGTGGGACTTACTGTCTTTGTATCTTCTATGCCTTCTGTGGGCAGACTACCTACTACATTTTTATTATATGGATGGATAACATTAATAATGGGTTTGGAGATGCATTTCTGTTCCTAAGTTCAAAATCAGACTGCACAGCTTCCAGCTTCTGTACTTGTTGTTATCCTGTTTACCTCCCAGAAAGTGAGGTACCTTTCTCCTTTATTTCCTTAGCAGGGAGAATCAAACTATAGTTTCTGTCTTAATGTCATAAATGTCTTAATGGCTCCTTGGGATCACTTCCTACACATTCTGCCTTTTGTATAGGAATACAACGTTTGATGAGGGCCTTAAAAAAAAAGTTATTGCAGGGGTGCCTGGGTGGCTCAGTGGGTTAAGCATCTGACTCTTGATTTTGGCTCAGGTCATGATCTCAGGGTTGGGAGATGGAACCCTGCATCAGACTCCCTGCTTAGCAGGGAGTCTGCTTCTCTCTTTATCCTCCTCTCCCTCTGCCCACCCACCACCCCCATGTGTGCACGCATGTGCTGTCTCTCCCAGAAACAAATAAATAAATCTTCAAAAAAAGTTATTGCAGAAATGTGAACAAATCATAAGTGTACATCCTGATGAATTTTCAGAGAGTGAACGCATTCAAGAAACCAGCATCCAATTACAGAAACAGAGAATGGAGTTTCACCCAAGAATTTTGTCATAAGTAGTCTGCACATGAAAACAAAAAAGAATTTTCAGATATGTATCATTATTTGGAGAAATCCAAGAAAATGTGAGTGAAAATTTAAAATATATTCTGCTTGAGTAGAGAATATTAAAATGCTTAGGTACAAAATAGTAATTATTTTCTTGTATAGTAACAGTAACCAAACTAAAGATGTTGAAAATAAAAAGGTAAAACAAAAATTCATTCATAGTAGCAACTAAGAACATAAGATAATAATAAGTAAAAATATTATAGTCCTTTACAAAGAAAATAATATAACTTCACTTAGAAAAATAAGAGATGGGCGCCTGGGTGGCTCAGTTGGTTAAGCGACTGCCTTCGGCTGAGATCATGATCCTGGAGTCCTGGGATCGAGTCCCGCATCGGGCTCCCGGCTTGGCGGGGAGCCTGCTTCTCCCTCTGACCTTATCCCCTCTCATGCTGTTTCTCTCTCTCTCTCAAATAAATAAATAAATAAAATCTTTATATAAAAAAAATATTTTTAAAATGACAATTCTGGCACTATTATAAAGTCAACTGAATTCCCATGAAAATTATTGTAAAATTCATCTAGAAGACAAAGCACATGGGACGCCTAGATGGTTTGGTTGGTTAAGCAGCTGCCTTCAGCTCAGGTCATGATCCCAGGGTCCTGGGATCGAGTCCTGCATTGGGCTCCCTGCTGAGCAGGGAGCCTGCTTCTCGCTCTGCCTGCCATTCCTCCTGCTTGTGCTCTCTCTCTCTGACAAATAAATAAATAAAATCTTTAACAACAACAACAACAACAAATAGAAGACAAAGCACATTTTGAAATTGTAAATAAAAAGAATTAAAATAAATCTTACCCTACTAGATGAATAAAACATATCAAAAAACACCTGAATTAAAACAGTGAAGAATCAACAAAAATCATATATAATAAATGAAACAGAATATATCTCTTAAAGGCAGACCCTGCTATAGTGGTTTTCACACTTATGCAGTCATAAGAATCACTGGGAAAACTAGGAAACACTTGAAGACTCTGAGCTCTACCCCAGAATTTTTAAATCAAGTCTTCTTGGTCCCAGTCTTATACTCCTGCATTGGCCAGCCTCCTGGACAGTGATAATGGCAGAGAAAATGACCTAAATAGTTGATTGTCTTGATGGCTCCGACCCCAGACTAACTCATACAAGATGTACAAGGAGAGTGAGATGATGCCTTTTCTAAGAACACAGACTCTTGGAACAGAGAGGGTATGTGGGTTAGCAACTACATGGTTATAAACTATACTCACAGAATGGCATCTAGGGGCCTAGACAATTCTAGGAGAGTGCTTGAATGAATCTATCTATACAAACCCACACATTTTTATCTGTTCTCTCACTTTTTGACTCTACTCATTGGGACATTAAACGGAAATATCTTTGATTCTCTTTTTATATATAAACCCAAGCATTCATGTTTATTCTCATTTCCATTGCCTTCTCATCTAGGGCAGTTTTATGATTCTACCAACTATACTGGTAGGGCTTCCAGGAATTTTCATTACCATGTCATCCAAGGGAGTGGATTACTACCATGAGCTAACCAACAAGCCTCTAAAACAGTCCTTCCTTAGTCACAATTGAAACTGCAGTTGACTTTTTTTCAAGTGTGTACAAGCTACATTAAGCACAATAGAGCTTAATAGAGTGTGATTTCTACTTTCTTATCTAGATGATTTGAACTGACCTAGATCTGCGTTTCCTAGTGTTTCAAATTGGAATAATTATCTGTTTGGAAATTTTATTTTACTTCATTTTTTTTAAAGATTTGATTTATTCATTTGAGAGAGAGAGAGCACAAGCAGGGGGAGAGGCAGAGGAAGAGGGAGAAGCAGACTCCCAGCTGAGCTGGGAGCCCGATGTGGGGCTCGATCCCAGGACCTGGAGATCATGACCTGAGCCGAAGGCAGATTCTTAACCATCTGAGCCACCCAGGTGCCCCTGTTTGGAAATTTTAAAATAATCATGTTATTGTGCCACATCGGACTATATGCAAAAATTTTAGATAAATAAAATAAATAAAATTAAAGACACCCAAAAGAAAACAGGAAGTATATGGAAATCATAGAGCCTCTTGAGACTATATGTAGAACTTCTGCAATCATAAAAACAGTGGAAGGTATTTGCCAAAAAAACAAGCGGAAGATTAGAACTCAGTAAAATCTGAACAAAAAAATTTTAAAAGACAGAAATAAACTGGGTAAATTCTTGCTTAAAAAGACTTCAGATAAAATTTTATTATCAACATAGTGTATACTAACTAATAAGAAAAGTAATTTGGCAATATGTATCAAAAGACATAAGACTAATTACTACTTCCTCAGCGGTAGTCCCATAAATCCATTTTCAGAAATCAGAAGGAAGTCAGTATGCACAGAATGCATATGTCCAAACACCGTTTTTAAGCAAGTAGTGTCCTAGGGCCAGCTAGGGTTCCAAGAGTTCAATGATAGTCATAGCAGTTAACAGGCTATGAAGCCATGGGGTGCAGGGGTGGGCCCAAAGGACAATGATGAGAATGTAAGCTGAAATCAGGAACAAAGGAAACAATCTAACATATACCCCCCAAAGGTTAGGACCTGCATCAACCAGCAGGCACCCACTTCTGGGGTGGTTCTATATTCCGAGGCAATGAGAGTTTGATCTGCCTGACAGCATCACCAGCAACACACTCTTTCCCTGTTGTCAGAAGGATAACAAGGAGATAGAAAAAAAAATGGAATGGAAAATATGAGGCACCAAGTTGTTGCCTGCAGAGTCTCAGGCACAGTAGTTTCTAAAAGGGTCCTGTGGCTTGGCAAGGGGGTGGGCAGGGAGTGCTTGAAGACAGTGAGCTGCTTAGAAGGGAAGGAAAGTTTAGGGCACCTGAGTGGCTCAGTCGATTAAGCATCTGGCTCTTGATTTTGGCTCATGTCATGATCTCAGGGTCATGACATCGAGCCGCATGTCAGGCTCCACAGTGGGTGTGGAGCCTGCTGAAGATTCTCTCTTTGCCCCTCCTGCCTTCCCTTCACAGCAACCCACCCGCCCCCCCACTCTCACTCTCTCTTTAGGGAAAAAAATGTGGGAAGGAGAGTTTAAGCGTATTATCTCTGGTAGGTAGAACTATAAGGATTTTTTTTTTCTCTCTACCCTTCAAGGTTTAAAAAATATTTAGCAATATCCATTTTATTTTTTTATGATCAGAAAAATCAGTCATAAAATAAAAGGGAAAACATCCTTCCTTTATGTAAATCTTGAAAATTTTGATTATTCCCTGGTATTCCTCAGGAGAAAAGAATAATCTCAGATAGTGTTTTGTTGGAGATTAAGCATTTACACTGTGAAAGGGCAATAAATACAGAAGGGTTTTCTTTTTTTATCAATAGCCTATGCTATTAAAAGTCCTCTGAGAATGCTAAACACCAGGCAATAAATACAATTTCTTTTCTAAGTCCCATTCACACAAATACTTTTTTTGTTTGGATTTTCCAAGGACAACATTTGTGAGGGTGATAACAGAGTGGTAATGGAGCAAATGCACATTTTCAAATAGGATTAGAAAACATGTTTCTACAGTAAATACAAGGAAAAGGAGAGGCCCAAAACATTGAAACAGTTTGCTATAGGAAATGCAAGGAATGATCCATGTTATATCCTATAATCTTTAGGAGCAAATGGGTAAAAAGTTTACTTCCTGAGCACCTGGGTGATGCAGTCAGTTAAACATCTGACTCTTGATTTCAGCTTAAGTCGTGATCTCAGTGTCCTGAGATGGAGCCTCAAGGTGTGCTCCACACTCAGCATGGAGTCTGCTTGGAATTCTCTCTCCCTCTCCCTATGTCCCTCCCTCCAACCCTGTGCACTTGCACTTTCTCTCTCTCTCGAATAAATAAATAAATCTTAAAAAAAAAAAAAACCTTTACTTTCTATATATCTAATTGGTTAATTGTAAACACTGATAATGATGTCAACTTAATGGAGTAAAGAAATTTGAGAGAATTGAAATCATACATTTTTTTTCCAACTACAATGTAATGAAACTAGAAACTGATAACAGGAGGAAAATTCACAAATTAAAGAGGGGGAAAACTCCCAAACTCATTTTGTAAGACAAGCATTTGACACCAAAGCCAAAGAAGGAGACTACAAGAAAAGAAAACTATAGGCCGATTCCCCTGATGAATAGAGACACAAAAATCCTCAACAAAATACCAGCAAACCAAATTCAACAGCACATTAGAAGGATCATACGCTATAATCAAGTGGAATTCATTCATGGGAGCAAGGACGGTTCAACATATGCAGATTAATAAATATGATACATCACATTAGTTAGAATGAAAGATAAAAATCATATCATTTCAATAGATAGAAGAAAAGTATTTGACAAAATTCTACATCCATTCATGATAAAAACTCCCAACAACTTAGGTATGGAAAGAACATAACTCAGTATAATGAAGACCATATATGACAAGCCCACAGCTAACATTATACTTAAAGCTGAAAGGTTGAACACTTTTCCTCTGAGGTCAGGAACAACAGAAGGGTACCCACTCCCATCAATACTATTCAACACAGCACTGGAAGTCCTAGCCATAGCAGTTAGGCAAAGATAGTTAGATAGATAGATAGATAGAGGAATCAGAATTGGAAAGGAAGAAGTAATATTGTCTTTCTTGATTTTATATATAGAAAACCCTAAAGACTTCACTAAAAATTATTTAAATCTATCAACAAGTTCAGTAAAGTTAAAGGTTACAAAATCAACATGCAAAAATTAGTAGTTTCTATACACTAACAACAAATTATCTAAAAATGAAATAATGAAAGCAATGCCATTTGCAATACCATCAAAAACAATAATATAATTAAAAATAATCAAGTAGGTAAAAGCCTCCACCATGAAAACTCCTAAGATATTGATGAAAGAAATTGAAGACACAAAGAAATGGAAAAATATCCCATGTATATGGACTAGAAGTATCAATATTGTTAAAACGTCCACATTACCCAAAGCCATCTCTAGATTCAATGCAATCCCAATCAAGATTTCAATGACAGTTTTTAGAAAAATATGAAAACAATACTAAAATATGTCTGGGACCAAAAGACCCCAAATAGCCAAAGCAATCCTGAGAAAGAGGAACAAAGCCAGAAGCATCACACTTTCTGATTTAAAACTACATGATAAAGTGATAGTCATCAAAACAGAGTGGTAATGGCATAAAAACAGACACATGGGCCAATGGAACAGAATCAAGAGCACAGAGCCAAACCCATGCATATGCAGTCAACTAATATTTGAAAAGGTAGCCTAGAATACTCAGGGGGGAAATGATAGTCTTATCAATAAATGGTGTTGGTAGAATTTATACTCACTTGAAGAAGAAACTACATATCCATGTTATACCACTCATAAAAATTAACTCAAAATGGATGAAAGACTTAACTGCAAGCCCAGAAGCCAAAAAACTCCTAGAAGAAAACACAGGGAAAAAGTGTGGGTCTTGGGCGCCTGGGTGGCTCAGTTGTTAAGCGTCTGCCTTCGCTCGGGTCATGATCCCAGGGTCCTGGGATTGAGCCCCACATCAGGCTTCCTGCTCGGTGGGGAGCCTGCTTCTCCCTCTCCCACTCCCCCTGCTTGTGTTCCCTCTCTCGCTGTCTCTCTCTCTCTGTCAAATAAATAAAAAAAAATCTAAAAAAAAAAAAAAAAAGTGTGGGTCTTGTTAGCAGCTTTCTGGATACGACACCAAAAGCACAGGGAACCACATAAAAAATAGACAAGTGACTACATCAAAGTATAACAGCTTCCGCACAGCAAAAGAAATAATCAATAAAATGAAGAAGCAACATATGAAATAGGAGAAAATATTTATAAACCATACATCTGAGGTTTAATATCCAAATACATACAACTCAATAGTAATTTGATACATACAACTCAATAGCAAAAAATAAAATAAACCAATTTAAAAATGGGGAAAGGACCTGAAAATACATTAAGAAAATATTCAAATAGCCAAAAGGTACATGAAAAGGTGCTCAATATCACTAAGCATCAAGGAAATGCAAATCAAATCTACAATGAGATACCACCTCACACCTGTTAGAATGACTATTACCGAAAAGACAAAACATAGCAAGTTCTGGCAAGGATACAGAATAAAGAGAACACTTTTACACTGCTCATAGGAACGTAAATTGGTGTAGCCTATGTAGCCACTTTGGAAAACACTATGAATGTTCCTCAAAAAAGTGAAAATAGAACTACCATATAAACCAGCAATTCCACCACTGGGTATATATCCAAAGGAAAATAATTCACTATCTGGAAGAAACATCCTGTGTTTATTGTACCATTATTTATATTAGCCAAGACATAAAAACAACAACCTAGGTGTTCATCGACAGGTGAGTAGATAAAGAAAATGTGATATATAGTGGTGACTATATTTAGCAATACTGTATTATATATTTGAATGCTGCTAAGAGTAAATATTCAAAAGTCCATTCATAAGATAAAAAAATATTTGTAATGGGCACCTGGGTGGCTCAGTCATTAAGCGTCTGCCTTCGGCTCAGGTCATGATCCCAGGGTCCTGGGATCGAGCCCCGCATCAGGCTCCCTGCTCAGCGGGGAGCCTGCTTCTCTCTCCCCCACTTCCCCTGCTTGTGTTCCCTCTCTCACTGTGTCTCTCAGTGTCAAATAAATAAATAAAATTAAAAATATATATATATATTTGTAGCTACATGAGGTGATGGATGTTAACTTATTGTGGTGTGGTAGTCCTTTTGCAGTAGCAAATGATTACGTTGTACACCTTAAACATACACAATATCTGAATATATCTCAATGCAACTGAGAGAAAAAATCACCAATGGCCAGTGATTTATCCAATCACACCTCTGTAATGAAGCTTCCATAAAAACCCAGAAGGAAGGAGGGGGGAGAACGTCCTACTTGTGAAGGTGCCGAGAGAGTGACATGCTCAGAGAGAGGGCATGAAAACAACTCTTCCATCTGACTGCTCCTAAATTATATTCTTTTCTAATAAACTGGAAATGTAGTAAGTAAACTGGTTCCTGAGTTCTGTGAGCTGCCCTAGCAAATTAATCAAACCTGAAGAGGGGGTCATGGGAGACCCTGATATCTGGTCTGTCAGAAGTAGAAAGAGCAACTTGTACTTACACTTGGCATTGGAAGTGGCGGCCGTCTTGCGGGACTGAGCCCCTCATCTGCATGATCTGACAGTATCTCTAAGTAAATAGTATCAGAATTGCATCAAACTTATAGGACACCCACCTGGCATCACAGAATTGCTTAGAGAGGGAAAACTATCACACATTTGATGACCAGAGTACAGAAGTGTTAAGACTATTTTGTGTACTGTGAAGGAAAATGATACTGTGTTTTTTCTTTACAGCCTCTTTCTAAATTGGAGAGTACACTATCCTGAAATAAAAGTGTAAAAGTGTTCATTTTTTTATCCAAATATCTTGCATGTTTTTTGTTTTTGCTTCTACTGAGCTGGAGTAAATTAATCTCTTGGTTATATAAAGCAAAGTCAGTTAAATAAATCAAATAAAAAATTGAAGGCAATAATTCAAAAGAAAAAATTAAGTATTTTGTATCATTGATTAAAGTATTATTTCATGAAAACTAAATTTCTCCTTCTTCCCTGATTACCCTAAATATCTTGTAAACAACATTTTTCAATCATGTTTAGAACATTTTCTTTTAGATTCATAACTTGGAATGTTCATGGACCTTTTAAATTGCAAAGAAATCTAAACAAAGAAAGACTCCCTACTAAGATAAACTAAGATCCTCTCTATTTAAGGATTGCTTATTTATATGAATTAAATCTTCTATATATACCTGGTAGTGATGCAGGAATTTTTTGTCCTCATCAGCTCGTCCTCACATGTGTGAGTTGTGTCTAAAGGAAAAAGTATCTGGGAGAATAGGGAAAAAATGAATTTGCTGTAACATAAGTTCCTAAGATGTGGCAGCTTCAGCAGAGAATGATGGAGCCCCTAAAATGTGTCCAGCGCTATCAGTTGTGGGAGGATGATGGAGAATAAGCCAGATACAGCTGCGGCCAGAGGGGGAGAGAGCCAATAAAACAATCAATTATAATATAGGGTGGCGAGTGAACTGAGCAGCAAAATACAATGTCCTGAGGGAGCTCTGCTAGTATGTAGCTAGAAGTCTAAAAGTTTCCAGGGGGAAATGGCACCTGTTAATAGGATGCGCACAGATAAGATGGGGGACTGGTGTTCCAGGCCAAGGAAATGAGAGCAAACGGCAGCTTGCTGAGGAATGGAAGGATTTCACTTTGACATGAGTGTGGAAAGAACTTACAGTTTTTATGAAAATGGCAAAAACACAGGGTGGCAAAATAGGCCAAAGCCAGAAGCCATGAAGGGCCTTGTCGGACATGTCAAGAAGTTTGATTTTATCTCAAGGGCAATGGAACATCAGAGAAGGAGCTTGAGAGGGTGGGGCTGACAGAGAGATGGGTTTAATGGTAACAAAAGTAGTAAGAACTGCCTCTGAATGCTTCCAGGGATACTTAGTAAACACACCTTTCGTCTGTGCTACAGCCCTAGGATAATATTATTCCCACTTTCCAGATAAGGAAAATGAGAATCTTGTAGAGAGAGTTGGCCAAGTGTTCACACAGCTAGAATGGGACTGAGCCACAACTGGAACTCAAATCTGTCTGAGCCTCGGAGAGATCAGGGGGATAGTGAGGTAATATGGTTGAACCATGTGAAATAGCTGAAAACAATTTCCCATGGTTGATTCTGTCTTACCAACCCCCCACACCCTCCGAAATTAAATTTCAGTTTCAAAAATTAAGCTGCCAGATGCACATATCTAAGGAACAGAGATGTCATTTGAAATTCTCAGTCCAACTTATTTTGGCAATTTCACTGCAGATTTAAACCCAAAGGTCTCCGGATTCATTTTCTTCTTTCTCTGCTTCTGTCATTCCAAGTCTTCTTGTGGTCTTTTAGCTTTCCGTAATTCCCTAGCAGCCAGAAGCCCTCTGACTCCCACAATGTGTTGCAGGACCTTTGGCTCCACTGCATTTCCCCTGATGCCTCTATTCTCAGTTTGCTTTCTATAGAATGAAGAAAGGACTAACTGCATAATAAATCCAGGAGACATCCCCCTACAATGCAAAACCCCTTACAGAGATCCCCTGGGGTAATGCACTCCTCATTCCATTTGCCAGAGTTCTCACCTGTGGCCGCTTCTCATCAGTTCTGCATCCATTGCAAATTTCAGCAACCCAGCTCAGGCAGAGAGAATGAGAGATGTGAGTGCACAGTAAATCCACCTCTGAATCCTGCGTTCCTAGGGAAGTCTGCTTGGGGTTTTCTCTCTCCCTCTCCTTTGGACCTGCTCTCACTCTCTCTCAAATAAATAAATCTTTTTAAAAATAAATTAAATAAATAAATAAATAAAATTTTAATCAAAGGTGGGCAATTACATTGATCTGTATGTCTGCATCAATAGGACCTAAGCCTAGCCGTCAGTTTAATATAGGCTCTTGACAATGAGGTCAATAATCCCATTCTTCTTCCTTCATTATTATTCTTTCTCTTCCTTGGTCTTCAGCATCTGCAAAAAAACTTCCACAAGAAATTTGTTCACGCAAAATATTCTGCCTCAGTTGTTTGCAAACCCAGGTGTCTCAAATAACAACTTATTTTTGTGAAGCTTATATATGTTTGTTATGAAGAAAAATTAACAAAACAATCTAAATACCACTACAAAAATGTATTAAATAATTACCATTCCAGAAATCTCTTGATGTACAGATCAAGGAGTGGACAGATAGATGGATAAAGATGGTGGTAAATAGAAATCTGGCTAAGTGAATAGATCAGTAGGTAGGGAGGGAAAAGATAGATTAATCAAAAGACAAAAGTAATTGCATAAAAAGTTGATAGTCCTCTGCATGCTGCTTTTTAAAAAAAAAAAAGTATAAGATTTAATTTTTGCATTTAACAGAAGAAACCCAGGGGAAGCTGAAGAAATGGCTGTAACTTAAATACATGTTTCTTCATTTCAATTTATAATTTTCTAACTCTTTTATGAGTAAGAAACACAGACATGGAGCGACATTAAATATCTAGAGTTATGATTTCTTGTAAATGACATGTTTCAATTTTAGGCAGAATAATTCACTCCTTGCTTTTAAAAATAAAGAAATAAGCACTGTTGCATATACTTCAGTCTTCACTTCCCACCCCCTAATTTTGGGTATATAATTTCTTATGTCACCGGGTTTATAACATTTATATCCTGTTCTATAACCATAATTCTGTCAGTTATTTAGCCTAAGTTTCTATATTTAAATAGATGCAATGATAAATACCAGTCCTTTTGCTATACTTTTCAGTAGTCATTTCTTGGTTGAATGGGTTTAATCATTCATTTGTTTTTAAAGAGAGGCTCATAATTCCTCTATTCCGTGAATTTGTATGTGCTTTAAAATGCCAGTCTGTTGCCTTTTGTACTAGAAAAACATGTTGAAGGTTATAAAGTTGTTGCCTTGGTCTTCTTCCTGCTAAATTCTGTAGACATTCCTCCACCATCTTCTGGAAATGAGCGGTGGCTTAATCCTTTACTATTCTGCCTATTCGTTGGTTGGCAGGAGTTCATCCTCAGTAGTTTCTTCAAGAAGAAATCATGGGGGACGCCTGGGTGGCTCAGTCGGTTAAGGGTCTGCCTTCAGCTCAGGTCATGATCCCAGGACCCTGGGATCGAGTCCCATGTGGGGCTCCCTGCTCATGGGGAGTCTGCTACTCCCTCTCTCTCTGCCTGTCACTCCACCTACTTGTCCTCTCTTTCAGTCTCTGTCAAATAAATAAATAAATAAATAAATAAATAAAATCTTTAAAAAAAAGGGTTGGGGGGAAGAAATCATGGGTGCTATGGCCACACCAGCACACTTAAGCCCGGGCAGAAGGTGGTCCTGCTCCAAACCCTGTACTTTAAAGTGCCTTGAACTAGCTTGTCCCAATTCAGATCTTTCCCCAGGGAGCAAAGGGTTTGCAGCTTTAAGGGACTTTGTGCTTGTGCCTATTCTAGATTGCATTTGGAGCGCATGAGAGCCCAACATTCTCTACCCAAACAGCCGTGAACCTGTTTCCAGAGCCTACACAGACATCTTCCCCAGGTGCATCTCCTGAATGTGGGCTAAGCCACCACAACCCATGTGGACTAAGGTATTCATATGACATCTCTCATGGTGCTAAACATTGACAAGGGTCTGGGGCCAGGGCTGGCTCTTTCTGTACAATAATGTTCTGGTTTGTTCCTCTAAGGAGCTGAAAAATTCTAAATTTAAACCAGATTTTTGAGAAGTGTATTTATCAAGGTAGGAGGAGAGAATATATTTTATAGTTCTTAGCTATATACATATATATACATATATATATATAATCTTAGACATAATCTTGTAAATTTTGACATATGGTACCTTAGCCTCCATTTATAGTTTTGTGTAGTTTCCACTGAGGTGCTGGCAAGATAGCATCTGAAAAAGTTTGTTTGCTTGCTTTTTTATTGAAGAATTTTAGTCCATTTACCTAACAAATGAAAATCAATTTGGCCAGCTCTAATATTTTGGGGTCTCTCTTTCCTCAGAATCCTGTTAACTCATTTGCCTATTGCTGAGGAAAATGTTAAAAAACCCTGATATTATTTTTTCATTATAGGTGACTTGTACTTTCTACTGTTATGCCTAAAGAATGATGTATTTTTATTGAAAGCTCAATAATTTAACTAGGCATGTCTTGTTATTTATAATTCTGTAACAGTTTTTCTTAAACGAATGTGTTTTTTAATCCCTATATTCAATTGTGCCATTAATTCAAGGAATATTGTTTTCTGCTTTATTTTTAATTATTTTTATCCTTATTGAGCTATGTTCTATAATTTAGCAATACATATTTTCTTGTATCTATGCTCTTTCTCCTTCACATATTACATCTGCCTATCGCTTTGATCTCTTTGCTTATTTCTTATGTGTTCAAGGTGATTGTATTAATACTTTCTTCCTTGAAATAATTTTAGTCCAGTTTATTCCATTGCTTAGTATTTCTAGTTCATATTTTTAGTTCAGTAAAAGTGATTTTTGGACCTCAGGTTTTTTGTTGAATTCCGTACATTCTCTTTGCATTTTATTTTGGTGTTTTAATTTCTGGACTTCTGTCTCTCAATTTATTGAATTTTCCCTTTTATTAACCTCTTCTGCAGTGCAATATTAATGAGGAATTTTCTTTTGTTCTTTAGATTATGTTTTATTTTCAACCCAGGTACTTTACCTGTGTTTTCTTTCCTCTCCCTATTTCTCGGACAAAGGGGTGCTGTTGTACTTTCCCAGCCCTGGACCATATCTTCAGTTTAATCCTGCTAAAGTGAGCAGATCTATTTGAAATGCGCATGAATCCTTCCTAATTAACTTCCCACCTTATCTGAAACCTGCTTATCTTCCCCTGAGGCAATGTGCATAATTACCAACAGGGTTCATCCCTGTTAACACAGCCTAACCACTTAGTTGGGGGCCAAGAGACTGAGAAGAGTTCATCTAGAGTTTGCATGGGATTTTTAGAAAAGCTCCACTTTTTCTTCAAAACATCTATAACAACGTGCTTGTGTGTGTGCGTGCCTGCGTGCATCACAATGGGCACAAAAGCAGGATGCTACTCCAAGATGATAAACCCTCAGGTTGGAGATCACCTCTCTATTCCAGTTGAGAGTTACAGGCTTCCTTCAAAGACACTTTCCATTTTCCCACTCCACTTTTCCACTCCAGTGGTTTATTTTTTACCAGAGACAGAGACCTAACCAATAAATTCTGATTCACTATATCTGTGGTAGAGAACAAAATCTACAGTTTCATCAGACTGGGAAAGTTTTTAGTTATTGTTTCTTTAAATATTTTGATGTCTCATTCCGTTTCTGGGATTCCAGTTACATATTTTTGTAGCACACTTGATATTGCCCTCCATGTCATGATGCTATTCATTTTTTTCAGTCTTTTTTCTTACTGTGTTTCAATATGGCGATTTATATTGATAAAGCTTTAAGTTCTCAGGTCTTTTTCCCCTGCAGTGTCTAATCCACTGTCAATCCCATCCAGTGTGCTTCCATCCCAAGACAACATATTTTCAACCTCTAGAAATTTGATTTGTGTCTTTTTTTAGGTCTTCTATGTCTTTATTATGCTCACACTTTCTGCTACCTTCTTGAACATATGGAATATATTTGAAGAGCCGTTTTAATGTCCTTGTGTATGAATTCTATCATCTTTTGCCTTTGGGGGTCTCTTTCTCTTGATCGATTTCCCCCTCATTATGGATCATATTTTCTTGTGTCTTTGCTTGCTAGGTAATTTTGATTAAATGTCAGAGATTGTAAATTTTATGCCATTGAGTATTGGAATTTGTTGTAGTCCTGTATTTTTAGGGATTTGTTCTGGGACATAGTTAATTTGAAACAATGCAAACCTTTTGAGACTTACCTTTAAGCTGTGTTAGACTGCCACAGAACAGCCTTTAGTCTAGAGCTAATGTGGTCTCATTACTAAGTTAATAATCTTCTGAGAACTTTACTTGACAACACATATGTTAAGAGGGGAGACGAACCATGAGAGACTATGGACTCTGAGAAACAAACTGAGGGTTCTAGAGGGGAGGGGGTGGGGGGATGGGTTAGCCTGGTGATGGGTATTAAAGAGGGCATGTTCTGCATGGAGCAGTGGGTGTTATACACAAACAATGAATCATGGAACACTACATCAAAAACTAAAGATGTAATCTATGGTGATTAACATAACATAATAAAATTTAAATAAATAAATAAATGAAAGGGGGCTTTCCATTTTTGTGAACTATTCCTTGCTCTGTGTGATCCTTAGACATTGTTCTACCTGTTCCTTTATATTGGTTCTTCCTCCAGCCTTGGGTAGATGTGCGTGCATTTTTCACCAGCACTTTGCTCTTGATGTAAGAGGAATCTCTGCAGATTTCCAGAGTACTCTTTCTCTGTTTAAGTTCCCCTCCATTTCTTTACAGGCTGGATACTCTCTAAGCAGTGAGTTGGGGCAATGGTAAGGCTTAATTCATTTGTTTTGCTTCTCTCAGGGATCACTCTTTTTTGTTGCCTGTTGTCCCATGTCTGAAAAAAGTTGCTTCGTACATTGGTTGTTTTGTTTGTTGCTTAAATCAGGAAGGTGAATCTGGTCCTTGTTGCATCACCATGTTTGGAAGCAGGAATCCTCTCATGACTGATACATTTTATTTATTTATTTATTTTTAAGATTTTATTTATTTGTCAGTGAGAGAGAGAGAGAGAGCGCACACAAGCAGGGGGAGTGGCATGCAGAGGGAGAAGCAGGCTCCCCGCCGAGCAGGGAGCTAAATGCGGGGCTCAATCCCAGGACCTTGGGATCATGGCCTGAGCCGAAGGCAGACGCTTAACGACTGAGCCACCCAGGCGCCCCATGACTGATACATTTTAAACAAAGGTTGCAAAGGGCATTTGTTTTTGACCCAACTATTAAGCAGAAATGGTGGCCAAAAGTAAAACTGGTACCAAAGAGAAAAGTATCTGGGACTATCTTTAAGTCCTGCCAAAAGAAGAAAAGGAGGTTGCGGACCCTACCTCCCACAGGATGATCCAGCTCCTAGAGCTCCTTCTGTCCCTCAGTACTTAATTTCTCTTCGCCACCCTGTTTTTGTTTTTCCTCCTGAAATTCCACATGTAACTCTTACATATCTAACACATATGATAAGACAGACTGTCTATTTTTGGTGATAGAATCTAGAGAGAAAGGAGAACTCTTTATTCCCACTGTATTTGGTAGGAAGGGATTGTGCACCCTTAATTTCTGACTTTGCAGTTGCATGGAGAAGTTTGGAGTCTTCCTTTGTAAATTGCCCAATATGTAATAGCTTAACTTGGAATTTTAGTCTTTCCCTTTCTGACAGGAAACTCTTAGGTCACACAGCATGCAAGGAAATTACCATTGTAATTCTGTCATCAGTAGAGACATGCTCTGGGAGCCATTTAAAGGATTAGAGCCACATCAGAACCTCATTTAAGCATAATTTACTTTCCAAAGCTATATCACCTTGATTAACTAAATTAGTAGTTCCTTAAGAGGTCTCGTGATTTTAAATGAGTCACTTTACTTGTAATGTTTTGCAATAAGACTTAATTTACTGGCACCTTCTCCTATAGTTCTGATATGCTGATGTTTTCTAAAGTCCAAGAGAATGATTGGTTCATGGGGAAATGGCACTGCTTAGAAAATAAACTAGAACACAGCTTGTCTTTCTATGCTCCATCTGCTCAACCATGTCTTATTAAATTAAATTCTAGGAAAGCATCTCACTATGTTTTAAAATGCCACGTTGGACTCTGGAAATTAAAAATAATGTTATTGCCTTGAATGCTTTGTTGACATTTTAGTGTTAAAATATGAAGGTCTAAGTTCTAGTTAGAGAAACACTGACCGTAGGTTGTATAACACTTTATATTTGCACTCAAAAGCTAGGTATCATAACACTGGGTTTCTGAAGCAAGTTTAGGCGTGGATGAAATCGGGCTCAGAGTAATGTCAGCCCCGATCCCAAATTTGACCAACCCAGAGAGCAAGTTCTTAAAGAAATCACATTGCATGACCTCAAAGTATGTTCATAAGATATGGATCATTAATGATTTCAACCATGGCTCATTTTTGGTAAGTGACATGGTGATTAACAATATGGGCATTGGTCCCTTGATGCCTGAATCTGGGTAATAAACCTAACATAAAAGACACACACACACACACACACACTTAATAAGTGTGTCTTTTCTGAAACACTTAAGAAACAAAGCACTAGGAATTGGGGAGGAGAAAATGAGAGGATAGAAAATATCAGCATTTATACTCAACATTAACTCCTTAAACTAATGATGGCCAATTTTCTCTTGGTAGACATTAATCAGTCTATCAGAAGCTATTCATAGTATGATAGCATCACAAAGCATTAGAGTCAAAATAAGTAATTAATGTCATCTAGTCCAATCTTCTCTCTTGACAAATGATATCCCAAGACTAGCCTAATATCAGCCAGATAAACATTAAAAGCAGTGGAGCTAAAAATCTAGGTCCTCTCTTTCCCAACCCAGGGTCCTTACTACCTCTGCACTAATGTTGGGGGAAGTGACTTGGTGAGGAACATGACAAATTAATCAGAGTGCTGATGATTACTCTTGTACAACTGAACCAATAGCAGAAGTATCACTGGATGATGGGATTAAGGAAGAATTATTTCTGCTTTCTGCTATTCTATGTATTTCAATTTTTAAATCAACACAAATTAATTTTAATGTTGGCAAAATACAGATTTCATTTAAAATTCATTCAGCAAAGTTTTCATGGTACCCTTTACCCAAACACTTCAAAAAATACATTTGCAAAATAGTATTTATACTGTTTAGATGGAGATTTTAACAGAGTCCACAAAAAATATGTAATCTGAGACAAATTTGTAGCAAGTCCTGGAACTCAGATATGATTTCACCAGAGTAGCATTAGTATGCTCATTTTTTTTTTATTTAGGTTGTGTTTGCTGTGAGAGAGAGTACATGTGTTTGTGCACATGTGCGTGTGTGTGCGTGTGTGCGCGTTGCTAGAGTTAGCTCAGAAGTTCTCATTCATGCAGTGTAAGGCCATCGCATGATGCATGATGTGCATTTTCTGGCCAGATCTGTAGGAGCAATGCCTGGTAGTATAATGACTTACCCTTTTGGATTCTTCAGTTAATTCAAATGGCCACCAGAACACTATGACCTAGCCAACCCCTTATTATTACAATGAAAATTTTGATTTGCTTTTTTAATATTAAGTAGTGGTTGTGACGGCTAATTTTTTTTTTTTATCTTTTTTTTTTTTATTCTTATGTTAATCCCCATACATTACATCATTAGTTCTAGATGAAGTGTTCCATGATTCATTGTTCATGCACAACACCCAGTGCTCCATGCAGAACGTGCCCTCCTCAATACCCACCACCAGGCCAACCCATCCTCCCACCCCCCTCCCCTCTAGAACCCTCAGTTTGTTTTTCAGAGTCCAT
>NC_138375.1:97758114-97765585 GCF_054177405.1 Leptonychotes weddellii | reverse complement strand
TTATATATCAACTGGACTGGGCCACAAGGTGTCCAGATATTTGGTGAAATAGTATTCTGATTATTTCTGTGACGGTGTTTATCGATAAAATTAACATTTAAATTAGTAGACTAAGTAAAGCGGATTGCCTTCCCTAATGCCTAATGTGGACCCTGGTCTCATCCACATTAGTTGAAAGCTTACATAGAACAAAAAGGCTGATCTTTCCCTGAGTGAAAGAACATTTCCCACTTGGCTGCCTTAGAACTGGGACGTCACCTTTTTCCTGCCTTCAGACTTTAACTGGGACTTTGGATCTTTCTGGGTCTTGAGCTTGTTAAGCTTTACACAGGAGCTACACAAATAGTTCTTCTGGGTCTCCAGCTTGCTCACTCACCCTGCAGATCTTGGGATTTGCCAGTCACCATAATCACATGAGCCAATTCCTGATAATAAACCTGTCTCCCCCTCCCTCCTCCCTCTGCCTCTCTCCCTCTCTATACATAGATGAAGAAACGGAGCCACAAAAGATTAAATGACTTATTTACGGTCATGTCACGAGTGAGTGATAGAACCCGGATTTAAACACTGTCTTCACAGTTCACTACACAAGGGTCAAAACCAAACAAAAACAGAGTCAGTTGCAAAGTGGCTGAAACTTCTACTTTGGCCTATGCCGTGACATTCCTAGTAGCTGTCATGTCTTTTTTCTTCTCTCATCGATAGGTAGTTATTGTATATCACTTTGGGAATAAAACATTTTCATCCAGTCTGGAAATCGATTCCCTTTAATTAAAGTCCTTGATCTATTTATATGTTATGTAATTATTAATATGGTCGGGTTTAATTCTATTTTCCATTTGTTTCAATTGTTTTTTGTTCCTCTGTTTCTGACTTCTTATGGGATAACTGAATATTTGTTTAGTTATGTTTTATTTCCTCTATTTGGCTTTTCCATTTAGCTCTTTGTGTTATATTTAGTGGGTGCTTCTAGTCCTTAAAATATGCATCCTGGGGCGCCTGGGTGGCTCAGTAGGTTAAGCATCTGCCTTCGGCTCAGGTCATGATCCCAGGGTTCTGGGATCGAGCCCCGCGTCGGGTTTGCTTCTCCCTCTCCCTCTGCCTGTGCCTCCCCGTGCTTGGGTGCTCCCTCTCTCTCTCTCTCTCTCTGTGTCAAATAAATAACTAAAATCTTTAAAAAAATAAATAAAAATAAAATAAAATATGCATCCTTACCTCACTACAATCCACTGAGATGTAAGATGGTACCACTTGATGTAAAACTAATAGACATGCAACACTTGAATTCCATTTAGCACCTCATCTTTTCTGCAACTATCATATATATTACATTTGCCTATGTTATAAATTCTAAAATACAATACTATTTTTTTTTTTGCTTTAGTCAAGTGTCTTTTAAATAAGCCAAGAGAAGGGAAAAAAAAAAACAGATAAGTCACAGATTTACAACTTCCAGTGCTCTTTGTTTCTGTCCATAGATCTGAGTTTCATCTGATACCATTCTCTTCAGCCTGTAGAACTTCTTTTAGCAGTTTGCCTGAGACAGGTGTATTGGCACAATTTCTGTCAGCTCTTAATTATCTGAAAATGGCGCTTTCACCCTCACTTTTGAATTATAATTTGAATTATATTTTTGCTGAATCTTGAATTCTGTGTTGACATATTTGCTTTCACTATTTGAAAGATATTCTTTCATTGCCTTGCAGCCTCTGTGTTTCTGATGAGAATTAAATTGTATGTAAATTATCTTCTCTGGCATCACAGATCTTCTCATTGTCATCGGATTTTACAAGTTTGACTATGATGTTGCTACATGTGTTTGATTTTGTATTTACCCCACTTGGGATTTGCTAAGCTTCCTGAATGGATAAGCTAATGTTTTCAAGAAATTTGGGAAATTTTTACCCATTATTTTTTCAAAAAAATTTGGGGCCATTTCCCCCCTTTCCTCTCTCCCTGGGACCGTTTTTACATGGCCAAGTTTTTTGTACAATCTACATGCTCAAGATGTTTGCTGAGTAATTGTTACTGAATGATTTTCCCTCCCGTAGAAGAATCCCCGCCTATGGGTTTGCTCCTTGTAGATGATGCTTTGCATTCTGCTGCCCTATTGTGTTATTTCCTACGTGCCAGAGCTCCCTGCAACTCTCTCCGGAGTCCATGATGACAAACTTGACTTTCATTATGACATGTTAGTGGGGAAACCTTAGGAGGCAGCGCTGTACAACCCCGTGAACCTTTACTAAGTAGTTTAGTCTGTCCTTTACTCCATCACACCAGCTCTTGCTCGTGGCTCACCTGTTCTGAAACAAGTTAACTAGGCTATCCCTACCCAAATCTTGACATTCAATACCTTGAAGACAATGTATCAAATGTCATCTTCAAATACTTCCTTCAGAGGAAAAGAGGGCAAGGGAGTTAAGAAATTAAACTTTAGGAAAAAAATATTTATTTCCAAACATTACCCATGCAATTTCTACTGTCTACCAGGCACTTCACTAGATTCTACAGGGAGAACTAAAGATAAGTCTGAAAATCTTGAGTCTCAAACCAGTTAAAATTGGATGAAATAAGATGAAGCCCAAGAATTTTATATATTAAAAAAATCTGTCCTCCAAACTCATCTTAGTTTACCAATTGTTCTAATGTACTTTCCTTTAACAATATAACTAATCAACATAAGCAACAGGAACACTTTCCCATGTGTGCAGAGACTTTTTAAGCCCTGGGGAAATGAAGCATTTTGAGAAATATGTCATTAGTTCACACGTACTTAGTAATCCTCAAAATTCCTCTGTGGTCTGCCTATTCATCCCTCCCCCCACCCCAATTCCTAAAAACCACTGATCTTTTTACTGTCTCCTCAGTTTTTCAGGATGTCTTATAGTCTGAATCATCCAGTTTGCAGGCTTTTCACATTGGCTTCTTTGCCTGAGTAATATGTATTTAAAGTTCCTTCATGTCTTTTCATGACTTGATACAGCTCATTTCTCTTGAGTGCAGAATAATATTCCATTGTCTGGATGTACCACAGTCTATGTATCCATTCACCTACTGAAGGACAGCATGGATACTTCCAGATTTTGACAACTATGAGTAAAGCTTTTGTAAACATTTACGTGCAGGTTTTTGTGTAGACATAAGTTTTCAACTCCTTTTGGTAAATACCAGAGTGAAAGTGCTGAATCGTATGATCAGGGTATATTTAGTTTTTGTTAGAAACTGCCCAACTGTCTTCCAAAGTGCCTGTACAATTCTGCACTCCCACCAGCAAAGAATGACAGTTTCGATTGCTCCACATCCTCGCCAGTATTTGGTGTTGTCAGTATTCTGGATTTTGGCCTTTGTAATAGGTGTCTAATGCTATCTCATTGTTTTTTTCATTTTCATTTCTCTGATGACACATGTTTTTCATATGCTTATTTGCCATCTGTGTAAATTTAAAAAAAAATTATTTATTTGAGAGAGAGCATGAGAGGGGGGAGGGTCAGAGGGAGAAGCAGACTCCCCGCTGAGCAGGGAGCCCGATGTGGGACTTGATCCCAGGACTCCACGATCATGAACTGAACCAAAGGCAGTCGTTTAACCAACTGAGCCACCCAGGCTCCCACTGTGTATCTTCTTTGATGGGATGTCTTTAAGGCTTTGGCCTACTATGTAATCAGATTGTTTTCTTACTCTTGAGTTTTAAAAGTTCTTTGTATATTTTAGAAAATAGACCGTTACCAGTTATATCTTTGCAAATATTTTCTCCCAGTCTGTGGCTTTTCTTCTCGTTCTCTAGGGAATTTACTTTTCAGTCTGGTTGACTTATACTGGAATTGAAGTCAGCTAAAACCTCTAAAGCAAATGAATTCATAGAATATGAAAACTTTCTTAGCTAGAAGTCTTTCCTGGGATCCACATTTCACTAGAAAGTTTCCAGGACTATTCCCAGAGGCTAATTTCATACAAATTTAAGTAAGAATATAATGTCATAATGCAAGACTTGAAAAATATGACAAGATCATTTATTAGGTTTTTAATACCCTATAAAGTTGTAACAACAAATTTCTAAAACTTAAAAAAAAAAAAAAACTCCCACATGGAAATCCAGAGAGCACTGTGTACTTGTCCAGTCTTTTGTAGATGGTAGGATTTCATAAGTTAGTAACAACATTTGCAAGAGGGGGAAAGGAGAGATATTTTTTCTCCTTTTTTATCTTTTGTTTTTCACAGTAAGGACTTTTAAAAATAGCACAGCTATACTGCCATGTACAGAAAAGAACATTTTATGAAATGAAAGCAAGAACATGTTGCCACCCCTCCCTGGGAAAGGGCAATCTGTGGGGGAGTAAGGGGACAGAGATGGATGACACTTGTACTGATCTGCTTGGGCTGCCACAACAGCATATGACGGGCTGGGTGGCTTCAACAACTGAAATTTATTTCTCACTGTTCCTAGAAGTCCAAGATCAAGGTGACAGCAATGCCAGTGTCTGATGAGAGCTCTCTCCTTGGATTTCAGATGACCAGCCTGTCACTGTGTCCTCATATGGCAGAGAACAAGAGAGCTCTGCTATCTCTTCTTCTTCACAAAATGTCACCAGGCTTATTGAATTACAGCTCCACCCTTATGACCTCATTTAACCTTTATCACCTCCTCACAGGCTCTATCTCCAGATTCAGTCCCTGGGGGCTTAATGAAATCTGGGGGAACACAGTTCAGGGCATGGCAACACCTTGTCAACCAACAGAGATGACTGGGGAAAGGCAAAATATTATATTTGAGACCTTTTCATTACAATTCAATATAAACAAGTGAGAATGTAATGGCACAAATGAAAAAAAAATTATTCTGTAAAAATGGTGAAACAATCCAGGCTCAGTCACTATCAGATGAAGCAGAAAGTCACACATTTAGAATATAAAAGTATATCATCATGGCTAAGATGAGTGTAAGCTGCAAAGGGCAATGTGCTGCATGTGAAGAAGCCAGATGCTCCATGATTTTCTCTCAGAGTTTTATAGGTAGTCCGAGTTATAGGTTATAGCTAATTATCCAAAAGTCAGAACTGCATGACTACTCAGATCTGTGTAAATACACCATCCCTCAGCCCATATATGTACCTTCTGTTGTAGAGGCTGCAGGGACAAAAGGGCTTACAGGTGAGAGGAAGTGGGGAGAACTGAAGGGAAAGAGAAGAAGGGAGAAAAGAAGAGCATTACCTTCCCAGCAGCATAAACAAAGTCATTTTGTGGAGGCAACAGAATTGTTCACGATTATTAAATCATGGACTGTGACCTTGTAGGACCAGAATACAGCTGCAGTGACAATTATTAAATAATGGGGAGAATGATCTATATATTTTGGCCCAAAATTAAATATATTCATAATGATTTTTTTTAAAAGTCAACAAATTCTTTGATTCTTCTCTGAAACGGAGAGTCTAATTTCTCTCCCTTTGAATGAAAATCATGCTTAGTGATTTATGAAATAGGCCGTGGTGGAAGTAAAAGTGTGCGACTGCCAAGGCTGTGTCACCAAAGGCATGTGGCTATTTCCTCCTCCTCTCTCAGATCCTTCACGCTGGCGGAAGCCAGTTGTCATGCCAAGAGGACACACAAGCAGCTCTGTGCAGAGGTCCGTGTGTCAAGGGACTGAACCTTCTCCCAGCGGTCAGGTGGGGGTGGCATCTTAGAAGCACATCCTCCTGCCACGGTCAAGCCTTCGGATGGGGACACCCGGCTGACATCTTAACTGCTCCCTCATGAGACACCCTAAGTTAGCACCAAACAGCTAAGCTCTTCCTGCACACCCCACCTACAGAAACTAAAATAATATATGTTCTTCATTTTAAGCTAATTTGTAAGCTACTAAATTTATTAAGTGAAATAATACATGTCTATTGTTTTAAGCTGCAGTAATATAAAGCTAGATTAGCTTTACATAATATATATTACCTAATAATATATATAATATATATAATAATATATATTATTCTAATGACACATAATATATATATTATATATTATCTAATAAATATATATTATATATTATCTAATTATATACATTATATATCTAATTGATGTATTTTGTAGCTAATGATATATCTAATATCTAATAACTAATGTAATATCTAATGTTCAACAGAGGGAAGATCAACTGATTCTTGAATAGCAAGTGCGTTGAGTAGGGTTCCATTTGTTTTTCTATTATCAACTATACTCATGTTTCACTGAACTCTTTCTTCTGCCTTCAGCCCTGTCAATGGTGCCTGTCAGTAAATAAAAAGGTGATTAAATTTAATGTCATTGAAATTTTTGCCTTTCATTTTTTATAATAGGAACCTTGTCCCAGTAATTGAGAATCAAGTCATAGAGCAAAAAAAAAAATCAAAATCCATACTAGAAAAAGAATTATTTCTCACCCCCCTCCCCGGGAACTAATTCTGTCCCTGGCCACAGGAAATCTTAGGACCTTGAAGACCATAACTTGGAGAATCAAAAACCAGGCGACCTGACTTCTGCTTCTGCCCTAATGTTGGTTTTGAGCTTGATTAGGCTGTCCTCTTATTCCTGCCAGCCAAACCCTGGCTATCCTATTCTTCCTATTATATAAGTCTTTCCTTTGGTTTCTTGGATGATTCCCCAGTCTTTATGAGACTAAAATAGACACAGTTCTGCTCCTAAAATCCAGTAACTGATCCCCAATAATCATTGCTGTCCTTCTCTAATGTCAACTCCTGACCTCCCTGAATTTCTGCCTGCTGTCTATTCCTCAAGCTATCATTTGTTTGGGGGTTAATCCAATCTCCCAAATCTTTCTCATTCCCATGCAACCAGATCTTAAACATGGGCCACAGTCTCTTATTTTCCTCCTACCTCCCTATTCCTTTTCTTTAAGGCCCAATGTCTCAAATCAACAACCTTTGAATAATTTCCCTTACTAAATATGTACAGGTTTATTTGGTTGGTTTTTTTTAATTTAATTTTCATCTGCCAATAATAAGCTTCGTTTCAATTTTCTAGCATACAGTTCTCATGAGAAAGTTACATCTCCCCAGGTAACTGTATTTGTTCCTTATTATTTCTTTTGTCTTTAGTTAGGTTATAATCAAATTCAATAATTTTATGGTTGGGAGAATTACTGGAAAAGACAGCAAATATTCCATATATCTTCAGATCCATTGGAAATTCAAAATATTGTCAATTGGGGAGTTGCAAGGTTATAATTTGAATTGCTTATTTCAAATTAATATTTATTACTTTACACAAGGTCCTAAGATGGGTTCTGTTTGTTCTAAGTACTTAAAAGGCATTATCCCTTCTGTTAATTTAGAATTTCTTTTTTTTCATTTGCAACGATGTGGATGGACCTGGAGGGTATTATGTTGAGCGAAATAAGTCAAACAGAGAAAGACATGTATCATATGACCTCACTGATATGAGGAGTTCTTAATCTCAGGAAACAAACTGAGGGTTGCTGGAG
>NC_138375.1:97738614-97757614 GCF_054177405.1 Leptonychotes weddellii | reverse complement strand
GAAATCGGAGGGGTAGACGAACCATGAGAGACGATGGACTCTGAAAAACAAACTGAGGGTTCTAGAGGGGAGGGGGGTGGGAGGATGGGTTAGCCTGGTAATGGGTATTGAGGAGGGCACGTTCTGCATGGAGCACTGGGTGTTATGCACAAACAATGAATCATGGAACACTACATCTAAAACTAATGATGTAATGTATGGGGATTAACATAAGAATAAAAAAATAGAATTTCTTTTTTTTTAAGATTTTACTTATTTATTTGAGAGAGAAAGTGAGCACAGAGGGAGAGTGAGAGGGAGAAGCAGATGCCCCACTGAGAAGAGAGCCTGAATTGGGGCTCGATCCCAGGACCCTGAGGTCACAACCTGAGCCAAAGGCAGATGCTTACCTGACTGAGCCACCCAGGTGCCCCTAATTCAGAATTTCTTAATTTCGGCATTTAGGTGGGGAGAGACATAATAGGCAACCTATTATTTCTGTAAGTACATCCACATGAATAGACATGCTAGCAAAGTATAGATCAGCTTTGGGGAGTGAGTTTTAGATTCAAGTAAATGCCCAATCAAGAAAGACTGTCAATCCATTGAAAACATTTGTGACATCAAAATAGATATTGGTACAGGTATGTCTCAGGGCAAAGAGAGGAAAAGGAGTGGGGTGAGGTTCATTCATTCATTTATTAAGTACCCAATATGTACTATGTGCTAAGCACTGTGGTAGGTCTTTTCCATAAGGGAAGAAAACATTTATTTCAGAACTCAAAAGACTTACTACCTGTGGTAAGTAGTCTAACCAGGAGTGAAGCTGAAATATTCTGATTACAGTTAGATGCATTATCTGCTGTTCCACTGACCCTTTTCGTTGCACGAAGTAAAAACAAAACCAAAACCAAACAAAACAAACAAAATATGAAAGATAAGATTTTTTTTTTAAGGCAAGGGAACAGCAGAGACTAGGTAAAATAACAAATAATCACAAAACAGAGGAAATTTCTACATAGGACATATGATTAAATGGCATCAGGAAAGCCTATATTAACCCACATCTGCCCTTGAAAAGCACCTCAGTTTCCTGTGTTTCTAAAGTCCTTCTTAGGGCACAGGAAAGTAGGAGGAATAATCCACTCCCTGCCTCAGATTTCTGCTTGTCTAAATTAGAGGAACCCCTGACTTCTTGTATATAATGGGTAGAAACAACCAGACGTTTTTCCATTTCTCAGTTGCTTTTCCTGTGTAAGAAGTGGTTTATCTGATTGATGAGGCAGTAAGAGTATGACTTCTGTTCATTCTTATTTTTCTATCAGGCAGGGTTATATGCTAAAGGTATTTATGAATATATGGCCTCAGGCTCCCTGTCCCAGCTCTTGGCAAGAAGAGACAATTCTCCCTGCAGCTGGCTGGATAAGCATACTCTGCAAACTGATACTTCCCACGCTCAGATGGGTCTCCAGCTCAGAACTTGGTGATATGCCGAGGAACAGGGGGTAGAGAAAGCACTAGGAAACCCATTTTGCCACGACATTCAGGCTAAATTCTCGAGTTCAGCTTTACGGGCAATAAATTGAATATGCTAGTCCCTATTTATCCCCTGTGTGTGTTTGTCAGTGGGTCTAGTGTATTATCAGTTATCTTCCTCAAGCCACAATAAGACGACTTTAGCTCAAATGAAACTTCTGTGTGGGAAGGGTGTCTAATGAAACTTGAATGTTCCATTAATTCCTTGGTTTTAATGGGTATATGATTTTTCCTACTGAGAATGGGGCCCAGGGGTTGTACAGGTGACCTATTGGTGGGGCAGAGGGCAGGGAAGGCAGGGTGCTAGTAGTGCTAGGGAGGGCACACTGGGCCTTGGGGGCAGTGGAGAGCCAAGTTACTGAATAAGAAAAGGAAGA
Source organism: Leptonychotes weddellii (assembly GCF_054177405.1). Taxonomy (NCBI): domain Eukaryota; kingdom Metazoa; phylum Chordata; class Mammalia; order Carnivora; family Phocidae; genus Leptonychotes; species Leptonychotes weddellii. The sequence continues at coordinate 97,755,722 of NC_138375.1, read as the reverse complement.
TACACAAAAGGAGTGGAAAGACACTAAAATCACAATTTACCATCAATATATTTTTTTCTAGGAAAGCTCTTATTTTAAGTAATAGCTAGCATCTCTATTTTTTAAGGATTTTTTTAAACAGATTTATTTATTTATTTGACAGAGAGAGAGAGAGGGAGAAAGCGAGACCGAGCAGGGGCAGGGGCAGAGGGAGAGGGAGAGAATCTCAAGCAGACTCTCCATCAAGCACAAAGCCCAAAGTGGGGCTCGATCTCCCTATCTCACAACCTTGAGATCATGACCTGAGTTGAAACCAAGAGTCAGATGCTTAACTGACTGAGCCACCCGGGCACCCATAGCATTTCTATTTACTAGATGCTTAGAGAACTTTGTATAGAGGAACATCCATAAAAAACAAAACAAAACAAAACCTGTATGGAGAGATAAAAATAACTACTTATCACAAAGGGAGAGTTGCCCCCCAACAGGAAACAAAAAGGAAATAAATAAAACTTTAAGGAGATTATTTTAAGTTCTTCCAAAGTTTTCTCTTTGCCAAACTTATTTACTTGCATTTAGACAGAGAATAAGCATTTATTTTTTACAGATTTTACCCTGAGGATTAGATAGGTTAAGTAGTTTACCTAAAGTTATTGTTCAGCACTGGTGAACAAAGGACACCAGAGTTTGCTCCATCACCCGTGCTGAATAAGAGATCCCCCACCACGACTACAGTCATTGCCCTGGAAACCTGAGATTGTGGCTACCACCTTTCCAGAATGTATTCTCCTCAGCTTCTGCTTCTTTGTCTAATTAGCTTCTATTTCAAAAACTAGAGTGGGTGCATCTTATTTGGCTGAGCCTAGATCACATGCCCACCCTCTAAATTCAAGGGAGGCAAGTATCTGGAACTTTCAATCCTGACAGAGAGAGAGAAACTCTGCCTCCCCACAAGACTGATCTAGATAATCAGGATGGTTCCAGATTACTGGCACCCAAATAATGCAAATATCCATTATAAGTAATGAATAAATAAAAAGCTTACTCATTCAGTTATACTAACCACATTTCCAAGGCTCGATAGACGTACATGGCTATTTGCTTCCATATTGGACATTGTAGATCTAGAACATTTCCATCATCACAAAAACTTCTATTGAACAGTACTGGCCTAGACAAAAACCTTTCATTTTATTAATATGCAAAGCCAGGCCCCTGGAGGCTAACTGATTTATCAAGGTGCCAGAGCCAGCTAGTGTTCAGTTCAAAACTAGGTATCAAATTTCCTGTCTCCTTTTTTATTCCTCTAGCCATCACAACTTACTGTCTTTCACTTTACAGTTGTAAATGTGATGTTTGTTTTGGTTCATTTCTCCAATTTGTCAAAAGCTGCTGATTCCAAAGACTGTGTTTTATTGTATTAATATGAAGAACTGGAAAGCTTCCATGAAAAGCTTTTATGGTTCTAAAGACAGTTATTAGCAGAGCCTGGATATCACAAGTGTTTTCTGACTCAGGCTTCAGATGATCTGTTGCATAGAATATTGAGCGAATAATCTCAAAGTTTTTCCTTGAGCCAGTTACAGAAAGGAGACAAAGCTCAGGCAGAACACCCAAGGTTAAAGGAAAGACCCTCGTGCCTCTCTAGCACAGATCATGGAGAGTTTAGATGGCTTGCGGGTATCTGCCCAGCGGCAGATGCATTTTCAGCCAGGCAACAAGTTGATCTCTGACGTGGAATGCGGCTCTTCAAACGATTCCCAAAGGCTAGCAGTAGCTAAAGAACCAGATCCAAGAGAAATATTTACTCCCACACCCACTCAAGACGCCGGCTCTCTTCCTGCTTGGAGATGCACTTAACTGCACTGCTAACAACCGAGAGCACCAAGTCTCTTCTCCGCCGGCGCTGTGGGTGCGCAAAGGAAGGCACGGACTTCAGGGAGATGCACACGCTTTTCCTCCCAAACCCAGAGTGAGAGCGTGCCTGTTGCCAGGCACGTGGTTACCAGCACCCTGAGGGTGATTCGGAGGGAGCAGGATTCAAATGGTTTAGTTTTCAGACTGGGTATCTTCAATCCAGGGTTGAGACGCTACTCCTCACACTCCCTGGACTAAATTATGATCGTTCAAAAAAACTCCGTTTTCTCTCTCCAAGCAGCACACAGAACAATGCTGAAGGAAGGTGGTGAACAGCATACACGGCCTCTGACGGCTGAAGCGGAATATCGAAACAGGCAATACGTCCAAGTTAATTGAAAAACAGGCAGATAGCCTAGCTGATCTTTCTAGACTCAGCCCCCTCTAGCTCCCCCCAAGTACTGAGTTGTGCCTTTTCCCTACTTTAGAAGTATTCAACTAGGGCCTGCTGGGTGGCTCAGTCGGTTAAGTGTCTGCCTTTGTCTGGGGTCATGATCTCAGGGTCCTGGGCTCCTTGCTCACTGGGGAGTCTGCTTCTCCCTCTGACCCTTCCCCCCTCCCCTTTCCCCTGCTCATGCTCTTGTGCCTCTATCTCAAATAAATATACAAAAATCTTTAAAAAAAAAAAAAAAAGTATTTTCTATCCATTTCTTTAATTCTTCTTATTATCCTATAATTGTTAAAAATTTTTGTTCCCTATTATTTATTAAGCCACTTGAGGGCAGGGAATGAGTCTTATCCTCTTTTATTTTCCTGCTATCTATTCAATACTATTTGTGAGCACTACTCTAAGCTAGACACTGTCCTAGGCTCTGAGTATACAGCAGAGAACAAAACAATTTTCAAGGTATCCTAGAACTTATATTGTAGTAATGGCTAAATACACAAATACACAAAAAAGAGTAAGGATGGGGCACCTGGGTTGCACAGTTGGTTGAGCGTGCAACTCTTGGTTTCAGTTCAGGTCATGATCTCAGGGTCGTGAGATCGAGCCCCGCATCGGGCTCCACACTCAGTAGGAAGTCTGCTTGAGATTCTTTCTCTCCCTCTGCCCCTCCCCCACACATGCGTGCGCGCTCTCTCTCTCTCTCTCTCTCACACACACATACACACACTAAATAAACAAAATACATCTTTTAAAAAATGGGTAAGGAGGTGAAGAATCATGGGAGGCTTCTATTTTAGGGAGGTATTTCAGGTGATACAATGGTTGAACAGAAATCTGAATAAAATGAAGAAAGAAACCATGTCATGTCCGTGTGCAGAGGAAAAGCTTTCCAGGCTGAGGGAGCAGCAAGTAGCTGCTTCAACATATATTCACTAAATAACATAGTTACTTGTTACCTGGGAAAGAGACAGGAGAAGAGGAGGATCCTGTGGGCAAGCAGATGAATGACGTATGCTAAGACTAAAACCATGAACGTGGAGAAGGGTCTTACTAGCCTACCCACAAGCCCCCGTCAATCCTGCTTCATGGCACCTCTCACATCTGAAGGGCTCACAAGCTTTGTTCTTCGTAACACCACATAAACACCTCACTGCAAGGCCTGTAATACTATCTGTGCACCTCAAATATCCAAGCCTATTTAAGCTCACTCAAATGCACGTAGTTAAAGTCTAGGAACTGTCAAAAAGTCATTCCCACAGCCCATGCTATCTCCAGCCCCCTCAATGGAAATTGAGTGTAAGACGAAGCATTTTTCTACGTAATGTGGTGAATTCCCTCAGCAAATCATGCTGGAAGCTAAAAAACATAAGCCAACTTCCACTTCAACTGGAAAATCAGGGAAGTTTACCTTTATAAGCTGATTTGTTATAAATTATTATCTTACTATCTTCTGCTATCTTTTGTTCCTCAGTATGCTGTAAATCCCTCGGGACAATTATCACATTATTACTGATTGCTCCTTGACTGGTGCAGTAGGCAGTCACTAAGTGTTTACTGAATGAATGACACCCTTAAGAAATAGAGTCTTGACTGAGACATCAAAGTGGGGGATCTGGGGAGGGCAAGGAACAGAATGAGGTTACTGGAGATGAAGAAAAAGAGCTTCATGAAAAAAAACGGGGCACAATCTATCTGGAGCTGGCTGCATGCGTATGTTTTAAATATTTACTCTGAGGTACTAATGTTAATGTCGATCACAAAACGGAATGGAATGAAATATTTAAGGTAATGCTGTAAGCCTTGCCCCCGGCAAAATTGTCAAGCATTTGAAATATATCTGTTTTCTACTGGCTAATACTCATTCTGACATCATGTTGACGTCACGCATGAGATTCAACCCCCTGTATCTGAGTCCAGACACGTTGCTTTATAACCACACACACACAAAGATGATAGTCACATATGTATATGACATAAAATATGATATGGAAAAAATATATATATATTCCAACCAATCTTCTATCACTGCTGCTGCTTCTGCTGGCCCAAGCCATTACCTTCTCTTGGGTTATTGAAACAGCCCCCTACCCCCATGTATTTGATAGCCCACTTCTGCCCTTGCCTGGTCATTCCTCTGCTCACAATTGTCCAGTGGGTAAAAATCAAAGCCCTTACAATGGCCTATAAGGCCCTGTGTTGTGTGCCTCTCCTTCCTTTTGACCTCCTCTCCCTTTACTCTTCCCTTTCATGACTCTGTCTCTACCACACAGCCCTTCTTGCTGATTCTTGAACATTCCAGATACATCTCTTCCATCAAAAATGTTTTTCTTCTCTCCCATTCTGTTCAAGACAACTCAAATGTCATTGTCAGAGGATTTTATCCCTCTGTAAAAATAATAACTTACCTTCCCCCTATGTCACCCCCACTGCAATGTTTGGACCTCCATGACTTCCTTGCCCTATTTCATTTTTCTCCATAACACTTAACACTGTCTGACATACTAAATATCTATTTGCTTGTTTGTTCATTATCTATCTTCCTTCACATGATTATAAGATCCTTGCATCCAGATTCTATCGTTTCATTCTAGATAAATGTGTGTTGATAAATGAATGAATGTTAAAAAGATAAGGAAGTAGGAGTAGAGCTTTTAGACTTTATAGTTGAGACAACAATAACTCATGGACCAAAAAGAATCAAAGAGGTAAAGAGATTATAATGATGGTGATGATGAGAATGATGACAGGGCTGAGACTGATGATAGAAAGTACTCTTCAGAGATCTTTCCTGAAGCAATGTCACTGTGTGCAATGCCTCATTGAATTCTCCCCCAACCATATGCAGGTTCTGTTCTTATCTCAATTTATAGATAAGGAAACTGAAACTTTAAGGAGTTAGATAACTTGCCCAGGAACACAGGGATGGTCAATGTTAAGACCTATGATTTTTAACTCCTGTCTCCAGAACCTGTGTTACTAACTGCTAATCTGACATCTCTGAAATAAGCCTGGTGCTGTGCTAGGGCCTGCCACAACAACACAAAGCACAAAACAACACCACTGGAAGATTTCCTAAGGCAATATTCCAAGAATAAAACCAGACTCATGGAGGTAATAAACAGACCTCTCGATTATAATGAAAACCGATAATCCTGATTCATTGAGTCATACTCAATAAGAGGAAACAAATACAAGCAAATACATGCAATACAGAGGTAACTAAAATACATATAAGAGAAAATAACTCTCCAGATCGTACTTATTTTGTTCTCGGTCTCTGCTATCTTTCAAGCTGTTAGTAAACCAATCATTTTTTTTTTTTACTTGTCTTCGTGAGTAACTCTTAAGTTTGCACTGTGTTTCTGCCATATTCAGTTTCTTCATGAAATATGCCAATGTGGCTTCTTGTTCAGCTCAAGTCAATGCCATTTTTCCATAGCCACTTTATCCTTGTACGGCAAGTCAGGGCTATTGCCATCTACAAAGTAAGCGGGTGAGAATTGCTTTGTTTTGTTCAGTTTCACACTGAGAAGGTTAGTGTGAAAAATTTAAAGGGGCAAATCCTTTTTTTTTTTTTTTTAAGATTTTTATTTATTTGAGACAGAGTGAGAGCGAGAGAGATCACAGAGAGAGAGGGAGAAGAAGATCCCCCGTTTAGCAGGAAGTCCGATGTGGGGCTCGATCCCAGGACCCTGGGATCATGACCTGAGATGAAGGCAGACACTTAACCAACTGAGCCATCCAGGCTCCCCAAGGGGCAATTCTTCTAATAAAACCTTTTCTGCTTAGTGGAATAGCAGTTTTTAAAATTAACTGCTACTGGTGCGATATATCCAGATGAACACTCTCACGCTGTGTAACTATAAACATAAATTGATATAACCTATCTGGAAAGGAGTGTGACACCCTGTTCTAATCTATTAATCTAATAATTTAACTTTGGCAACTCTAGTCCAAGGCTATATTTGAAACAGAAAAAAGAAAAACCTGCACAAACATGTATACTTTGGCTTATGTATCAGAGAAAAATATTAGCAATAGGAGTATTTACAGTAATTATTGTAAATATTTCTATTTATAGTAATAGGAGACTGGTTAAGTAATTATATTACTTAAGATAAAATAGCACACTGCCATTGAAAGATATACTTCATAAGTATATATGTAAGTATATATTCATAAGTATATATTCACATGGGAAGCATTTATGCTGGGCTGCTCAATGGAAAAAAACTAAAGGATTCTAAATTTTATAGAGAGTTGAATTTCAACCATGTAAAAATATGCCCAGAGAAAGGGGTGGGGTGCAAAAGAAACACAGGAAGTTGTCTCTGGGTAATAAATGTCAGGTGATAGTTATCATGCTGTACCTTGCATTTCAAAAGCAGTGTATTGAGACACCTCGGTGGCTCAGCTGGATAAGTGTCTGCCTTTAGTTCAGGTCATGATCTCAGGGTCCTGGGATTGAGCCCCACATCAGGCTCTCTGCTCAGCCAGGAGTCTGTTTCTCCCACTTCGGTGTGCTTTCTCTTTTTCTCTCTCTCTCAAATAAATAATAAAATAAAACCTCAAAAATTAAACAAAAACAGTGTATTATATGCAACTGATGAATCACTAAATTCTACCTCTGAAACTAAAAAAAAAAAATGGATGACTTATTTACATAACTTAAAACAGTTTACTTTTTATCTGAGGAAAAAGGTGAATAGAAAATGCAACACGGCTAAAATTCCAAGACATAATTTGATCATAGTCTCTTTCTACCATACTTTCAAATGACTGAGAACACACTTTCAATAGAAAAGTTTCCCTTTCTCTGACCCTGAGATAAACAAGTAGACAATGCACTGTACTTGTTTTTTTGTTTGTTTGTTTGCTTTTAAAAAGAGGGAAGGAAAGAAAGAAAAAAGGGAGGGAGGGAAGGAGAGAAGACAAAAAAGGCATTTTTTAAAAAATTTTATTATGTTATGTTAATCACCATACATTACGTCATTAGTTTCTGATGTAGTGTTCCATGATTCATTGTTTGCATATAACACCCAGTGCTCCATTCAATATGTGCCCTCTTTAATACCCATCACCAGGCTAACCCATCCCCCCACCTCCCTCCCCTCTAGAACCCTCAGTTTGTTTCTCAGAGTCCATAGTCTCTCATGGTTCATCTCCCCCTCTGATTCCCCCCCTTCATTTTTCCTTTCCTGCTATATTCTTCTTCTTCTTTTTTAATGTATAATGTATTATTTGTTTCAGAGGTACAGGCCTGTGATTCAACAGTCTTACACAATTCACAGCACAAACTCAACACCCAAAGAACAAGTGGAAAAAAGGCATTTTTTGACAAAATGGAGGGGTCATGGGTTCTCCACTGGTTTGTGAATCTGAGAAAGAACCCAAACTTCTTTGCACTTTGGTTCTTCCAAAAAAGGGAGTAATACTAAATTTTGGTGCAGTGGTTAAGAGCACAAACACTGTAACTTCATTTTAAAGCTAGGCTCTGAGGCTATATGGTCTCAGTTCAAATCCAAGTTCTACCACAAACCAGCTGTATGACCTTGAGCAAGTTAATTCATCTTTCTATCTCAATTTTTGTTCAGCAAAATTAGGTTAAGAAAAAGCCATTAGATTCCTGAAACTTAACGTTTTTAGAAAAATATCATGTGCATAATAAGCATTATAAAAAATGTTAACTTTTTTTTTTAACCTCACACAATAATGAATAATAACTCACATTTACTTAACATGTCAGTTACCCTCTTCCAGTAGCCTTCTCTTACAGTTGTATAGGTCAAATTCAACATGGGTATTATTGGGCTTGAACCAAGGTATCAGCTGGGCTGCATTAATTTCTAGAGGCTCTAGGGGAAAATATGTTTCCTTGCCCTTCTCCAACTTCTAGAGGCCACCGACATTCCTTGGTACATGACCCATTCCTCCACTTTCAGTGTCAGTAACCACAAAGTTGAGTCCTCCTCATGCTGCCCTCTTCTGTTTTCTGCAGCCAGAAAAGGTCCTCTGCATTTAAGGACATGTGTTGACTACATTGAGACCACAACAATAATCCAGGATGACCTCCCCTTCTCACTGTCTTTAACCTCAACCACATAGGCAAAGTCCCTTTTGCCATGTAAACTAACATATTCACAGGTTCAGCGGATGAAGTCATGGACATCTTTAGGGCCATTTCTCTGCCTACCGCACCTTCCCATCCCATACAAATATAGATATACAATGCAAGCTATACATGCAAAGATCTTACCATAACTTTCTCTTTCATTTCCATATAATAAAGCAATTTCATAATGCCACAGTTTTAGCTAGAATAAGAATAAAGTATTTTTGTCTTAATCATTATCTGTAAGGGAAAGAGAAACTCCACCTTTTTGCCATAGCCATTTCTTATGGCAACACCAAAGCAGCAGCTGTATTTTATGATCTTATTTCCAAGACTTACTGGATTAAAAAAAAAAGAGAGACGATCCTTTAGCCTTCTCCAAGACTATGATAATTGTTCTGCTTTTGCTTCTTGAGGCAGGTAGCCAGGGAAATCCCTAACAATGGACAGGAGAGGTTGCTCTCCATTCCTGAGTGATGCTTACTCCAACTATCTCCTGTTATTTGAGGCACAAAACTCTCATCATGATATAGTCCCCGTTCTTAAGGAAAAGGATCATTTAAAAAATATAAATATGTTATCTGAGATGATTAAAACAGTCATTAATTCCTTGACCCAACTGCCCTTAGAGAAGGGGGAAATAGGTAGTGGGAAAATAGGAAATGATGTGGAAAAGATGTGAAGAAAGGATTATCAAAGTGCAGTTGCTTGTAGACTCTGTTAGACCCACTGAAGGCCCCGCAGGAAACTGTGGAATCTGATGGAAGGAGGGGACTTTAAGAAATACACATCATGAATTCAGTATGTTGTCAGAGAGAGAGGAGGGTGCTATACATGTTCCCCTTGGGCCTCATTAAGTTGCCAGAGGTTAGTGCAATGGCTGCCCCTGTGCATGAAATCCTCCTTGTGGGGACTCTGCAGACCGTGCAACCGTTATGGGTGTTAACAAAAGCAAAAGACACTCACTAGTCGCCATTCTGTGCTAGATACCAGCTTCGACTTAGGCAAGTTGCTCTTCCTTTTTAATCCTCAACTTCTATGTGTATACAATAGGATTAAATTACCTGCCTCGAAAAGTACTGTGAGCATTATATGAGGCAATTTATCAGAAAATACCCTGTCCAATTAAACATTTGGTACAACATGTTTGGATGACAGGAGATGTTCCTATATTTTCTCATCTCCATACTATGTCCTCAAACTCACTGTGAACGTAATAATTTATGTTCTATGATACATGGTTTGTGTAGTCTTGAGAAATCACCATTACCACCAATAGAAAAAACGAAGGGAGAAAGGAAGGAGGGAGGGAAGGAAGGAAGGAAGGAAGACAAGAAAAAAGAACACAGAAAACTATAGATAAAAAGGTTAAAAGGCATACTTATTTTTTTTCCTTAAAGCAAATTTGTATTTGTACATAGAAAGGTTTCATGAAAAAGTTTATAGGAATAAATGTGGTGTTCTTGCTTTCGAGTACAATTTTATGTTAGTTTATAAGCCCCCAAATACTGCTTAATTTAGTACTTTAAGTAAAAGCTCTTTTGACAGTAGAAAGGCCCCTGCATAAGTGTCATGGGCCATATATATTATATCCAATTCCATGGCACATCACACACACACTCACACACACACATCATTTTGGGTTGTGTCAATGTGAAGCAGTGGAAAGAATCATGGATGGAGTCAGAATACCAATTTGTTACCTCCCCAGGCAATAGATTTTTGTGTGCCCCTGGACAAGTCACTCAGCCTCTGTGGACCTCAATTTCCTTATCAATAAAACTGGAAGCTGGTATAGATCATTCTTCACTGTAAAAATGCAGTCCTTTCATGCCAAAACCAATTTGTAAACTGAATTCATTTTTCAAAGCAGTGACAAGCTCCCAAGGTGAACATTATAAATGTAACTGAACACATAATGAGGAAGTCATAAGTAATGAGAGAATAATAGATTTACATTACACCTTCATATTTCCGATTGTCTTACTACCTTTAAATGATCCCCAAAGTATAATAATTAGCAACATTTAAAATAAAATAGAATGAAGGCACCTATTGCTTCCTCTCATGATAATACCCACTTCCCACCTGGGAGGGCTTCTTCTCCACATGTCCCACCCTCCCAGAGTACATAGATCAAAGGTTTTTGAGAATACCTGGGGATTTATCCCAGCAGCACCAATGCAAAACTCCACCTAAGCCACCCACCCCTTGATAATATTTTGACCACCCCAAAGTACCATGATTACCTTTTGTTCACAATTCTTTACCTGCATGTTTTTGCAGACTCCTTCAGTATTACATGAGAGTCTAAAAAGAAACTACATCATTCGTCTTTAACAACAGGGGCTAATACACATTGTTTTGTAGCCCTCCAGAGTGTTTTATGTACAGTCAAGTTTGGCTATTATCACACAAGTTAAAAAAGGAAATTCACTGACCACATTGAATTGGTCAGAGCAAAGCAAATACATCAAATTTTTGTAACCCTGTCAGATTTGGCTGTGCAAATGCATATGCTAAGTCTCTCCAAGTCTCCTTTGCTGAGTTACAATTCAGATTTTCAAAGGACACAGCATTTAACTAGTTGCATATCATTTTCACAGTCTTCACATAGTTCCCTTAACTGAGACCTTTTGATTCAGCTTCAGCAATTCGATGACTGTGATAAAGTGAATATAAGTTACAGTTCTTTGAGTTTCTTCCTTACAAAATTTTATTGTGAAAGTTCAAGGTGAACAGGTTCTCTATTTTTTTAATATTGTATTTATTTATTTGAGAGAGAGAGTGCACGAGCAGTTGGGGGGTGGGTTACAGAGGGAGAAGGAGAAGCAGACCCTCCACTGAGCAGGGAGCCAGACTCGGGACTCCTTCCCAGGACCCTGAGATCATGACCTGAGCCCAAGGCAGATACCCAACCAACTGAGCCACCCAGGCGCCCCCAGGTTCTCTCTTTAAAGAGCTACCCAAGAAGAGCTGCCTTCATATCTAGATGTCTCAAAACTCAGGAGAAAGGAAAATAGCTTCACAGTGTGAGGACTGGCAAACAGAGCAAAATGGATTTGCCCATATGAATGTGGTACGTGAGGTTCCAGAAAGACAAACAGATGTGAGCAAAGTACTGCCATTTTAGTTTTTCCTAACGGGAGACAGGAACTATGTGTATTCAAGAGCAGTGACACCTTGGCCATACAACATTTGTTTAAAATATTGAAATACAAAAGAAAAAAAAGTTTGTTCGGGGAAAAAACAAATAGCCATGAGCCAGAAGCTGGTGCAGTGTTGCCCCTGGGAACAGAAGGAAAACAACTCTTGACAAGCCAGGTGAGCTGGAATCTTAGCATGGTGCTTGTATTTGCATCCTTCCTGCCAGTCTGGCCTCCTAGATCACATGGCCAGAGACTTCCTTCACAGAGCTAATCACCCTGTCTCCAAAAACTATTAGGACTGTATTGTACCCAAACTACTGGTTCTTCTGAGTTGAAAAGCAACACATTAAGTTAAAGCTAAACTCACAGGGAAATGTGACAGCCCATTCACTTCTGCGATTCATCCCATAGGAAAAGACCAGAAAAAGCTCAAGACATATTAATAAATAAGTCTGAACTAGGTCAGAGTTCACCACAGGTCTTCTAAAGCCTTGGGCTGTGCTGAACTAGCTTTAAACGAACCCTGTCAAATCCCCATAAAAGGAAGCTGCTTTCTTTTTCTTTTATAGAAAAAAAAACCAACATATATCCTGAGTAGATTCTATAAAGACATATTTGAGTCATAGATTTCAATACCTGTTTATTTCAGTGTTTGACCCTAAGTCTGCCTCATTCGTTGTCAAATGCATAAACACTACAGAGCACTTGCAGAAGCCCTAAAACTGTTACCTGCTAAGTGTTGATTAAGTAGATTGAATAGCATTAACCAAAGAAATTAAAATAAAATAAAAGCTTAGATCCTTCCATCTCAAAGGAATATAATGAAAACCCAGGAAAACGATAGGCACTATAAGTCTGGAATCTAATCTCCGTATCTGTGATCCTCTTTGCATCCCATCCCCATGCTCCCCATCAGAATATTCCACAATAACTTCCTGCCTTCATGATAAAACTTTAAAGCAACAATTTATTCTGGCTAGATTGTTTTTTAAGAGCTGTTCATTCTTCAATCTGCTTCTACCTTTTTCCATACTGACTTCTCCACTAAGACTGCCCTTCCTATAGATATCAGAATACTCCCAAATCATTAAATTCCCATTTTACATTGTTTCTTGCCACCATTTGCCCATTCTCCCATCCAGAAACTCTCTCCTATTAGGGCTTGTTCCATGATCCAAATCTCTCCTGAATTTTCCCACCTCCCCAGGAGCTCTTTCTCAGAATTATTTGAGAGCATTCTATTTCTGCTCATTCCTTAAATGTTGGAGTACCGCAGAAGCTCATTTAGCTGCGTGATTTCAAATCCCAAAGAATTTTTCTTCAGCTCAGATTTCTCTCTTCAGGAAGAGAGTCCAATTTCTTCTAAAAAAATTCTGCTTGTAAATTCCATAAGTATAATATTTTTAGAGCTAAACTTCTCCTTCATTCCCCATCCTACCTTGCATCCAAGTGCCACCAAATCAGAAAGTTGGCTAGAGCAGTGCCTTGCACAGAGTTAGGTACTCAGTAAATGCTTTATAATAAATGTGAATGGATTGTGTGTGTGTGTGTGTGTGTAATATGTGGGCCTAAAAAATAAAATTCATATTCCGAAGGTCATTTAAAAATAATTTAAAAATTAAAAGTAAGATCTAGAAAGTATCTTTAATCTAGCATAATTCCTACACAGCTAGTTAGTAGCTACTGTTTCTGGAACCCAGGTTTTCCACCACTTAAGCTTTTGCTCTTTATTACCTAATAATTACATTTAATATTGACAAAACAACAAGCAAGCATAAATACTAACAGTTTCTTGTTACGAATCCTCTCCAGTGATTTCCTGGTCCTTCTAATTTTCTGAGTTACTTTAATCAAGTTGGAGTAAAACTTTATTATACCTCTGCTATCTACTGGGATGTGTTATGTCTTTTGATTCGTATACCAAGCCAACAATATATTTCCTGTTTAACTCCATTTTACAGATGAAGAAGTAAAATGAATTGCCAAGGTCACAGTCTTGAAGTTTCAGAGTAGAACACAAACTGCATACATTCTCTTGCTATTGTCCTCCATGGAATCACTTACATCCTTTACTATAGTTCATCCCTATCCTGGCCATCCTTTTCATGATTTCTTAGAAGATGTGTGTGCCTTTCTGTTTTTAAATAGCTGACTCCTCAAAGAAAAACTAAGAAATGTGTTATTCCTCATTATTGCCCATAGCCAGACCAAAGACCAGGTAAGAACTGTTTGGACAAAAACCTCCTAAGAATCTTTAACTTTCCACAGCAAGCTGTAAACTCTTTTAAATATCCTGTAAAACTTCCAATGCAAAAACAGCTCATTTACTGCAGATCAGATAAATGTAAAATAAATATCCTTCTAACAAACTCCAAAGCACGCGTCTGCCAAGCAGATGTCTCTCCAAGATGCCTATTTCACTGTCCCTTCCATTTGTACTGGGATGTTTCTTTTTTAATACCTAGTTTCCTGAAAACTCTCAAAAGCCTTTCTCTGACATAGGTATATATCAAAGCTTTCATATAGAAGAAAATAATTTATTTTCATGAAATCACAAATTTATGTGTCAACTCTTACTTTTAAAATCCTTATGGCCTACAGTTGAGTGCTAATAGTCTTTTCCTTTTTTATATTCACATCTTATTATTGGTGGGGAAGAAAGCTAATTAACCTTTCCAGGGAAATCATATTACAATTAACTCTTCAATATGTTAAGTAGTAAAAGCTTTTCAACAATGCACTTTCCTTTTAAATTGTTATTAAAACCTTTGGCTAGAAATAAATGTTGCAAATTCACAACAAGATTAAAATTCAAAACAAGCTATTTCTCTCCTCCCAACAATTGAGAAACATAGTTTTGAATCCACATAGAAATTTTAAATGGGTTTACTTTTAAGAGTTCAGAGAAAAAGAGAATATGAAGAGTAGAGGAAATGTAAGGTAATAATTTTGGACACTGAATCCTTCAGCAACAATTGCCATTATCTTTCAAAACTGTTTAATGCATTAGCAATTTCTTTTGTATCTTTTACTGAATTATGGATTCAATTCTGATTTCTACTTTTGCCTTAGTAGCCTGCACTTATTAATTTCCTTGTAGTACCATCCCTCCAATTTACACAACGATATTTGAACATCATCAGAAGTATCAAGTAAATCGGAAACAGTGAACTTCCTAGTACTCTCAGAAATTGACAGAAAGCAGGTTTGTATTTTTCATCTCTTTTTCAGACAGGTACCATGGATTTAGGAATGGATAGATTCAGATTTGAATCTAGGCCCTGCTAACTCAAGAGTAGTTTGACCTTGGGGCAAGGTCTTACATTTTGTTGAATAACTTAACTCAGACAAGATAAGTAAATGTTCTTAAACCTTGACTTTTTCACATGTTAATGGAGCTAATTATAATATGAGGATTAAATGAGATAAAGTTGTATGAAGCACCTGGTACATAATCGATGATCAATAATTCCTGGCTCTGTTTCATCTCCTGTTTATATCCCTATGAACAGAAACCTATTTAAAGACCAAAAGCAATGACTCTCAATCAACTTCTCAAATCACCTTTTGTGATTGCTTCCTTTTGCGAGAAAAAGTGATATTATATTTCAAATAAGTATTCAGACCACAAAAAAGTTAAAAGATTGAACGTTAGATCGAATGTTATGAGACTAGAGAGATTACTGTGTTATCTTCCTTAGATGGGGAATTTGTAAAAATAATCATTATAATGAGAAACATGTTTGAAGCTTAAATATTAGGAAACAATACATGAACAATGTTGTGTATATTTGAAGTCTCAATGAAGCATGTCATCTTCTGAGGAAGCCTCTTCCTCTATGGTCTTCTGTGCTTTCATTAAGCAAGTCCCTTGGAAATAATGTTTTACAGACCTAACCTCAAAAGGATTTAGCATAGGATCTCTTTATCTCATCCAAACGTGAAGGAAGAAATCTAGTAACCACCTACAGACTAAAAAAAGACCATAAAGACCATCTACTCCAGTCTACAACAGATGGTGACCAAGCCTGAGTTTGAAGACAAGTTTCCCAGGCAGGCCTCTAACTTCTGAGGTGGGCTACTTGTGAGTTCTAAATACTTAGTTCTTCTTTCTGCTGAACTAAAATCTGCCTCCTACTCATTTCCTCCAGCTGATTCTGGTTCTGTCCCGTTGAACAATACAGAATAAGGGGGCTCCGACTTTCATGTTATAGTAGCTATCCATTTTCTTTCTTTATTTCAGAACACAGTACCCAGGTTTTTCTCTGGAGAATCATCCCTCACCAAGTTTCAGTACATTTAGATATGTGTCATTGATTATTATTATCTCCAGGGCTGGGCCTATGATTTCAACGTGGGTTTAAACAGTTCTCCCATGACCACCGTTATTCATTCAGAAAAGAGCATGAAATCGATTTCAGGAGGACTTCTGCCTTGAACAGTTGAGCAAGAGAAGCACTCATTGACTGTTTCAGTTGACTTGGAAGTGTAGATCCTCTAGCCACCATCTTGTCTGTGAGAAACAAGGAAATGGGGCCAACACAGAAAAGGAAGTACAGAAAGAGTGACAGGGTCCTAAAATATCCAGCCAAGAATGAAGGTAGAGCTAGTTCCTTGTAGTTTTCAGTTATATAAATTAAAATATACGATTTTTTCTTATGTTTGTTTGGGTTGGATTTACTGTCACCTGTAGCCAAAACAATCTCCATATTGACATTCTATGTATATTTGAAGACTGATATTACTTCCTCTCCATAATCTTCTATTATTTCAGACCCACATTCTCAATTCCTTTAATTCCCACTCATATTAAAAAGTTTACCTAATGCCTTTCAAATGTGGTTATTGTGTTCCTTAGTGTCTTCTGAGTAAATAAAGAATAAAAAATAAAAAGTTTGTAAACAAATGATATGTAAAAGGAAAATAGACAAAGAAATTTATAATCTACTTTATGGGAAGAATCATTTTCAAACACCTTGGAAATACTGCTTCATGTCAATTAACCTGCCAACTTCAATCTTTGTTATCTCACCAGTAAATAAGTTTTCCAAAGGACCTCCATTTGGTAACTCTTTATTAGCACTGAAGTTATTAAAACTTTCAATCCAACTACATTTGTTTGCTAATATTCTAATATGTTTTTCACGAGCTGGAAAAAAAAAGCCTCCAATTAATTTAAGACTCTAAGGTTTTCTGCTTAACTAAATAATACACATTTCTGTATCATGTGCAATTTTGACCCTCTATTTTAAGCATATAATAATAGCTAAGACATAGTCCCTTTATGTGAGGATTTTATACTTGCTGGGTTAAAACATTTATAACTCATCATGACCACCATCACCACCATCAACCATAGTGCTCCTATTTATTTACTCAGTGCTTAAAATATGACAGGCTTGGCTCAAAGTGCTTTGCAGATACGATCTTATTTAATTCTCTTAACCTCGTGATATGATATTATTATCACAAACTTATGGACAAGAAAACAGAGATGAGTTAAGAAACATGTCCAGAGTCACACAACTTATAGATAACAAAGTCAGTAATGAGCACTAATTCC
>NC_138375.1:97682042-97738114 GCF_054177405.1 Leptonychotes weddellii | reverse complement strand
TTCTCCCTCTGACCCTCCCCACTCTCATGCTCTCTCTATCTCATTCTCTCTCTCAAATAAATAAATAAAATCTTTAAAAAAAAAAAAGAGAGAGGGAGAAACAGACTCCCTACTAAGCAGGGAGCCTGATGCAGGGCTGGATCCCAGGATCCTGGGATCATGACCTGACCCAAAGGCAGACGCTTAACCGACTGAGCCAGCCAGGCGCCCCAGGATGGCATTTTAAAATGAATTTATTTATTTTCAAACAAGAAAGGTAAATGAACAAACTTAAGAAAAATCAACACATCAGGGGCACCTCTTCCCCATCCCGATTTGCATACTATTTATTGCTTCCTTCTTCCTTAAGATACTTGCTTCCTTTTGTTTTTCTCCTTTCATTCCTAAAACAAACGTTTCTTCATGATTTATCCTGAGGACAGAATCCTGGTATGGCAATCTACACTTTGGATGTCATTTACATCATCATTACTAGACCCAAGGGATTTTAGTCTTATTTCTGATGGTGAAATGAAAGTCTTTAAATTTTTTTCACGCAAGATTTTTTGATGTAGAAGGAGATACTGAGGAATGCCTCCAAAGTCACAATGCATAACCAATCAAAGGACACACCCAACGAGTATTCCTGGTGCTCTTGACAGACAGCACCCACCTGCTTTCCTTCTTTCTGCTCCTCCTTCTTCTGCCTTGGTCCCATTCTCAAAGAGCTCCTTGCTTCCATTTCTATGGGCAAGAGGGTGGTCAGAGACCAAACACAGTCTTCCAAATCTCTTGCCAGTGCTATCAACAATGCAACCAACAAAGATGAGAGAATTTTGTTTTACAACTGCATTTTCCCACCTCCTCCCTGATAAAGGTACTCATGAACAGTGAAATTACAAAGGCTTACAACATGCAGACAGTTCACCAACTGAATAAGGAGATGCTAAATAAACAGTATAACATAATTGACAACTATTATTTTGGAAAAGAGGCAATCAAGGCATCATGATACTCATTACTGGATATGCCAGGATGAGGAATACATCAAAACTGGACAAAATACAAATTTCAATATACAAATGCAGTATCCTTCAATTAAACATGTTTGAGCTCTTTCTCATTCTAAAAAAAAAAAAAAACACAAATAAACAAGCAAAGACACTTTTTTTAAAAAAGTCAAATAATTTTAACTAACTTTCTCCTTGACATCCCCTCTCCACAGGTAATATATTCAAATAGAATATTCACAGACAAATTCAAAGAGTATAAACTTAAAGAGCCATTTTGGGGAGCACAAGTAATGAATATCAATACTTTACAATACCTGTCTCTGAAACTGAGTCTCCATTTGACATTGTACTAATATTAGGAACATGGCATTCCTTTAACATGTAGAAAGCATGAATGTAAGACCTGAAGTAAAGACTCACTACTTTTTTTAAAAAAGGTGTCATTTCAAAACATTATGTTACACCATGATCTGAAAAAGTTGATCATGTTCTTAACAAGGTCTTGCTGTTTGAAGACTTCCTGTCTGCTATGACACTCGGAAGTACCACGAACAAAGCAACACAGACATCAAAACCAGGCTGGAAACGTCCTGTCGAGCAAAGCATAGGTTTCTCCCGATTTTGGTGTTCCATGTGTTCATATGCTGGTTTTCACTTGGCAAGCCCTTTTAAATGTCTTAACAGACTGCTAAGAAATAACAAGTGTTCTTTTGTTTGTCAGATTTTAGGCATTCTGGGGGACATTTTAGAGCTACGTGGGTTCAGTTTACTCCATTCCAAGCTAAGAATATAACAACTTTTAAAAGAGCTGCTCCCTTTGATCTATGTATGGAGCAGTATGGAGGCTGTCATCTTTCATGGGAGGATGGATTACTTGTTAACAGGAGTTAAACATTCAAATCCTGAGCTTTGTCAGGGAGAATGTGCTGCCCAGGAAGAATAATGGCACCTTAGTCCCTCCTGAACAGAGAAATCTGTTCACAAAGGGGAATTAATCTGGTAAGGATTCCTTCTTTCAGGTGCAATAATATTTTAAACCTAGAACATTAGCTGACACATATAGGTGATCAGAAAGTATTTACTGAAGTAGCCCATTGCTGCTTTGAAATGGCCTGGGGTAAATAAAAAGGTCCGTGAGTGGGGACAGGGAGAGGGAAATCCAGACTAGAACCCAGAACAGAAATAAGCTCCTATACCACAGGATCTTGGGTTTCAAAAATTCCTTGTGAAGAGAAGTTAAAAATTCACGTGAGCACCCTACTGGATGACATTTACAAGTCATGTTTGGCATGCTTTAAATGCATATGTTTCTCTTGGAGCACCTCCCTAGGCGGTGCTGATTTAATACAATATGATTTGTCTCAAACATTTTTTATGTTTAAATATGCAAATCCATTTTAAGATTTGCAGTAAGGCTCATATATACTTCTCATGACCACTAAAACAGTAGAGAAAACACAAGCAAATGCTCTCTGACACTGAACATGAAGGCATCACGTTTTGCTCTTTTCAGCTGAACGGACACTCACTAAATCTGTTTACCTTACAGTGGCCTCATTTCCTGCCACCATGTTGTTTTCTGATGAACATTTAATCCACACTGGGTGACAAGAAAGTGTAAATGTGCTTGAGAGACTGCAAAAGTTTCAAAGGCTATCATCACCCTGGATGTTAAAATCCAAGTATAACAGCAGCTTTAGTCACTTCCAAGCAATGGTCAAGAAAAAAAAAAAGTAACAATCAGTAGATAACTGTGGATTGATAGAAGTTATATGACATAATGAAAGGAAATATAAACATCCCTGCAGGCTTGGAAATTGCTAAACACGATTGTATGAACGAAAACTGGAATAAGCTTTAAATTGAGACATATCAGTATTTCAAAAGATTTGATGACAAAAGAAAAATGAGGTATGACCCTGGGAATACTTCTACATAAGAACCGGGATAATACAATGCTATATAGCACAGATCCAGTTTGTGCTTCCGTTTCTAGGGTATACCTCATCCTTATGCTCCCAACACACACAGTGGTGAGAGTATAGTTCTAATTCCCAACATACACAGCAGTGGCAATAAGTAAGTGGTAAGAATGCTAAGGGTGTGAAGTTCAAGGTATTTCAATAGATGCCTCCCAAAATAAACGACTTATTTAACAATCTAGCTATTGAGGTATATACAATAATGTAAACTTGACTGACAAGGAAGCTTCTAGAAATGCTGGTTGACCCTTAGTCACAAACGCTGTATCTTAGGCATAAATGCTAGTCCACTGAGTTGTATGGTAATTGTTTTCTTTTTATGCTTCCTTTGGTGATTTTGAAAGGCAAACCTTTTCCATGTGCTTTCCAAATTCAAACATCTCCCCACTCCTGATTTTCTCTGTGTCATCAGGGAAGGTGGTTTGACTCCTTCTGTGGGTTGGTCCTAGTGGGTCCCTGGAATATAGGAGTAGGTTTTGAAGTCTCTCGTGGAGATGTGATTTTAGGACCCTCTCTACTAACCTCCTAATCCATGGTCTGATGGATTAGACTGGAAATCCCCAGCTAGTGGTGCTTAGTGATTGTTATGTAAATTTTTGGTACTGGTATAACATGGTCTTTTTATTTTCTAAAATATCATACTTCTGGGGTGCCTGGGTGGCTCAGTCAGTTAAGCATCTGCCTTCTGCTCAGGTCATGATCCTAGGGTCCTGGGATCAAGCCCCACATCAGACTCCCTGCTCAGTGGAGAGCCTCCTTCTCCCTCTCCCTCTGCTGCTCCCCCTGCTTGTACTCTCTCCCCCTCCCCCTCTCTCTCTGTCAAATAAATAAATACAATTTAAAAAAAACTTCCTTTAAAAATAAATAAAATACCATACTTCTCTTGGTGTGATGCCATTATTTCAGCCATTTAAAAAAAAATTTGAAGAAATCTTCTAGAGAATTTTATGTGCCACTGAAGTTCAAATTAAACAAACACTTTTTAAAAGTATTCTTCTATAACCTCCCTCATGTTTAACAAAGTAGAGAGGAGGGCTGAAGGAATCCACAGAGCAAAGCTCTCATTGTAAGAATAATTCTTACTGTAATGCAAAGATCTCTGAACAAGTAGAATATCAACATGATTGTACTGAAACAGATACAGGGAATGCTGTATAACAATCTCTATCCATACATGATGGAAACAAAACAAAAATACAGTTGTGTACAGACTACAAATACTTTCTTTAAACAAAACTACAACTTGATTTCAAAACAAGTTTGCAGTTCCTAAAAGAAAAGTTGCTTAAGAAGATCTTAAAATATTCAAGCAAGAGATGAAAGTATTTGAAGATAAAAATACGAGAGAAAAATATCTAGCATTCCTTTGTAACTCTCTTCTCCATTGTTCTCCTAGAGTAGAGTTGGAAAGGGCTGCTTCAGGAGCTGGAAAAACTTATAGTACACTCATGACTAAATAATGATACTACTGATGCATTTTGTTGTTTAAGGTAACACTTTTTCTAAAGTTGAAATAATATATTCCATTGTCAAATAATATATCCCACCTGTATCTATCAAATAATATATTCCAATATATTGAATCATTATTTCATAAATGTATTCCAATGTTTATGATTCATTGTTTTTCATTTTTTGGTAGTGTCTAGTTTTATTTTTAGAATATTTTATTTTTTCCAAATTTATTCTGCTAATAATGTTTATAATCCATCAGCTAATAAATATTTAAATAATTTTATGTTCCTTATAATTTTTTTTATTTTTTCATAACTCATTGATGCCTTCTTACATTTGAAATATATTAAGCATTATATGTCATTGGGTTTTCTTTTAAGGTAATAGTTCTAGACACTATTAAAATAAAATGTCAGTGTTAATATCCATACATTCATATTAACACAAAATAAATACTGAAATATTGATATTATCATTTAATTTTGGTATTGCAATCACTAGATACATGCCCTTCCTCTGGTTCTCAGTGATTTAAGTTCAGCAAAACCCCTTTCTTCCAGCTACCTTTATCCCTCTTCCTGTGATATCCAGGATTTGAGAGGATGGTAAGCAGTTCTTTCCCATTTGCTATCAGACACCTTTGGTCTAGAAGGAGAGAGGAAGTCACAGACTGTCACATGGCAGCCATGATGGACAGGACAGTGGATAAGAAGCTATGAGTCAGACACATAGGCCATATTTTTCTACCTGACTCTCCAAGATCTTCTAACATCTCTCCAAGAGTGACTGAGGGAAATGGCATCTTGGAGTCATTTTCACAATGACCACATGAAATGCAGTATTTATGAGAGTGAAGGTTTCCTAGGAAATAGGCTCTCTAAGAGATGTCAACATCACATCTCATTCTCCAGAAAAAAAACAAAAATAGTAAAATTAAATTCTGAATTCTAGAGTATGAATTTGCATCAGGCAGGATTCTCAAGTATAAGCAATAGACACCAACTCCAGCTATCTTAAACAGGACAATTTTAATTATTAGAAAATAATGGACTAGCTTACACGATCTATAGGGAAGCTTCAGAAATATTGCTCAAAAATCCATTGGGAATCAAAGAAGACCAGGCAGTCCCAATCACACCACAGGAACCCTTCCATTAGGCTATTACTTAGACCACTGCCAGTGCTTTGCCGGTGAATTATTCTACTACTACTGTGC
Organism: Leptonychotes weddellii; assembly: GCF_054177405.1. Taxonomy (NCBI): domain Eukaryota; kingdom Metazoa; phylum Chordata; class Mammalia; order Carnivora; family Phocidae; genus Leptonychotes; species Leptonychotes weddellii. Next base: position 97,732,469 of record NC_138375.1, on the reverse strand, counting down.
ATGAATTCTAAATCACTCCTTCAGTTTTATACCCTTTCTAAGTCCTGACCAGGAACACCCAACTGATAAAGCATAGTTCATGTGTTTTCACCCTAGAGGTCTGAGAATCTCCAACTACAATGAAGAAATTCCCTTAAATAGGAAAGAATGTGGATGCTTGAGAGCCAATCACCACCACTACCACCAAATGTCCACAACAAGCCCTAGATTTCCATTCCATCATGTTCAGGCCATAAAAGAAATGTTAGAATTAAAATAAACTGTCATTTCTTGAAGTGTCATATATTTTGAGGCATAACTTGAGAAAGAGAGGTAGGAGTATCCATTGGATAGGGGAGCCAAAATGGTGATAGCTTTGGATTCTAGGAATTGGACTTCGGTGTTCTCAAAATATGTTGAGGATCAAGTCCAATTTCCAAGAGACTTGGGACTTCTCTGAAAGATTAAATAATATATTTTTAAAATAGAAAGTAAAGAGGGAGTGAGAGATAACTTAAAAGCTATTAGCAAATACTTATAACAAAAATGTCTGAGTTTATTAAATTGTCTCCCAACCTTGTTTGACATACAAACTCATTTCAAGTAATTCTGATTTAGAAACCCCATCCTATTAGGAATTTCTAAAATTATTTCATCACTTTGTGAGTTATAATAAAGACTAAAATCTTTTAGAGCAATAAATCATTACAGATTATACTAATAATTTATCTAATGTGATTTTAATAATATTCATGACATATATTCATTCTTATTTCTACTCTTTAAAGGGGATATTTTTAACGAAATAATTTATTTAAACTATTTATGATTTTTAATTTAATTTAATATAATTTAATTTTTTAAATTATTTTTGAAAGAGAGAGAGAAAAAGCATGCGAGCCACAGTGGGGGTAGGAGCAAAGGGACAGGGAGAGAAAGAATCCTAAGCAGGCTCCATGCTCAGCACAGATCCCAATGCAGAGCTTCATCTCACAACCTTGAGATCATGACCTGAGCTGAAATCAAGAGTCAATGCTTAATCAACTGAGCCACCCAGGTGCTCCTAAATTAATGATTTAAGTGAATCTTAAACTGCTATATTTTATCATGTTGTTTATATGGGCCAAATGTATATTCAAAAACAGATTGAACATAAGCTACAGTTTTAGCATCAAAAGAAGACAAAAATGTGCTTTTATTATATGATACTTTGAAGTCTTGCTTTCTGAATTACTTCTTGTAATTAGCAGGCTTATTTATTGAAAGATAGCATGAAAAAATTTCAGACTACTATTTGCAAGGCTCCCTTATCAAATAATCCATTGAAGATACAAAAAGTGTTATTTGCTATGAAATGAAAGAATATGGTGATGGGTATTAAAGAGGGCATGTACTACATGGAGCACTGGGTGTTATAAGCAAACAATGAATCATGGAACACTACATCAAAAATCAATGATGTAATGTATGGTGATTAACATAACATAATAATAATAAAAAAAGAATAAAGTAGACATAAATATAGCTTTCTTTTTAACATTGTTTTTTATGATACTAAAGATATCATCACGTGGTACATAGAAATTTAAATCAGATGGATTTTCAATTTACAGATCTGATGAAAAGAATCATTATCATTTCATGCTCTCTATTAATATGTATTTTGCCATTAGTGTTCCCTTTATGGCCTTTAATTTTAATTTTAAAAATTAAAAATGACTGTAACTATACATGAGCTTAAAGGATAAAATCCAGCTCACTCTATTTCACCAAATGTGGAATTAAATCATTTAAAAATTATTTTCAGGCAGATGTCATTTTCAACTACTTAAATCAATAAAATCTTGCGTGGAAGCAGAGAAAAATTCTAGTCTCATTTGAAATTATGTGTTATTTTCCTCCTAGAGATTCTGCATGTAGTTGTATAAAAGCCCAAAGTCAAACCCTGGACTGCCCCAGATATTGGGAGGCACAAGAATTTACCATCAACCACATCATCCTCAATGACAGAATTATTCTTTTCCTCTTAGAATCCAGAAATATGTAAAATAAAATGCATCACTTGTTCCAAGGGAAACTTTCTCTGTTCCTAATTTGCAGAGTTGCACATACCCTACGTGCCCACCTAACACAGACAGTCACTATTTTTTCTCCACACCCCCCCCCCTTGTCAGCAAGTACAGTCTCACTCCTAGGTACGGAGAGAAAGCCCATCCATTGTGCAGGTTTCCAGACACAGCCATCACGTGTAAACACCTCTCCACACTTGCTCAGGGAATACAATCTGGCCACTTGGGATGACTTAAAATAATGACCACACCAATTATCAGAAAATTTACAGCTGCATTATCTATTTGTGCAGCCGAGAGCAGAGGTGAGTCCTCTGTATTTACCAACAGAACTGGGGCTGATTCTCAGATAATTAGCATATTATCATCGCATAGTGGTGTAGAATCCTTCATGAGGCTTCTTTATTATTCCCTGTCTGCCTTCGATGTTGCGACGCATGTTAAACTGGTTTTCTAAGAGAAGAGGAAAATAATGAAAGCAAATGAAGTAAAAAGCCCCCAAGACCATGGGCACAGGGAACCAGCAAAAATTTTGCTCATGTTCAGTCCCACTTCAGCTCTCTAATAGTCCTCCTGCTGTGTTAAATGCCTTCTCTCTCTTCCCACTTCTAGTGGGAAATGTGGTTTAGATCCCTACACATCTGAGCTGGAAATTTTTACAAATTTTTAAGAAAGTTATAAAATCTGCTAAGCTCTTATCCCTTTAACAGTTCCAGGAAGAAGGCAAAGATTTCTGCACCTCAGATGCCAACATTGCCTAGAAACGCTGTGCCCACCGCCCCCCACCCCCCAAGCCCCAGGAGCAAAGAGCAGGGGGAATACTTCCACCGTAATGTGCTTCTGGCAGTCAGCCCTACTCAGATCATTCCAGAATGGGCCTTTCTACACTGAATCCCAAATAGTCAATTGTTAAACATGTACCTGTTAACTCTGCCTTGCTTAATTTCTATTTTCACCAACAGAATGCTAGGATTCATTCGGAGAGATACCATGTTGTTTTTTGCTGTTGTTGTTTTTCACTCTATCTCCTGTGTCTAGACAATGCCTATATCAAAAAAGGCACTCATTAAATATTGATGAGTTGAGTTAATGAATTAATTCATGGACAAATCATTGTACTAGACATGCTGTCAATAGAACCCTCTGTGATGATGGATGTGTTCATGTAATGTTCAACTGCTAGAGTAACTACCAGCCGCATATGGTGACTCTTGAGCACTTGAAAGGTGTCTGATAGAGCTGAGAAACTGAAATTTTAATTTCATCTTATTTTAATTAATTGTAATTTAAACTTAATTAGCCACATGTGGCTAATGACTAACACATTGGATAAGACAGTTCTAGATAGTAGGGATATAACCATGACCAGGGCACAGTGTCTGCCTACAAGGAGAGCTCCTTGTCCAGAAAGGTAAGCTCAAAAATCATTGAAAGTCTTTACAAAAGGAAAAGCATTTGAAACGGTTATGCAGGATAAAATACAGAATTGAACCTATAGTGAGGATTCAGTGTATCACCTAAGACACACACTAAATGGTATGTCCAAGGGCTTAAGACACTGTTTTCTATTTAACTTATAATAACTCATATGCAACTACATAAAACATAGACTTGTTCTGAGGATTAAAAGACAATATATAGGTACTTAGAATATAGAAAGAGCTACTGTGTGTGTATATATGTATATACTCTTTCTGTATTTCTCTCTCTCTCTATATATATATATAATAAATTTTGGTTAATTAATTAACCATAATCTATTCTAACCAAAATTAATCATAATTTATTTTCCACTCCTTATGCATATCAGACCAAAGAAAGAATTATTTCGTTCATACATGGCATTTAGTGGCATAGCTAGCTTTGGGAGTAAGGAAAAAAGAGAAAGAGAAGAAAGAAGTCAGTGCACATGATCAGGAACCTCCAGCATTAAGCAATCCTCAAAAATTGTGGCCTAGAATCCTAGAAACAAACAATATAGGTATAGTCCTTTGATTTCATTTCTTATAGCTTTAGTTTACAAGAGAAAAGGTTAAATAGCTCCATCTAGAGATACTTGTGGTAGATCTTAGGAATACACAGAAGAGAAATCATCACAGGTGCAAAGCCCTGGGCCAATTGCTGTTCTTACTTCAAAGAGGCTCATAAATAAATCACCCCCACTGGTCCTAGATTATATCTACAGCAAATCTGGGAGAAATCACTATAAACCAGTCATTAGAAATTTATAAAATTTAATGCTACTTAAATGTTAGGTTAAATGAGTATAACTCCACTAAAAACAATAAACCCCAAGAACAAGTGAGATGAATAGATGGACAAAGTTTTATAGTGGCTTTCAAATGAGCTCAGTAGCACGTACAGATTCAACCAACAGCGACATGCCAAGTTTGCTAGCAGAGCTAGAGTTTACTAGCAATTGTAAAGTCATCCAGGCCTATACTATACTGTTGCTGAGGATGAAACGGTGGGTAAGAACAAACACATTCTCTGACTCCAGGGGGCTTACATTCTAATGGAGGATAGAGGCATTAATCAAATACTATAATATTTAAAAATCATAATGCAATAAGAGCTTTTAGGAACAGTTCAATAATGTGAGGAGTAAAACAAAAAGATCTAGAAAGACTTCCCTGAGGAAATGGCACTGAGCTCAAATACAAAGTTTAGGTGGGAAAGAACGTGGAGAATAAAGGAAGGATGAGCATTGCATGTAGAGGAAGAGAAAGGCACAAAGACTGTCACAGAAAGGAACGTTCCAATTCAAGAAAGTGAAAATGGACACAGGTGGATGTGCTGGAAAGAGTGAGAGAGTGGGGAGAGCGGCTCTTCCTTTCTGGGCTGCCCCTGCTGTAGAATGAGTCCATCATGCTCTCTGCAATGTGTTGGGTTTCCCACTTTGCACTGGCATTTACGGATAGGTGGTATCTGTATCTCCCTTTATCTCTATCTACTGCGGCTTTGATTTTTTTCCTGGAATGAGCAGAAATGCCTGCATCTATCTTAAAAGGGGCTCTGCAGACATGTCATATGGGAAAACTCTGGGAATAGGCAGTAACTAAGCAATGGGTGAAAGCTTTGAGGATCTGGCTCCCTCGAAACCGGCACTCTTGCCTACTAACAAGATGAGAAAGGGTGAGCCCCCAAAAGGGAGACATTACAAAGAGCATAGGAAACTTTGGGGGGTTTTGGATATATTCATTATCTTAACTGTGGTGATGGTTTCATAGACATGACTATGTCATAAAAAAATCTCACAATGCAATTGATTTTTCTACCACAGATGAATTTTTAAGATGCTTGCCACAATATAAAAATGTGAAAACACAAAAACAAATAGGAAAATGTAAATAGCCTGAGTGGCTCAGTCAGTTAAGCATCTGCCTTCGGCTCAGGTCATGATCCCAGGGTCCTGGGATCGAGCCCTGCATTGGGCTCCTTGCTCTGCAGGAAGCCTGCTTCTCCCTCTCCCACTCCCCCTGCTTGTGTTCCCTCTCTCGCTGTGTCTCTCTCTGTCAAAAAAATAAATAAAATCTTAAAAAAAAAATCAATATATGTAAAGAATATCATCTCACAAGTAATAGGAAAAATACAGATTAAAACCAGAAGTCATCTTCACTCATTATATTGGCAAAATATATATACACATAAACCTCATAATCTAATCAAGGCCATTCTTCAAAAATGTGGGGAATAATAAATAGACAGAAGAAGCCTGTATTTCATTATACTCAAAAAGAAAAAAAAATGTGTTATGAATGCATACGAACCCTCCGATTAATTTCCCCAAATATTACTAAATCACTCTTAAACACTAAGTAATATTTCCATCAAAGATGTCTACATAATAAGAAAGAATTAAATACCAATTACTTAATTATCACTTAACACGTCAGCAGATAAGTTTATATGTCATATTCAAATATATTGGTTATGAGGTACTCTTGCCTTCTCATTGCAACAAATATGTACTATAATGTAACTAAATAATAATGTGCAAAACACACACAAGATGCAAATGGAAATTTGCAAAATACAATGTTAAATGGTTTTTTATTTAATGGGAATAAAAATGGGAATGGAGATCTCACTTTTCTGTGTTTTTTTTCCCCCAGCTTTATGGACGTATAAATGACAACATTGTACAAGCTTAAGATGTACATTGTGATGATTTGTTATATGTATATATAGGAAAATGATGACCACAGTAAGGTCAGTTAACATCTGCAATATCTACAGAGTTACCACTACTTCTGTTTGTGTCTGTGGTAAGAACATTCACGTTCTACTCTCTTAGAAAATTTCAAGTATAAAATAAAGTATGTTTAACTATACTCACTAAGCTATATATTAGATCCCCAGAATTTATTTATCTTACAACTGAAAGTTTATACCCTTGACCAACATTGTCCTGATTCCCCCACCCCCCACCCCCAGTAACCACCAATCTCCTCTCTGTTTTTACCAGTTCAACTTTTTTTAGATGCCACTAAAAAATTTAGATCTCACTTTATAAGTGAGATCATGCAGTATTTATTTTACTTTGTCTTATTTTACTTAGCATAATGCCCTCAAGTTCATCCATGTTGTCACAAATGGCAGGATTTCCTTCTTATTTATGGCTGAATAATACTCCTGTGTGTGTGTGTGCGTGGACATGTCTTGGCTATTGTTCACTTTTCAAAGAAGTAACTGTGATAGGGCTACAGCATGCTCTATGTCCTTTTGCCCTGAATTTTGCTAAAGCAACCTATCATCTCTGCTTTATACCAGGTAACTGATTCAGATAGTTGAATTGGGTTGAAAACATTAAAAGTCACTATGGGGATAACTGAAAGAGTGACAGGAAATAATACTTATATATTTTTTTAATGATAGCTTCTTGTTCTTATGAAGGTGTAGTAAGGAGCCCAACTATGCACTGTTGGTAAAGGTCTGCATTACCACCTTACACCCAGACATGTTTATAAAAGATGCAATTATAGAAGTTGAAGGTTGAAGTCTCTGGCAAGACCTGGAAAGCAGTTATTTGGAGTTGTCACTGAAGGGCGGATCCATATGCATTGGAAAAAAATATTGTGATCAAATTAGCATTCTTGGATAGGAATTTAAGAGCCCAAACAAAAATTCACCAGGTTGGATTTTAATTTCATTAAAGAACATTGCTATTTCAGGAATTTCTTTTTTAATACAAAGAAAAATTTTTAAAAATTCCTTTATTTAATATAAAGCAAACAATTATTTTGCAGTGTGGAAAATCATTTCCATCTGTTTGTTTTTCAGATTTTCTTAAGCAGGAAATACCCACTCAGTAATTTATATAGTTTAAAATAACTATTTTTGTACTCCAATTAAAAACAAAGAATAAGGCAAATTTGTGAGGTATAAGATCATCAGAGAGTACTTAGGCACTACCTGTAAGTCCAGGGACTCTTATGGGAAGAACTAGCGCCAGCTCAGTTGTGGGTAAAAACGTATTCACACTTCAAAAATCTATCACATTTGGTACAGGCCTAGGGCCACTCCGCACAGAGTCCTCAGTAGAAATTTCTAGAATATACTTTTTCTGAAAATCACTTTAACCCAAGAGATTAATGGAAGTAAACAATAATGCCAGCATTTTACACAGAAGGTATTTGCCTTTTTTTCTCTGCTCAGGTAGGTTCGGCTAGACTGGGAGAATCTAATGTATCACTGTCAGATAGAACTTTCTGACAGAAGTGTTCTATATTGCTTGATCTAATATGGCAGCAGCTAGCCACATGTGGCTTTTAAGCCCTTAAAATGTGGTTAGAGAGACTGACTCATAAATCTTATTTCACTTAACAAATACATCTAAATTTAAGTAGCCCCATGTGGCTGGTGGCTATGGCTGATCAGCATACATCTAATGAATGGTCCTTATAGCCTAACTGGCCCAAATCTGCAACTACTAGAGACCTCATGCTATCTCCAAGCTATCCGTCTTTCTCACCTTTATATATGACTGTAGCTAGCCTTTGTGTAAGATGGTATCTAAATGGTTGGGACACCTGCGTGGCTCAGATGGTTAAGCATCTGCCTTCAGCTCAGGTCATGATCTCCAGATCCTGGGATTGATCCCCATATCGGGCTCCCAGCTCAGCAGGGAGTCTGCTTCTCCCTCTCCCTCTGCCTCTCCCCCTGCTTGTGCTCTCTTTGTCTCTCTGCCTCTCTGTCTCAAATAAATAAAGTCTTAAAAAATAAATAAATAAAACAGGTAGAAACCCGCAAACCAGTGTGTTTTGTTATGTAGATAGAACAAAGACAAAAGCTTAATAAATTTATTAAGGATACTTTACTGGGAAAAGGCATGGGTGATAGCACACTTTCAATAGTTAGTGGAGGGACGCCTGGGTGGCTCAGTTGGTTAAGCGTCTGCCGTCGGCTCAGGTCACGATCCCAGGGTCCTGGGATCGAGTCCCGCATCGGGCTCCCTGCTCCGCGGGGAGCCTGCTTCTCCCTCTGCCTCTGTCTCTCTCTCTGTCTCTCATGAATAAATAAATAAAATCTTTAAAAAAAAAATAGTTATTGGAGATGACGTTAAATTTTCATCTTCCATCCAGAATTTGAATAATGAGAAAGCCCTTTATGGCCCTGATACTGGCTCCCCTTCCCACAGCTCAGATATATTCATTAAAGGGCATCAACAGGAAAGAAAGCTTATTAAAGGAGATTATTAATTTTCAGACTCATTATCCCAACAGCTATTTTTCTCTGTTATGTCTCAATGAAATATGTGGGTAAGTCTAGCGACGAGCAAGAAGAAAAGCTAAGGGGAGAGAAAATGTGAGAGCGGCAGCAATCACGCAGAACACGGCAGAGCGGACAGCCTCTCTCAGTCTAATGACAAATTGTATCAAGTGAGGTTGAAGGGCTGCATAATGATATGTAGAAGGTCAGATGCAAAATGAGAAATTGTGTTTCCAAGAGCAGAGCCATAGGACTGGAATACCTATTAAATGCTCTTCATCTTAGGCCTCAGGAATGCCAGCCACATGACAAGCACATTGTGTAAGACTTCAAAAGAACATGGGTTTGAAATATTTTAGGGAAAAAAAAAATCTTTTTAAAATAAATCTCGCAAGATAAAAGAAAAAAATTCAATGTGACTCTTAAGTCACAGGCTGCCTGTAAAGCCATAAATTTCCCATTATTTGTTGATGGCTGTGACATAGGTCAGTGTTTCTCAAAGTGTGAATATGGTTGCTGGTATCAGAATTATTTGGAGAACTTATTAAAAATACAGAATTCTGGGACCTCTTCTGGTTCTTCCAAATCAGAATCTCTAGGGCTGGATACCAGGCATCTGTCTTTTTACTAATATCCCCAGATGATGCCTATACAAACCAAGGTCTGAGAAGTTCCATTAAAGGAGATTGAAGGGGGGGCGCCTGGGTGGCTCAGTTGTTAAGCATCTGCCTTCGGCTCAGGTCATGATCCCAGGGTCCTGGGATCGGGCCCCACATCGGGCTCCCTGCTCAGCGGGAGCCCTGCTTCTGCCTCTCCCACTCCCCCTGCCTCTGTTCCTGTTCTCGGTGTCTCTCTCTCTGTCAAATAAATAAATAAAATCTTTAAAAAAAAAAAAAAAAAAGGAGATTGAAGGGATGATGAGGAACTTGGAAGCTCATAAAGTTCTCACCCAAATATTGAAAGACAAAGAAAAAGTCTTTAGAATTTGTTCAATAAGTGGATGCCCAAATTTTCAAGCATCACCACATGAGCTGAAAATTAACATATATCCAATATCTTGAAATAATTACAAATACTCTTATATTTTCAATAAAAGCAGGATACAAATCATTATTAGGAAGTGTGATAATTTTATGTGTCAACTTGACTAGGTCACAGAATGCTTTGAATTAAGGTAAACATTTTTTCTGGGTGTGTCAGTGAGGATGTTTCTGAATGAGATTCACATTTAACTTGGTAGATTAAGTAAAGCAGATGGCCCTCCCCAAGGTGGGTGGCTCCATCTGATCCTGTGGAGGCCTGAATAGAATAAAAGGCTGAGTAAAAAAGAATTCTCTCTCTCCAACTTGCTGTCCTCAATCTGGAACATCAGTCTTCTCCTGCCTTTAGATTTGGACTCAGACTTGGTTCTCAGGCCTTCAGACTTAGACTGGAAATGTATCATTAGCTATCTTAGGTCTCCAGCTTGCTGATTGTAGCTCTTGGACTTCTCACCATCCATAATCACATGAGTCAATTCCTTATAACAAATCTCTTTCTATACATAAAGAGAGAGGGGATTAACTATAAGGAATTATATACTATTTTTTTAAATTTGAAATTGGTACTGGTTCTATTTCTCTGGAGAACCCAGATGGATACAGATTTTGATACTGGAAGTGGTTCTAAAGGAACAGAATTATAAGGATGAGTATTCTGAATTGGCTCCAGGGTCTCTGGAATTGGCTCTCTAATTTGATTAGATTTAAAGATGCCAATGACTCTATTTCCAGTAGTAAAGAGAGGACTGATAGTACATGGCATGATCTGACTACAGAGATAAGCAAAATACCCCCAGTTGATGCTCCTAATCACTAAATATAGAAGCAAGGAGTTGGGTGACTATGTATATGATACATTTTAACATTTTTGGAAATACAACAAATATAATGAAATTAGTTGGTTGTTTTTAATGTCACTGGAGAAAATGGTGAAAGAAAAAGATGAGTTTAGGGATTCAAATTGCCAGCTCAGGGTACCTAGGTGGCTCAGTCGGTTAAGTGGTCATGATCTCAGGGTCCTGGGATGCAGCCCTGTGTCAAGCCCTGCATCATACCCTACATCCGGCTCTGCTCAGCAGGGAGTCGGCTTCCCCTCTCCCTCTGCCCCTTACCCCTGCTCGTCCTCTCTCTCTCAACCTCTCTTAAATAAATAAATAAATAAATAGAATCTTTAAAAAACATTGCTAGCTCAAGGGCCACATACATGACCTGAATTCTTCTCCTATATGCACCCTAAAGGAGATCATTATATCCTGTAGCCACAGGGTTGCAACTGCTGAAAATCAAATGCAGAATCTCATCCTGCGACTGACTGAATTAAAACACAAGGTGGACTCCCAGCTTTGCAGGCTGTCTCCTGTTAAAGTGAGGCCACTGACTGGGAAAGAATGGGATACTGTAAATTGGAATGGGCACATTGAGCCCCCAAATTTTGATGATTTTTCTCTGCCAATGAAAGACCTGCCTTGGTTTAATGCAGAAGAAAACGTTCAAAGATTTAAGGAAACTGGCATGTGAGAGTGCATCTATCCTCTAAGAGTTACCTATACAAGGAGAGTCCAGAAGACGTACGTTTCACTAATACTGTGAGAAATACATTTGTGAGGGGAACTGTGGCATCCTTGAAGAGCTCTGTCATTGTTCTTCTCTTTAGGTCAGATCTTGCAAGGGGAAGTGCAGTCAGTGAATTGGAGAACCTAAATGCAATAAGAGTAATTGGATCCTGGGGTGGCAGGGGCCAAGGGGCAACACCCCCCTGCCAAAGGCAAGGGGGGAGTGGTTACCATAATGGACAGCAGAGCCAAAGCAGCAATCAGAATAGTCTGACTCATGCAGACCTATGGCACTGACTAATTGATCACCATATTCCTAAAAGTAAAACAGAAAGGAAGCCTCCTAAATTCTTACTTGATCTGTATAAGCAGAAAAGTTCTAGGTCACTTGAAGAGAAGTCTAATCTGAATTATAAAAATACAGAATCATAGCTCCTCATTCAATGCCCAGGCTTGAGCTGGTTTACAGATCCAGAACCCCTTGAATAAAGGGGATGTCAGGTCTCCTTGAGGAAGGAGCTCCCGTCCACTACCAAAAATTTATACTGTTAATCTTACTTCCAGCCTACCCCCCCAAAAAACCAATGGCCCTTTACTAGCTTAACTATAAATTGGAGAAAAGGAAATAATCAGATCTTCTAGGGACTACCACATGCTGGCTCTAAACCGACACTAATTGCTGGAGACCAAAGCTTCACTGTGGCCCACAGCCAGACTAGGGGATTATGGAAGTCAGGTGATCACTAGAGTTCTAGGAGAGCCCACAGTGCTTATTATAATACATCCTATGGTTATTTCTCCAGATGCAGATGGCATAACTGAAATAAGTATACTCAGCCGCTAGCAGAATTCCCACATTGGTTCAGAGAGGCCCAAGTAGAAGCTGCTAGAACCGCTTCTACCTAGGAAAATAGTAAATCAAAAGCAATACTCAAGCATTCCTGGAGGGATTCCTGAGTTTAGGGCCACTCTGAAGGGGTTGAAAGATGCAGGGGTGGCAATTCCCACCACATTCCCATTAAACTCACCTACTTGGCCTGTGCAGAAGACAGATTGATCTTGGGAAATGACAGTGCATTATCGTCAGCGACCAGGTGGGAGCTCCTGTTGCAGCTGCTCTGTCAGATGTGGTTTCATTGCTTCAGCAGTTATTTGGTATGCAGCTATTGTCTGGCAAATGCCTTTTTCTCCATACCTGTCCATAAGGCCCAGCAGAAGCAGTTGGCTCTCAGCTGATAAGGAGAGGAATGCACCCTCACTGTCCTACCTCAGGGGTATGTCAAGTCTCCAGCCCTATGTCGTAATTGAGTTCACAGGGTTCTTGCTCTCCTTTCCGTTTCACAAGATATCATACTGGTCCATTACATGGATCACATTATGCTAATCAAACTAACAAGCAAGAAGTAGCAACCATTCCAGACTTACTGCATGTCAGAGAGTGGGAAATAACTACAACAAAAATTCAGGGATCTTCTACCTCAGTGAACTACCCAGGTATCCAGTAGTGTGAAGCATGTCAAGATACCCCTTCTAAGCTGAAGGATAAGGAGTTGCACCTGGCCTCTCTGTTAACTGGGGGAAAAAATGGGACACTGCCTGGAAGAACTCTTTGGATTTTGGAGGCAACGTATTCCCCATTTGGGTGTGTTATCCAGCCCACTTACCCAGGGATCTGAAAAGCTGCTAGTTTCAAGTGAGTCCAGAATAAGAAAAGGCTCTGCCCCAGGTCCAAGCCATTTGATGGAACAGATCCAGTGATGACTGAAGATGTTAGTGGCAGAGAAGGATGCTGTTGGGTCCTTTGACAGGTCCCTACAGGTCAATCATACACAGCACAGGCCCTTGGGGTTGTGAAACAAAGTCCTGGCATCCTTCACAGACACCTACTCTTCTTTGAGAAACAGCTCTTTACCTGCTATTGAGTCTTAGTAGAGACCAAACAGTTAACCATGAGCCACCAAATTACCATGGGCTGGGTGTTATCTGACCTAACAAATTGTGTGTGCACAGCAGCACTCTCATTAGATGGCAGTGCTTTGCATGTGATTGGGTCTGAGTAGGCCCTGAAGCGCAAGAAAGTTACGTGAAGAAGCAACCACAATGCCCATGGTCCCCACTCCTGTTACACGGCCCTCCCTCTCCCAGCCTGCACGGATGGCCTCACGAGGAATCTCCTACTATCAGTTGACAGAAGAACTAGTTCATAGATGGTTTTGCATGAACTAGTTCCTAGATGGTTTTGCAGAACACCTAAAATTGAACAGCTGCAACACTGCAGCCCCTTTCTGGAACATCCCTGAAAGACAGTGTTGAAGGGAAATCTTCCATGTGAATAGAAAATTGACCACAGTACTTGGTTTCTCACTGTCAGTCTGTTCAGGCTGCTGGAAGAAAACACCATAGGCTGGGTGGCTTATAAACAGCAGAAATTACTGCTCACCCTCATGCTCTGCCCTCATAATCTAATCACCTCCTAAAGGCCCCACCTCCTAATACCTTTACTTTGGGGGGTTAGGTGACAACATGAATTTGGGAGGAACACAAATATTTAGAACACTCACTTTGCTTAGAAAGAGAAAGGGCAAGATATGTAGCTAGATACTGATTCATGGGGTATGGCCAATGGTTTGGCTGGATGGTCAGGGATTTAGAAGGAACATGGGTGGAAAATTATTGGCAAGGAAATTTGGGGAAGAGGTATGTGGACAGATGTCTCTGAAAGGGCAGAAACTTGAAGATATTTGTGTCCCATTTTAATAATCACCTGGAAAGGATGAACCATCTGTGAATATAAGTCAGCTTCTTTACAACGCCTCCCCTGTCATCACCCAATGGGCTCATGAATAAAGTGGCCATGGTGGCAAGGACAGAGGTTTTGCATGGGCTCATCCATATTTACTTCCACTCACCAAGACTGACATGGCTATGATCACTGCTAAGTACCAAATCTATCAGCAGCAGAGACCAACACTGAGTCTTTGACTTACTTCATGATCAGCCAGCTACCTGGTGGTAGGTTATTTACATTGTACCACTTCCATCATGGTAGGAGCAGCATTTTGTTATTACTGGAATAGGCCATTCTGGCTATGGATTTGCCTTCCCTGCATGTAATGCTTCTGCCAAAACTATCATCCATTGCTTACAGAATGTCTAATCCATTGTTGTAGTATTGCACACAGCACTGCTTCTGATCAAAGAACTCACTTTATAGAAAAACTACCACTTAAGCCATGTGTTATAGAAGTGCAGCACTGAGCCCATCCTCATGGAATTCACTGGTCTTACCATGTTGGCTTAATGGAATGGTTTGATGGCCTTTTGAAGACTTAGTTACAGTGCCAGCTAGATGGCAATACCTCACAGGGCTAGGGCACAGTTCTCCAGAAGGCTGTGAATGCTCTGAATCTGAGCCCAGGATGTGCTATTGTTTCTCCCGTAGTCATGATTCATGGGTCCAGGAATCAAGGAGTAGACATGGGAGTGGTACCACTTAATAATATCTCTAGTGACCTACTAGTGAAATTTTTTCTTCCTGTTTTGGTGACTTTATGCTCTGCTGGCCTAGAAGTCTTAGTCCCAAAGGCAGGAATCCTTCTATCAGGAGTCACAACAATGATTCCATTGAACTAGAATTTTAAATTGCCATGTAGCCACTTTGCACTCCTCATGCCTCTGAATCAATCAGCAAAGAAGGGAGTTTGCCGTGATGACTGAGTTATTGATCCTGACTACCAAGGGGAATTGGACTGCTACTTCACATTGGAGATGTGAAATACAGAAGACCCCTTTGGGGAGCTCTTAGTCTTACCATGAGCTGTGATTAAGGCTAATGGAAAACAACAAACCAATGCAGGCAGGACTACTAATGGTCCAGACCCTTGAGGAATGAAGACTTAGGTCACTTTACCAGGTAAGAAACCACAACTAGCTGAGCTGCTTGCTGAAAGTAAAGGGAATACGGAATGGGTAGTAGAAAAAGGTAGTTATAAATACCAGCTATGACTACATGACCAGTTATGAAATGAATACTATAATTGTCATGAGTATTCTTCTTTATGGTGTTATGAATATATTTGTGCATGCAGAAATAGCAGAGAAATCTATAGATACTTTAAGCAAACATCTTTATTTTCTTTCCTCTTATGTTCTTATCATGTAATATAACTTAAATACAATAGAGTCAATTGTTTATATACATATTTTTATAAATATATAAGGTCAATAAGTTGTATTAAGTTTATATCAAGTTTTTAAGCATCGTTAATTGTACATTATAGTATTTAAGTTACAGGTCATCAAGAAGACTAAACATCACTCAAGGACTTTGCTTCCTTTTCTAAGCAAGGGATAGGTGCATTTACAGTTGTACAGGATAGCTGTATTCTATTAGGTGAAATTATAAATATGTTATTGTCTTTTTTTGGAAATTAAATATGATTTTAAAAGATCTGGATGAGCACCACATTGGCAACAGGTAAACTTGTGATGGTTGTTTCTATGTGTCAACTTGACTGAGCCATGCAGTGCTCAGATATTCATTCAAACATTATTCTGGGTGTGTCTATGAAGGTGTTTCTGGATGAAATTAACATTTGAATTGGCAAACTGAGTAAAGCAGGTTGCCCTCCCTGGTGTAGGTGGGCTTCATCCAATCTGTCAAAGACCTGAATAGAATAAGGCTGAGTAAGAAAGAATTCTTTCTCTCTGTCTTTGAGCTGGGACATGGGTCTTCTCTTGCCTTCAGAATAGGACTTGGACTGGAACTTACACCATTTGCTCTCCTGGTTCTTACGCCTTAAAATTCTGACTGGAACTATACTCTCTGCAATCCCAGGTTTCTAGCATGCTGACTACAGATGTTAGACTCCACAACCTCTATCAACACTGAAAGTATTCTTCGTATTAAATATATTTTGTTGTCTGTTTCTCTAGAGAACCCAGACTAATTTAATACACGAGTATGATCTTAAATGCCCTGAGTAATATGAGTAAATATCTAAGCATCTGTTGTTTGTTCAACTTGAGCTTGTCTTTTTTTCAGGTACCCATAAACACTCCCTAAATAATACGATTAGAAGGTCTTGTTACTGACTGAAGTAATTTGATTCCATGGCTGTATTGATTTGATTCCACATCAACACTCTGACATTGAGTATCGTATGGCATGTAGGGCTAGGTCCGATGTTTTCATAGACCCTGGAGGGGGAGGTGCTAAATTGAGGCAGGAAGTACAGGCCAGGCAGCCTACTTCCACTATAATCGAAGCAGCTGTAGAATTACCTGTTTAATCTTCTGGGAAAGTTTCACCGAATAACGAGTCCATTAACTAAAATAAACTGTGAGAACCACTGAACTAGGAGGTCCTAAAGATACCTTTTAATTCTAAGATAACAATGATTTGCCAGAAGGTGATTTATTGTCAACCAAATATGAAGTGCTCTCGGGCAGTCAAAAGTAAATACAATATGGATGTCCAATAAAGTCCAGGGCTTACTCCAAGTAAGGTGATGAGTCCAGTGTGTTAGGGACTACCCAATCCATTCTGAGCTACTGTGACCAATTCCAACACCAGATTTTAAGCAATAAACAACACAATCTAAAGAAGGGTAATAGTAGCCAGATGGCACAGGATCAAGCTGTCCTTTAGAAATAAAAGACTAAAAAAGACATGCTAGTGCTCTACATAATTTAATGGCTATCACCCCGAAGAAGGTTTAAATAGGATTTAAAGAAAAAAGGTCTAAATTTGAATAACTTCAAAAATTCAGTGTCTCTGTCACATTAGTTTACTTCAAGCACTCTATAGCCTCATTTGGCTAGTAATTACCATATTAGATAGTGCACATATAGAACATTTCCATCATTGTAGAGATTTCTATGGACAGTACTATTCTCAAAAGCAGAACGAGGACCAGTAAGGAGTTAGAAGAAATGGGACTTTGAATCAATAAAAGAAAGACCTTTCTAATGGTGAGAGTTATCCTACAACAGAATGCACTAGACTTAGCAATGAGGGGAATTGATCAGGCTAAGCCAAAACACATACATAATTCTAGCATTCAGACAGAGGGTGTACAAACAACTTATAAAGTGATAACCAAATTTACAACTTTAATTACATGGACATGCTTTATTGTAGACACTTTCATCTGATCAAAGGCTGATCTTTCCCTACTTGCATACTGCTGTTTTTAACATATTTCCCAAGGCACATGAGCTTGAGAACTGTGGCTCTTCTGGTCATAACTACCACTTAAGCCATATGTTATTTGCTCGCCTTTGAAAATGCATTTCCCTGCTCTTGTTACAGAAATGACATGCAGAGATGGAAAATCTTTTAAGATACAGAAACTAACTCACCCTAGTTACCTCTCTCAAAGAGATACAACAGAGAGAGATGGCACATTTTGTGCCCACAGGCCACTGTGGTCAGAGTGAGAGATTCCAACAGCAGACACAAGGACAGGTACAAAGTTATCCTTTTAGCAGACTGCAGGTCTACGTGACTGAAGGTGACCCAGACACAAATAATGTTCATGGGAACCAATACTATGCAGAGGCAAATGATGAAAACAGAAATAGAGATATCTGATACGTCCATATATCCAGTTCTAGAAATATGTTAAAAGCCTAGGAGTTTTAGTTTGGGCCCAGAACAAGGTGCAGAGCATGAGTGATACTCTTACTTCAAGCCAAGGGCTATAAATACAGACTAGAAAAAAATCTTGCCAGTGGCATAAGTTGATATCAGGATTGTTTCTCTGTCTCTGTCCAGTTACTAGGTAGGGGAAACTGTCTTCCCCGAAGACTCTGAATCAGTTTTACTCTGTTCTAGGTCAACAGTCAATCCCACACCATCGTCACGTGCCAGAGAACCCAAAGATGTTACTTAGTGTTAAAAAGTAGTTCTGGAAATTAGCTTCTTTGAAAAAAAAAAAAAAGAGGTACTTCTGGGCTTATAATACCAGTGTTTCAGTTTGAGTGCCTGTGGAATAGACCCTAAGATAAGTATTTGAATAAATAAAGGAGGGAGTAGGTAAAAAGAAGAAAAGCAGGAAAAGGAAGCCACCCAATAAAGTGTATTATCAAGTGAATTTCCCCTGAGTCAGTGGATCTTATTCCCATTGAGGGAATCTGGGAGCTAATATAAAACATCTCAGGACTATGCCACCCAAGAGGTAAGGGAACTGTGGTGCTTATACACTTAACTCCTGTCATTTGTTGAGGTAGGGAGTGTTAATCACCATGCACTTCTGGCTTGCTATGCACAAGGTAAGAATAGATGGTGGCCAGAGAAAACGCTTAAGCGAAGAGATATAGATGATGGAGGATAAAAGTTGGTCCTGCACGCACAGAAATGGTAGGGCCTGAGACAATATTGGCAGGACACCAGAAGGATCTGCTATAATCCCAGAGGGACCGGCAGAGTTACACATGAAACTTCCCAGATTTGGCTGCAAAGTATTATCAAGGGTAGGCCACACCAAACATGAGATCCCAATCCAAAATTAGCAATCACATAGGAAAACAAGTCAGTATGAATTGAGTCAACATAAAAAATAAATAATGGAATTTGACTCCTAAGAACATCAGGTGACAGAATTATAATATCATAAAATCTGTGTTTAAAATGAGTATACAACTAATGATCTATTGTATGATGACTAACATAACATAATAAAAATAAAATAAAACATATTATATTTCTAAAGAATGAGTATAAAAATAAATAAATAAATAAAATGAGTATATGGAAAAGGGATCAGAAGCATGAGAACACAAAAACAAGCAGATCTGAGGGGAAAATGCTCATTGAAGTTAAAAATTCAATGGATTAGTTGAATAGCACATTAGATAAAACTACGAAGAGAACAAACTGGAAGACAGAGCTAAAGAAGTTACCTACAAGAGGAAACAAAAAGATAAAGAGTTTAAAAATATGATAGAGTACTGAAGACATGTGGAGAGCAAAGTGACATGGTCCATGAAATCTCTAAAAGACATTCCAGAAGCCGCAAATAAAGATAATTCAGGGAAAAGGGAAAGTCAGTATTTTAAAAGATAATAGCTTAGAATTATTCAGCTTATTAAAGAATGCAGTCCTCAGATTTAGGAAGCCCAGCAGATATAATATAATTTCTCACCGGGGTGCAATCCTTCGAAACAGCCCTGGATATAGTCACCAGTAACCTTCAATATTGTCATGTTGTGAATGGTAGGCTTTAGTTCTAATCTTTCTGGACCTAGAAGCCATATTTGCTTCAGAAGACACTCTCTTATCCTTATATATTTTATGTACATGGCACACTACTCTCATTTGATTTTTTGCTATCTCATGGATCACTTCTTCTTAGTTTCCTTGGCTGATTTCTCTGCCTTTCTCAACTTCTTAATGTTAAAATGTCCTTGAGTCCCCTCCCTTTTCTAACTATGCTGCATCAGTTAGTGATCTCACCCAAACTCATGGCTTTAAATACCATGCATATGGCAGCAATTTCCAAACTGATATCTGTAGTCCATATCATTTTTCTACAAGGTCAAACTCATATATAAAATGACCTACCCATTGGAGCACCTGGCTGGCTCAGTAGGTAGAGCATGTGACTCTTGATGTCAGGATCATGAGGTCAAGCCCGATATTGGGCCTAGAGCTTACTTTACAAAATAAAATCAGAATGGAAATTTTTAAAATATAAATAAATAAATAAATAAGACCTACCCATTATCTCCAATTGATTGTCTTTTAACATCTAGATATATGTTCTAAACTGATTTTGTTATCTCCCAGTCACTCCAAAATCTTCTGTCTACAACCTTCCATATCTCAGTTAATGACAACCCTATCCTCTCAAGTTGCTCATACCAGAAACCTTGAAAACATTCTTTTTTTAAAGATTTTATTTATTTTTTTGACAGAGAGAGACATAGCAAGAGCAGGAACACAAGCAGGGGGAGTGGGAGAGGGAGAAGCAGGCTTCCCGCAGAGCAGGGAGCCCGATGTGGGACTCGATCCCAGGACCCTGGGATCATGACCTGAGCCGAAGGCAGACACTTAACGACTGAGCCACCCAGGCGCCCCACCTTGAAAACATTCTTAACATCTCTCGACAGCTCAGTAAATCCCACTGGTTCTACCTTCAAAATATATCCAGAATCCTATGCTTCTTATCACTACCATAGCTACATGCCTGGTTTGAATCCCAAATCCCTTGTCTGGACAACTGAAAGATACTTCATGGTAAAATGCATCATTAGCCTCAATTGTTTAATCCTTTGGCCATGCCTTTTTCTACCGTGTGACTTTGTAGATCCAGGAAGGAAGGAAGGAAGGAAGGAAGGAAGGAAGGAAGGAAGGAAGGAAGGAAGGAAGGAAGGAAGGAAAAGACAGAGAGAGGGAGGGAGGGGGAGAGAAGAAGGAAGGGAGGAAGGAAGGAAGGAAGGAAAGAAGGAAGGAAGAGGGAGAGAGAGAGGGAAAGAAAGAAAGAAAGAAAGAAAAGAAAGAAGAAAGAAAGAAAGAAAGAAAGAAAGAAAGAAAGAAAGAAAGAAAGAAAGAAAGAAAGAAAGAAAGAAAGAAAGAAAGGAATTTACTTCCTTATGCCTTGGTGTTGGGCATGGTTATATGACTTGCTTTGGCTACTGGAATTTTAGAAAAAAATGACAGAAGGGACTCACACAGTACTTGTACAATCAGGATGATGACTCTTGGCCATTTGAGATTACCAAGAGAATATGCCTAGCTAGTTTTCTGGTCCCAAGGGGAGGATGACAAACATGTGGAGCTTAGTGAGCCCAGCCAAGTCCAGCTTGAATACTGCAGATCCCCCAGCCAAATGAGTCATGAGTGCATGAGCAATCAGAGGTACCCAGCCAAGCCACAGATGTAGGACATACAAATGTTCACTACTGTATGCTATGGAAACTTCATGATTTTATTGCTACTGTAGAAAGGGCAGTTGGATTTTAGCCTCCTAACAGGTCCTCCAACTTCGTCCCTTGACTCCTGAAGTAGTTATTCTATTTTTTTTCTAGTTTTTTGTTACTTTTCTTTCCCATAACACATTGCCAATGTTGAAAACAAAAATACAAATACAAGCATGTACTTATTTTAACATTTTATCTGTCACCCCATATTTTTGGATAGTTCTGGCAATAGAAACAAACCTAAGCAGTAGATACAATAGAAGTCAGATAACTGATTTTGCTCCCCAATCCCCAACATTTAAGAGCTGTCAATAAAGGAACACTTAAAAATCAGGTGAGGATCAAGGTTGAGGCACGTGTTTCTTTACATATACTGATCCGTACAGTCTGTTGCAAGACTGAAAACAAAACCATGTTACAGAACCTGTTGATGTCTAAGTTTTACTTTTAGAAACTATTTGAAGATCATAAAAAGGTCTGTTTTTAAAAATAAACTTTAAATGTATATATTAATAATCAAGTGAATTTTAAAAGATTGACTCTCAACTGTATTTGAAAACAAATGATCTTTCAACTTATTAAAATGTCTTCACTTGGCTAATGAAAACTCCAATATTTATCTCTTTTCTTGGAAATTCAGACTAGAAACCCAACATGCATAACATGTACCAAAAAGCCTAAGGGTAATATTAATAATCAGCAAATTATGAGGATGTGTTAAAAATTAATGGGGGAAACATATGTCATAATTAAGAATTTATAAAATTCTATCAAGAGGCAAGACACTGCCTCCCTTTTTTATGTTTTATCTTTTGTGTAAATAAACTTGTACTTTTCCTTTATGTGTAATATGCCAAAGCAAATATCAGAGACATAACCCCAGAGTTGATCAACTGAGACAAGGTAAAACCAGGGGACATTTAAGCCAAAACTGTAATGTTTAAGGCCTTAGGTAAAACTTAGAAAAAGTGCTCAGTAACTTTTCAATGCTATCACATAATTCTGCTCTAATCGGCAAAACCCACTACTTGTGATATTTAGCTATTGTTTGATGGTTTATGTTTTCATTTTTTCCTGTCTTTTCATATTTGTCTGCTTTGGGCAAAATTAACCATTGAACACAAAGATGATCACCCCTAGCATCTCTTCCATGTCTCTGACCATGGTTACAAGATTCCCTGTTTCTGTTTGCCAGAGACCAATTGTTTTCACCAAGAATACCTCCCTTCCAGGATTTCAGCAGTTATTCATTACAGGGCCTGACATAGAACCATGGGCTAGGGGAGTTATCCAGATAAAACAGTCATGTCCAAGGACAACTCCAGTCTGAATTTTTCTTGGAAGAGATCAAAGTAGACGGGCAGAGTTGAGCAATCTGAATTTGTACTTGCTAAGGAAGGCCATGGCCTCCAGTATTGTCTCTCTTTTATGATTATCATTTTAGTTAATTCTCAGCCAGTTACATTAGAATCACCTGGAGTGCTTTGCATTAAAATGAAGCTTCTTAAGAGCTACTGCAGACCTCCTGAAGCAAAATGTCTGGGTGGAGATCGTGAATAAGTATTCAGAAAAAAAAGCTTACAGGGTAATTGATGCTCAGAACAACCTCTCATTCAGAAGTTGCTACAATAGGGAAAACTTACATACTATTTAACAAGGAGGTCCAAGAAGATGGCCACGGGAAGATCTGTATCTGAACCAAAATAAACCCTAAGGCGTTGTCCTAACTTGCAAACTAATCACAAACAAGAGTGGATGCTCTTCGCTATGGGGTGCAAAAGGAAAATGAAGTTTGACCAGAAATCTTCCAGCTGTGGCTTATCCCCAGGCAAACGCCTCCAGAATTACATTTATGCTTTTGTTCATGTTCCAGTAAAAATATAATCTATTTTATACGGCTTGCTGTTTTCTACAGTCTTGGCTGGCTTGTTCAGGCTAACATTTTTTTTTAATTGAATAATTCAAGCATCTGACATAAAATTATAAACTGACATTGGCAACCAGCAAAAAGCAGACACTGCATAAAACGCTTAAACATAAAAGCAATGAAGCAAATGTTACAGCACGAGGCTTCATTCCTCACCTCCAACTCCAAGCAGCTTAGCTTGTATTTGCTGAGGTTTTTTCTTTATTTCTTTTTTTGACACATCAATAAACACTAGTAATTTATCCAGACACTATTGTGCATCTTTGAAATCAAATTTATTTGGCTTTTGGGTGCTCATCTAGAGTTTCACCTTTAAAATGAGCAAGGAGAGTTAATGAACAGCTACTGAACTCCGCCCCACGGCTCAGGCAGCGCTCTGGGTTGATGGCTCTCTTGGCTTGTAGACTTCCTTGGGGATTCATCTGAATGTCTGTGACAGAGCCTTTGAGTGTGGGAAAATAGTAATGGGGTTATTCAGGCATGGACCCGGTCCATTTAAGCCAGACTTCTGAAAGACGGTTCCTACAAAAAGGCCTCACTAACGCCCAACACATACATATAAAACCCTATAGGCACCCATTTTACACCCCACCTATGAGGATGGATTCCAGTATTTTATCTCCAAAACGTATCAGGAAAATATTAATACAAATATGTACATTGAAAATATATTAAAATGTATTAAAGTATTTATCAGTTAACTCTAAATATTCAATTTTGAAATGGCCCAGCCATTCGTCTGGGAGGATCAACAGCAGAGTAACTTTGGCAGAAGACAAGGAAAAAATCATTGTCGCCATGTGTGTGACAAGCCACTTTGCAGTTCCTCATCTGCAAAATGGGAATGGTGGACTGGATGACAGTTTAATAACCGATAAAGTAAAACGATCAAAGTGAGAGTTGACTTGAAAAAAACCCCAACTAATTATTTTGCCATTTTTTAAATAAGATCATATTTCTAGAGATGACTAAATTAGAACTGTAAATATTTAAGATAAAATTATTTAAGGATTATGATAAGAAATAGGAAATATACACGTTATATTTTGATGGCTTATTCATCTATATCATGTTCCTGAGCATGTGTGTGTACGTGTACGTGTGCGTGTGCTGATATATCGACATATAGATGTAAATATGAAACCTTGAACATATACAATAGAGAATAAAATTTTATAACAATATGCACATAATGAATATACATACACATAGTTCATGGAATTAAGAGAAGATCAAATAATCCTGAGAAATGCTTGTCCCAGTCTGAAAGAGCATATTAGCAAGACTAGACCGTAACATTTTTAATACTTAATAAATCCAAACAAGGTCAAGGCAGCATTATTGAATATAGAGAGACAGAAGTAGATGTAAGGTGGAAAACAAAAGGAAATGACTAACAAAAGTATAGAATGACTTTAAATGGTGGTGTCCTTCACTGTTATATGCAAAATTAAACTTCAGTGTGTAAACCAGTACTTTAATGTGTTTTTTTAATTTCTTAGAAATATCCATTGGATTCTTTTTAATATGTGAGGTGGAAAATTGGGCAAAAGAAGAAACAGGAGGAAAAAGAGGATGAGAAAAGACAGGAAGCTTGAAGAAAAAAAAACCCAATCCTTTTTATTAAACTGATCTTCTCTGAAAACCAAGGGATCTACACAATTCCTAATTTAAAGACTCTGAAACTATTTTCCCTCATCAGAACTTCAACCACCTCTTCCTCCTTGGTAGAGACTCCGAATGCTCTAAGCCTTATTGCCTTCAAAATAGACTGTACCCCTCTTTCAGTAGAGACTGGATCTTGAACACTGACATATTTCTAGCACACAGCACAATATGTGGCACGTAGTGGGCAGCCACTCATTTATTAATTCAACCAATATTTATGAAGCATCTACTACATGGCAGGCATGTTTTAGAATCTCAATGTTGAATAAATGTCCAACTATGTTTGAGTGGCAACCAGACATTCACTACTGTCCCAACAGTATCTAATGGTTCTTCTTGATACTCTATATACATGAACCACTTGCAGACCAGACCACATTGCAGGCTGGACATAAACTGTTCTTGATAATTACTCTGTGTTCATGAACTCCTGTTATCATTGCTGCTGTGTAGCTATCTGCTGTTCTTCCCATCCCCTACCCACCCTAAAAACTAAAAGCTGGTTCAGGGATCCAGGTAATTATAATACAGATTGAAGTGAATCACAGTCTAAAAGGTAGAGAATATTTTCATTCTGCTTCTCCGTATTTTAAATATAGCTCTTTAAAAATCACTGACTTTTGTTTTTTTTCCTCTACGGACTGAAGTTCACCTTAGTGCATAAATCATTGGCGCGTTTTCAACCTATTGCCTCTCAGCCCCAACTCTACCCTTCATTATCTTCTTTTGGTATTTGAATGGTTCTGCCTTGCCAGGTGGCATGATATTAACATTTGTCAGTAGTGGTCACTGGGAGGATACTGGATACCAGAGTAAAGCGCTCCTTTTCCCGTCCCTAGTGTGTTTTGCTTCTATTGCCCCTGCACTGTTGAGCTGGGGTGCAGAGCACACAATGCAGCTCACCCCAAGAGTTCAGTGACACCCCCAACAGCCAGTTTCCAGGCAAGCTCCATAGGAGCCCCAGATGGCTTCACAGCAGCACTCACCCAGCCAAGGCCCATGGACTTTGGATCAATTCTGGTCCTGACAACTCAGCAAACCAGGGAACTTCACCCTTCAGTGAGTTGCAAACACATCTTCTCAACAGTCTGCACCCAGCCTTGGAGAAAATCCCTCTCTTTCCACAGTATTCTGTAGAATCCTCTTTCATTCCCTTTTAGTTAAAAATAGATAGATGATAGGTAGATAAACAGGTAGAAAAGAATTTTAATAATTATCCGTATTAAAATTTCTCTGTTCAAATTATGATGTGGTTTCTGTGTCCTGATGGGATCCTGACTGATACAGTGTCACAGGGATAGCAGGAAAAGCAGATTAACTCAGTTTCTGCAGATTTAAAAAAAAATCATCAAAGTACCTCCATTAGAAGTAGAAATCCAATAGTAACAAAGTGTGCCATTGTCATTCTTTGAATGGAAGAATTATGACCTGATTTATCCATATTTACAAATTAAAAATAATAGAAATGCTTTCCAAGGGTTCAGTTATTTGCTTCCACCTAAAATGTCAGTAGGTCTTTCATAAACATGCTTGCTCCGATGAAAGCATTTTCGAGTCTGCTTTCAGTAAGAAAGCTCCCAGAAGGCACGTACGATACATTATGTAATTTTTATGTGTCATGCATATCTTATGTGTGTTTCTCCTCTTACATAGCACCTAAATACATTGATAAAAATTTATTTTGTTAAATATACACACTACAGGGGTGTCTGGGTGGCTCAGTCGTTAAGCGTCTGCCTTCGGCTCAGGTCATGATCCCAGGGTCCTGGGATCGAGCCCCCTCATCAGGCTCCCTGCTCCGCAGGAAGCCTGCTTCTCCCTCTCCCACTCCCCCTGCCTGTGTTACCTCTCTCGCTGTCTCTCTCTGTGTGTCAAGTAAATAAATAAAATCTTTAAAAAAATAAAAATAAAATAAAAAAATAAATATACATACTACAGAGCCACAAAAAACAACCACCATACCACTTAAAGGGCTATCATCTCATTATTGAAGAACTTCAAAATGATGTGTTAATTATACGAAACCAAAGGGAAACACAAGAGTGCCTTAGAGCGAGCTTGGAATATCTAAATGTAAGCAAAACCACACAAGACATTTTTTTGTGTGTGGTTTATTTTAATGTAATGAAACCTATATTAATATCAGGGAGTTTTACCATCTGACTCTCCTGTGAGTAAATGAGATTGGTAGCAAAGGTTCTCAAATCACTTAATTACCAGGGCTTTGGCAGAAAAAATATCTTCCCAGTTGCAATCTGAATGCAACAGCCACATTTGCAATGCTACAAAGCAATCGAAGTTAGTATAGGATCCCATAATATCTTCAGATTTCTGTTCATGCCTTAAACAAATAGCACCACCTTCAAAGCAGATAAAAGAGACAAGAACTCTGCCCTCAAGGTGACAAGAAAATGAGGAAAGTCTTACTATCATTTGAGCTCTATCTTAAAGATAAGCATAGACTTGTAGATGAGAAAAATAAAGACCTTTTGGAAAAATAACTCTGAGAAATGTGATAGGGAGGGACTGACAGATGAATGAACAACCAATTGTGAGGTCCCAGGTGAGGTTCTGTAACCCAAATTTGTAACATATTTAATTATCATGAAAGCAGAGAAAATAGCCTATTAGGGTCTTCTGGGATTGGGGAGGGCAAGCCGGGAGTAGTAGAAGCTGAAGGAAGTAATGGATTCTGGGGCATGAATAAGAATTACATAAAAATTACAAACAAAGATGGGATTCTGTGTGTGGACACACAGAGATAATACCCAGAGAGGATTTCTTGATCAGAAGAAGGTGGATTGATGGAGGGATAAAAGAAAAGAACAGGTTCATATAGCAAGAGATAGATGGAGTTAAGGAGGTTATCCACAGGGAAAGAAGATCTTAAGAGTTAAAAATCTAATTAATGGGGCGCCTGGGTGGCTCAGATGGTTAAGTGTCTGCCTTCGGCTCAGGTCATGATCTCAGGGTCCCGGGATCCAGCCCCGCATCGGGCTCCCTGCTCAGCGAAGAGCCTGCTTCTCCCTCTCCCTCTACTGTTCCCCCTGCTTGTGCTCTCTCACTCTCTCTGTCAAATAAATAAATAAAATCTTTAAAAAAAAATCTAATTAATTAAGCAGTGCTGAGTCATGACGAGGACCAAGATGTCATCACTTCATGATTCCACTGCTTCAGGAGGATGGGGTAGGAGAGTTGCAGAATAACTGAGTGCCAATCAATTATTCTATTTAGACTGGTTGATCCAGTACATGACCTAAATCCCTGGGTTAGAGAAACAAAAAGGGGTTAAGTTCAGGACTAAGCCAGAATAGCATAAATGTGATTTAAGGGAAGCCTGAGGAAAAAAAACAATATCCAATAGAAGAGTTAAAATAAGAATTATATCCCTCCCTTTGGAAATTCTTTTTGGTACTTTAAAATGCAGAACCTCTAGAACAAAGGTCTATCATGAAGCAAAAGCACATGT
This sequence comes from Leptonychotes weddellii, assembly GCF_054177405.1. Taxonomy (NCBI): domain Eukaryota; kingdom Metazoa; phylum Chordata; class Mammalia; order Carnivora; family Phocidae; genus Leptonychotes; species Leptonychotes weddellii. The sequence continues at coordinate 97,704,129 of NC_138375.1, read as the reverse complement.
GGTCCCGTGCGTGGTCCAGGTTCATTTGATATTCAACTAATTCAATTCATCTCTAGTTGTTTTACAGTTAACATATTTTTCTCCTCAACTAGCTCACATGCTGTCTAAAGAAAGGGGCCACCTTCTCCTTTTCCTCCTACCCATGGCACAACTCACTCTAACAGTATGTGAGGCATGACGAAGCAGGGAAAAGAAATGGGCTCGGAAGGCAGAGGGTTCTGAATTCAAATGCAGGCACCAATACTTACTAGCCATGTGACCCTGAAAAAGTTACTACTCCTTTTGAAACTTCAATTTCTTCATCCAACTAAATGCTGATCATAATAATTCTGCAATGGGTCTTGTGAAATAAGCACCTAGTACAGTTCCAGACACATAATAAATACTTAGAATTGGTTGTTACTACTGCTGCTGCTATATACAGACTGGGCTTAATAAAGATTTTCTGTGAGTAAAATAGTTCAATATAAGCACCAGCTTTTCAATGTGATGATGTGGAAATCTTAGAAAAGTCCACATCACCTGGTAATTTTTTGCCTTAAAATTCCAGAATGTTTCCAAATGGAGTCGTGGAAATGAGTTATCCTTATGGTCAGTTTGGTTGTAGAACAAGGCAGGGCAAATCTTCCAGATCACAAGATCTAGAGATCCCTGCAGAGCAGCTCTGTCTCACAATGGGGTAACTTGGCCATTTCAGGACCAGGCTGGGAGCCAGCACTGCCATTTAAAGCATACAAAGCCAGTGAGTTGTTGGCCACAGCAAGGGGCTCTTCCTTCCTCACTCCAGTGCTCCACTCTTCTGTTCAGCTCATCTCTCATGTTTTCCAACCATCACTTAGCCCTGCTTCCTTCCATTCTGAAATTATAAACACTTTTCCTCAGAGAAGACATAAACGTACCTTGTGACCCAATAGACTATATTCAACTGAACCTCTATCAGGGCTGACCCTGTCCCACCCATGATTTTAAAAAAAGGAAAATAAATCAACTATCTTAATTTTGTAGAAATCAAAGCATATAATGGAAGAGTTTTTGGTACTCTCAGCAGACAAATGGAAATTAAAGCATTCGATTAACTGCATTTAATCAAAAACTAAATAACAAAAAGTAAAAGAAAGGGAGTCATGGAGAGTGCGTTTATTTCCATGGTTACTATATTTTGAGTAGCTTCAGGGTACAGTATATAAATTAATCAGTACAGAGACTTTGTGCTAAACTGATGATAGCTGGGCTTGAGAGTTAAAAATACCTAATAAACAATAATCCTACAACTAAGATACCTTTATGGATACATGTATGGATTTATTAAGAAAGAGAAATAAACATTCACTTGTGTACTACTTAGTAATTTCCCCCCCAATATTACAGTTACTAGAAGAGCAGATTTATCTGCTTACTAAAGATATATTTTTTTAACTTCATGAAAGTACATCCATTATAGAAAACAAACATAATTTAACAGAATGTAGAACCTCAAAACACAATGCAAGTTTCATTAGCAAGAGGCATGGGAAGGGAAATGCTTTATTTAGCCTCCTAGTATTTAAAATCAGCTGAATAGCAATAAAATAAGGGAATGTGAGTCTAGGGCCAAAAACTCAACATATTATCTAAAACTAAATCTTTTTTTATTTGATACAAATGGCCCACTCTTGTTGCAAATGAGGAAGTAAACATCTGACTCAAAAGAAAATAACACTGACCCTACTGGGCAGGTTGGCACTTAGGCAAAATCATCTTTCAAATTCTTAATGCTATTTACTTGTAATTCTTCTTGGAATTACAAATGTTTGCTGCTTTTATGCAACAGATGTGTTCTTTAAAAAAAATAAATAAAAGCTGAATAACTTCACATTACTAAATTATAATGCAATGCCTCAAAAGGGTTTCCTACTACTTAAAGAGATCTTTTTAGAATAATAATTTCTTTTATAGAATGAAAATAATAATAATAATAATAATAACCCCAAATCTCTCATTGGTATAAATATCATAGTTTGGAAGGTTTAAGTTGCTTCTATCAGTATTGCCAATTAGAACAATTTTAAATATTCAAATATAATTATAGTTGTGAACTATTGTCTTAAATAATTCTATTACATATATACAAATTGAAATGTATAGGAAAGCAAAAATAATAAAAGGAGTTTTTTAAAACCTATAAAGGCAAGGTACACATGCATGGTATGCAAACAAGCTTATCCATGTGGAGAGTCTTAGAGGGAATAAACAGGTTATATTCACCATGATACCTGGGATTCATGTATATTGCATGATTTTTTTTTTTTTAGAGAGAGAGAGCGAGTATGGGGAAGAGCAGAGGGAGGGGAAGAGAATTTCCAGCAGACTCCAGACTAAGCACAGAGCCTGACACAGGGCTTGATCTCACAACTCTGAGATCAGGGCCTGAGCAGGAACCAAGAGTCCGACACTAAATCGAATGAGCTACCCAGGTGCCCCTGTATATTGAATGATTAAAACAACAGTATGGTTACATAGTGGCTCAAGACACCCAGGGAAGATGTTTGAGATGTTCTTGGACAAAGCAGTCCAAGTTTAGAAAATCTATAAACATGAGAGACTATGGACTCTGAGAAACAAACTGAGGGTTCTAGAGGGAGGGTGGGGGGATGGGTTAGCCTGGTGATGGGTGTTAAAGAGGCACGCGTACTGAATGGAGCACTGGGTGTTATACGCAAACAATGAATCATGGAACACTACAACAAAAACTAATGGTGTAATGTATGGTGATTAATATAACATAATAAAATTAAATTTAAAAAAAAAAGAAAAGAAAACCTATAAACATCATGAACATTACTAAGGGATAAAGGTGAATGCACTCACTAGGCCAGTAACAAATTGGCTTGAATATTTTCAGACCATTCAAATCCAAAATAAAGTAAATGAAGCCAGTTTAAAAAAAATTAGTCAAATGAGTTACTGGTCAACTTGAGTTTTACAACTGAACATGTTCTTTAAATAGAGTGACCATATCATTTTTTTATGCAAACCAGCACATTTTCGGTGTGAAAATGGTCACTGAAATAACTGAAGTTAAAGAATTTTTGAAAGAGCTATTGATTAACTCCAAAATTTATTTTATTGTATTGGTAGACCTATAAAACATTTTTATCCAAAAAGTATTTTCAAAGAAATGCTTTCTAAAAACTAAAAGCAACACATTTTTGTATAAATTAAGGTAATATTTTTAAAATTTTATTGATCATTTGAAAGTAGCTTTGACATTTTCAGCTCATCCCTGCCAGAGAGACAGTAGGCAAAGAGCCGAGGAGAAAGACCAAGGAGGATGGGGGAGTGAGGAAGTTGTTGGGGAGTCTTCCATTTTCCTTTCCTTCTTAAGTTGACCAGGGCTGCAAGAGAACCATTCAGAAAGCTTGCCACGTGTTCCCGAGTGTTTGAGACGGTTCCTGACTCATACAAGAAAAAGAATTGTCACAGGGTAGCTAATTACAACATGGGACAGCCATAGTGCGTGGCAGGTATGTCAGGAAAGGAATGTGCTTACCAAGTTTGGAAGGCCAAGAAGCATTTCTTCTCCATCAACAAAGGGAACCCACAAAAGTCATACAGAAAAGGAGCCCATGTAAGAGCAAGAATCCTGTAGTGGCAAAACCACTAGAGTGCCCCACAGTAACACTGCACTTGGACATCTGCCACGGGCCAGGCAACAATACCTGCTTATTACCTCTAAACATCACCCCTAAGCCTCTCCTGGGAGGGCATGAGAACAAGCACCTACAAAGAAATTAGGTGATAAAGCATGAAAAAGAATCTATCGTCCCCACTTGTCACTATCGGTTTGGAAGCCTGAGTCAGAGCAGAACTAAAGAACTGAAGATTATTTTTTAATTGCAAAATATTGACATTTCGGTAATCAAGTGAATAGAAAATCAATTGATCTGCCCGAGATTTCACTTAGCAGATGGGAAGAACAATTCTGCTTAGTGGATTTCAGGATTAAGGCAACAGTACTAAGATAACAATAAAAATAATAGTAAAGTTGTGTTTATCTTGTTCCACACTCATTTGTGCCACAATCATAGTCATAATCATTTATATATCAGTTTTATTGTCATAATAAAAAGTTATTAAATGACTGGGATTTTTTTCCCCAAAATCTTTGTTTAAGATTACCATTTCTCAAATTGGGGCCACCTGTACTCCTGGGAGGTAGAGTGCTATGACAGAGCAAAACCACAAGATTATGACTTTAAAGCAAATAAATGGTTATTCCTCTGAAGGGTTAGAATAGATTAGAGAAGAAGCTCGGTGTACGCCAGAGGCCAAGATGGTAACAGAAGAAAAGGTTGTGAATAAGATCAGAGAAGCTCTTCCATGAAGCACACCTGGCTAAGAATGTTGCCAGTTCTTTGGTAGAAAATATTTGGAAATTTAACATCAGAACTACACTACATACACCATGATGTCTGGAAATATGTCATTTTGCAAACTATTATCCAATGCTAATTTCTTAGTGTTTTTTTCAGCCATTTTTATTGGATACTTTCATTGTATAAAGTTGCAAACTGAATAACTCGTCTGAATATTTTGATAAATAAATGACATTAAAGTCAAGATTCTATTGTCTACTGGGGGCAAAGCAGATACAGTGCAACTCCTGCAAATGGCTTCTAGAAATACACCATCTAGAAGACCTAAATGGAGAAGGGGAGACTCTGGTCAAGACATTGCTGAGATTTTTTACTTTATTTCATCTCTCTGTTTCAAACCTTTGACAATAATAGACAAAATGTCACAATCTGAATACACAGCCCAGCTCCAAAATATGATAAACATATCTATGAGCCAGAAACACAATACATGGTTGCAGGCACAAAGCCACAGGCCTATGACAGCTGGGACATGGAAGCAGCATGTGGTGGCCAAGAGTTCCATGCTATAGGACAACAGGGTAGCTGGAGACAAAGGAGTTCTAAGTGAGACGAGGAGCCTTTTTTCTCTCACTGCTTTCGAAATTCTTTCTTGTCTTCACCTTTTAATAGTTTGATGATGACATTTGTAGGTGTGCATTTCTTTGAGTTTGCCCTTTTGAATTTTGTTGGATTTCTTGGATGTGCAGACTGATGTTCTAAAATTTGGCAAGTTTTAGCCATTATTTCCTTAAATATTCGTTCTACTTCTTTCTCTCCTGACCTCTGGAATTCTCCTAATACGTGTGTTGACATGTTTTGTGATATTCTACAAGTTTCTGAAAGTCTCTTTATTTTTCTTTATTCTATTTTCAGTCCACTTTCTCCCATTGGATAATGTCAATTGATTTCAAGTTGGCTAATTCTTTCTACAGTAAGTTCAAAGCTTCTGTTGAGCCCCTCAACAATAGGAAATTTTTCATTTCAATTATTGTAATTTTCAACCCCAGCTTATCTATTTAGTTCTTTTTTAATAATCTATCACTTTGATATTCTCTATTTAAAGAGATTTATTTCTCTTACTTTTCTTTAATTTTACTAGACATGATTTCTTCTTTAGTTCTTTGAACATATTTTTAATAGCTGCTTTAGGGCTTTGTCTAAGAAATTCCACATCTGGGCTTCCTTAGGAGAAGTTTCCAGTGATTGCATTGTTGTTGTTGTTTCTTGTTTATGGACCACATTCCCCTGTTTATTTGTGTCTCATAATCTTTGTTGAAAAGTGGACATTTGAAATAATATAATGTGGAAACTCCAGAAATCAGATTCCATCATTCTCCAGGGTTTGTTGTTTCTGTTGTTTGTTATTGTTCCTATTTGTTTAGCAACTTCCCTGAATTATTTCTGTAAAGTCTGTACTCTTTGTCATGTATAGCCAGTGATATTTCTGTTCGGGCCATTGAGAATCTTGAGAATTGGTTTGACACAAGTCTCAGAACTCCCTGAGTGTGTCCCCATTGTTCATTTGCTCCAAACCCAAGAACTCCTTCTCTATTGACCGAAAATTCCCAAGTAACTCTAGAAATGCTCCAACTGCTCCTATTCTGCAAGTATACAGAATAATAGCCTTTCAAGGTACGTGATAAAGGTGGAAACAATATGGCTGGGAGTTTGTTACTGGGTCTGAGAGAAATTCTCCCACAGAGATATGCCTCTGGAAGTTGAAAATAAGCCAGCAATGACTGTGATTTCAGTTGCCACCACTACCTTTCTCCCTACTAGGGAAGAAGCAGATTTGCAACATGGAGCTCCTAGGTCTTTTTGTGGTAAGTCAGAAGGGAAGTCTGACCCTATAGTGTTACAGTCCCCCAAATCAATCCTGTACAGGATAGTCGAGCTTACTTCTTCACCTTTCCACAAGGCAGCTCCAAGCTAGAGACAGACATCCACTTCCTAACCAAGTAACAATTTATGGGCTGGATTAGACCCATATAAACATCCCTTTATCTGAAGATCATTTCACATCCCTTAGTACCATACTCAGTACCATAGAAATGGGTCATCTGATCCCTGACATCTCCTCATGTATTGTCCCAGGCCCCTGAATGTATCTGCAGATGACTTGTAGGCAAATGTGAAAGCATCCTTGAACTTATGTTGGTATAATCATTAAGAATATTTGGCATACTTATTCCCCTTGTGGTCTTTCAGTCATAACCCTGAAACCCTGAGTGTGTGTTACTTATAAATATCTTCCTAATTTTCCTGAGTTTAGAATGTTTTTTTTCTTGAAAGAAAGAGATGGTGTCAAGGGAGAGGGGGAGGATAGTTGCACTGCATTTCTGGACTATCATTTTCTGTTTCTTCTCACAGACAAAAAAAAGTTTTCCACAGCCCTTTAAATTTCCAATCACACTGGTCATTCTCAAATATGCCTTTCGCTATGCTAGTTGGAAAATGGACAAACTTGGAACCATGCTGATTTTTCAATTTACTTTCCCAGTTTAATTCCAGTAATTCTTGAATAGGACCCAATCATGCTGGCTTTACGATCAACTCTTACATTCAGTAGCTTCTCTATAAGCCAGAGAAAAATGGTTCTATTTTTAGTCTACCATTTAGGAGATTCATGACTACAGTTTGAGCTATTTTTATTTAGTCAAAGATTCTTACTCCACTAAATCTAAAGGAATTCCTCATATCAGATGAAACACAGAAAAAGTTTTTTGTTTTTTTTTAAAAAACTGCTTAAATAAGATTCTACAATAAAGGAATCTTTACCACATAAAGGGGTCTGAACACCTAGATTATGCAGAGAAAAAGTATTACCAGGAAAACCTTTGGTTACCTGGAGTGGCCATTATCCAATTCTTGCAACAAATACTAAATAAGTAGAGGAGTCTTATATGCAAGGTATTATGTTGGGAATTATGGGAAATAAAAAGATAGAGTCAAAATGGCCTATGTTCTTAAAGAGTTTCCAATTTCAGTGGAGATACATGAACCCTTCATTAATGCCTGTAGCACAAGGTGCCATTACCTTAGAAGTGTGAGAAATTAATTGCTTTGAGAGCACAGAGAGTAGGATCATTTCTGGCTAGGGAAACACAAAGGTACAGTCAAGCAGATGGTATTTGAGTTGGATAGACCATGATGAATGGAGGTTGGAGGGAAGTCTATAACAAAAACAAAACAAAACAAAAAACATACCTAGATAAATAGATAGATATACAGATATATAACTCTTTTAGGAAAACAGAATGTCACAGAAAGTCTAGAGATGGTAGGAGTAATACCACAGAAATGGAATATAATACTCATGTCAGAGGCAGTGTGAGATACAGGTTGTATTCAGATGTTAAGGGACATTCATTTATCCATTTAATAAATACTAATTAACAGTTCTTAATTACCAGGCATGATAGTGAAGATACAGAAGCCAAAAAAAACAAAAAAACAAACAAAAAAAGGCAGGACTCCACCTGGAGAAAGCTGATAAACCAGAAGGAAAACCTATGTATTGAACAAAGATGATGGTGGTAAGGACAAGACTGTCAGAGAAAGACATCCTTAGGGAGTGCTATTTGGAGCGAGATCTGAGGAATATGTGTTAAAGGAAGGAAGGAGGAGAGCAAGGTGGAGCATACCAGGCTGAGAATGCTGCCTGCACAAAGACCCAGAGCTTAAGTAGAACTTAGGACCTAAAATAAGATTTAAGATCACAGAGATGCAATATTAAAGTAGAATGAAATAAATTACCAGGTAAGCAGAAACCTATGTGAATCATCACTCTTGATTAACCTATTCGTGACAGAATAGCTTGAATGCCCAGATACCTGCATATAAATTTTACTTTTGTTTTTTCCCTCCGATTCCTACTCAGTTGGTTAACAATGTCCATATTTTTAAGGCTTATAACTTTTTAGGAATGCTACGATGATAGGAAACTTCTTTATATAAAACTTTGGTAACTTAGAACCTGATTTTTTTAAACAAGTGAACAAGAAACCTATCTTGTCTTTAAAAACCCTAAGATAGTAGGATATAAGAGAATCTGGCTTACCTAAATATTTTCTCAGAAAACAGAAAGAAGCCAGTATGCTAAAGAAATTGAAATTAATAAAATCTCCAATTGTGATGTTCTTTTTAGGGGAAAAGTGATGTAAACCTGGATCGAAACGTATTCCTTTGAAATAAGCTTAAGGCATGACCTTGATCTATCATTCAATGTTCATTCTAAAATATTATTGAGTATACCTATTTTTTGACCAAGCATGACACTGGACACCAGAGACACAGTAATTTTTAAAGCAGGAAAAAAAATCAGACATAGTACTTCTTTCGATGGAGCCTACAATATCATGCAGGGGACAGATACTCACTGAACACTTAGAAAAAGAAATGTAAAACTGTTACTGTGCAAAGTGCCATGAAGAAGAAGCACACAGACATAAAAATGCACTTAAGAAGGGTATTGGATGTAGTCAATGAGATTAGGGAAGGCTTTCTTGAGGCAGGCATAATTGACTTGAGAGGTAAATGATGAGAACGGTATAACCAGGCCTTGAGGAGAAGCAGCAGGATTTGAGACAGAGTGATCAGTAAAGGCCTGCAAAGGCCCTTTGTCTGGATCCAACATGACAAACGTTTAGGACTGAAAGAAAACCAGAAGTAAGCCAGGCATGGACAGAGTAAACCAGAAAGCAAGTACATAATCAAGATAAGATATCATGGTGATTTGGACGAGGAGGTTGGTGGAATCACGATGGAGAGAAGCAGTCAGATTAGTGATAGTTCTTTCCCGTCCAGACCTTTGACTGTGAATGGTCTCTGTCTTCTACTTCTTTAAGGTATTTCAGCAAACCCTGGCTAATTGTGGACAAGGTCATGGCACCAGAACAAAATCCAGGGCAGCCCAGTTTTAATGAAGAGCACAGAGATACGTGAAATTATTACTGTAGCAGTGAGGGACAGGTCATAAAGATCTCGATGAACCATTTTTAAGACATTTGTATTGTATTTTAAGGGCAATAGAGTGCCAACAAAGGTCAAGGAGAAAAAAGGCATAATCACATTTTATCTTCTAATAAGTATGTATTTACCGTATTGCTAAACATAGGGAATTACTGAAGGGTTTTCAGCATATTTCCAAGAACATTAATCTGACATTATAATGGTCTGGAGTTGCACAGAGAGAAGAATCTAGTAACAAGAGAAACAACTGAAAAACTATTTTGATGGTCTGGGAGTGAGGTGATGAGTGATAGAAATTGAGTAATGACAACGAAAACTTTTTTTTTTTAAGGATAAGGGAAGAAGGGGCTCCTGGGTGGCTCAACTGGTGGGCGTCTGCCTTTGGCTCAGGTCATGATCCCAAGGTCCTGGGATCGAGCCCCGCATCGGGCTCCCTGCTCAATGGGGAGCCTGCTTCTCCCTCTCCCACTCCCCCTGCTTGTGTTCCCTCTCTCTCTCTCTCCCTGTCAAAATAAATAAAATCTTTAAAAAAAAAAAAAAAAAGAAGAAGGGAAGAAGATTCAGGAGCCAGATGATTAATTTTTCTTCAGAAGCTTCTACAACTGTTTGTCACAGTGTCTGAATCATTGTGCTAAAATATGATCCTGATAGCTGAGAAAGATGAAGGGAATTTATTTATTTATTAAATATTTATTTATTTGACCTAGAAAGAGAGAGAGAGCACAAGCAGGGGGAGCAGCAGAGGGAAAGGGAGAAGCAGGCTTCCCACCGAGCAGGGAGCCCGATGCAGGGCTCGATCCCAGGACCCTGGGACTATGACCTGACACGAAGGCAGCTGCTTAACAAACTGAGCCACCCAGGCGCCCCAAGGAAAGGTATTTAAACTAAATATACATACTTTCTTTAACTACATCAATTCGTCACTGCAAGCCTAAGAGTATGCAGTACATTTGGTATCTCCATTTTTATTTTAAAATGAACACACTGACATTGTTTGGGTGGGGGTTTGGCTAAACTGAGTTGAGGGGGGATTGGATTTCTGTGGATTTAGCACATCTCTTCCATGCCAGAGAAGTGGGAGTCCATAATCCAGGAGCAAGGAGACTTAATGAAATTGCTTTATGGGGAGAACAGCTTCCCGAAGGGAGACGTGGAACAAGTGCCAAGTGCCTCAGAGCCTGCAAAAGGACTTTTCATCACAAGCGGCCTTTAGGAAACTTCCATTGAGCTCTGAGCTGTCCCACCCCTCCCACTGCCAGATTCAAGCAGTGCAGCTAAAATCTGAAGTAAAGGGGCGCCTGGGTGGCTCAGATGGTTAAGCGTCTGCCTTCGGCTCAGGTCATGATCTCAGGGTCCTGGGATCGAGTCCTGCATCGGGCTCCCTGCTCCTTGGGAGCCTGCTTCTCCCTCTGCCTCTCTCTCTCTCTGTCTCTCTGTCTCTCATGAATGAATAAATAAAATCTTTAAAAAATAAAAAAAATTAAAAAAATTAAAAAAAATAAAATCTGAAGTAAATGAGAAGTCCCTTTGACTTACAGTTTTAGAAATGAGGGCTTCCCTGAGCCCTGCAGGAGTAGCAGAAACTCTACCATTCTTAGCAAGGCCCTCGGGCAGCCCTTTCCTCCTAGACATGGGCCCGAGGATGTCACAGCTCTACCTTTCTAGGTGAGCTTCAGACTCTTTCTTTCCCACAGCCAGGGGTCTCCTGAGAGCCATGATGCAACTCTACAGTGATGTCCTGAGAGTCTAGGAACTAGCCCTTGACAAAGGTTCTTATAGGAGAAGTCCAATGCTCCGCAGAACATCCCAGCAGACCAATCGTGGCCTGCTGGTCCTATTTTCCCATCCACTGTCCCACATCAAACAAGGATTTGCCTAAGAAGATTACCTTGGTGGGATTTCTCTTTGTTAGATATTTTTAAAATGTTCTCTAAAGAAATAACAGAATTGTATTTGTGTGGGGAAAATTGCTACTCCACAGGTTTGGTAACTGCTATACATTCACAGTGTTTTAGTACCATAGGAACTCACCATCAAAATGGTGGGGAATTCATTTCCAATGGAGAGTTGGATGAATTTCCTTTGCACTGCTTCTTCGCTAAATAGTCAAACAAAAAAACATTAAAGCAACATTTGAGAGGTAAGTTGCTATGGTCTGTTTCTAAAACAAGGAAGAAGTTTAAGATATCCAGGAAGGAGACAAATCTTTCCTAAGGATCACACTTGCAGAGAAAAATGTGTTTTTTCTTAGTCAAGAAACAGTAAATTCTGTGTTTGAGCAATTTTTTTTTGTACTGATATTCTAATATAAAAACTGGTTAAAATCGTTTTTTAAAATAGTAAACATACCAAATGTGTAGTCTTTTTAGTATTAAATATATTCTGTGAAAACATACTTTCAGAGATATGTAATTAAAAATGGAGTAATTAACATTCATTGCAACTTCTCCAGGCACAACTTGTTTTAGCAAGACTTTGATATTTTTGTAGTGAGTACTACTCCCAGAAGAAAGAATCTCCTCTGAAATTCTCAGAGCCAGACCTCAGATTAACCCCTTCCTTATAAAAAAATGTTTTAATCAGTTTTCTGATGATTTCCCCCAATGAAATTAACTTAAAAAAATTAACTTATTTCTAATTTTACAATTTAAGCACATACAAACTAGAATTCAATACACGTACCTCCACATTATCTAAATGTAACTGCTTCTAAAATGTCAATGTCAAAGTGATTGATAACTACATGAGATGAGAGTGATGGAAATATTAAAGTCTCTGTGTGAGCAACAAATCTAAGGTAACTTCTGATTTGTCACAAAATGATTAAAAGCTCATTCACAATATACCTGTCCTCAATGTGATTGAACAAAATCAGCTTTGCCTTCTCCATACAGGGAACTGCTTGTGCTTTTCTTACGCACTAATTCCAATTAGAATAACCACCGTCAGATACCCTTCCTTCAGTAGCTTTCCCTTCATTGTAGTCATAAAATATTTACTCTTTGATTAAAGAGCTATGGCATCCTCTAGCTGTTACAATCCTAATTTAAAGGAGAACTATATCAAAACTGTTCCAAAACACTGAACATTTTGTATTTACATTCTTGACAAACGTGAGAGTGGAAAGAAGATTTTACAGCGTTTTCTAAAATGCTAACTAAAAACAGAACCGTGTAGTCAAAGGAAATTACAATGAAAGAAAACCTGAACACATTATTCTCCCAAAGGGGGAACAGAAATTATATTTTTGGATGACTTCAGCTTCTTCTTTTGTCAGGTAATGACTAAAAACTTGACGGGAATAATGTGCTTTTGTTAGGTTTTGTGTTAATCTTAATAGGATGATCAAATAAGAATTGTTATTCCGAATACTCCAAGAAAAATAAAGCTGCTCCAGGGCAATGGAGCTACTCAAATATATAGCTCAGGTGGGACTCCAAATGGCATTGATTCCAAGTTCTATGTGATGCCAACTGCCCCCCAAAGTATCAAGTGCTGAGAAAAAGCCATCCTAAATCACCTTTCTATGCCCCTTAGTTAGGACACTCAAGTCATCATAAATAGCCCAGTGGACTAGTCGTTCATTGATCCATCGAAGCATGCATTCATTCAAAAAGCAGTTCTCCAAGGCCTTACATGGAGGAATAGGCACGAGAGGAGATCACAGTGGCCATCGGGATATAGTTTCTGCCTTTTAGGTCTGTGCGGGAAGGCAGACTTGGGAAAAAACAGTCACGATATATTGTGAAAGTGCCTTCGCTGAGGCATGCTCAGAGTGTGGTGGGAGCGCAGAATCATTTACTCTCTCAGAAGGCGAGACAACAAACTGATCTATCTTCAAAGATTCCCTCTTGCTTTTTAGCCTCTCAAAAATACATATATATATGTATATAAATATATATATATGGTCTACAGGAGGTAAGCAAATAATTTAAGAATAAGCCTCTGTTCTGACCTGAAGAAACATCGATAGTCTACCCTGTGAACTGTCACCTTGTAGGAATGTCATCCCAGGAATATTACATCTCCCAGTTTTCTGGCAGAAACCTGAAATCCAGATTTTTAAATGGTGGGAACTGATCAATATTTTTTAAAGCCTTGTATTGGGCGAAGGAAACACCGCAAGGCCAGATCAGCCCACCGGCCCCTGGTCTGCAACCTCTGGTTTTTCCCATCAGAATTAATAGCACCCTAAGGTGACGTGGGTAAGAAAGCCTACACTGTATTTTGTAGACTGTTTCTGTCACAAAACTCCTGAGCTATTAAGACAAGTTACTCGTTTAGGAGAATTTCCTGTAGACAGCCAAGATGCCGCAGCAATGCAGCTTTCGGAAATACATGACGGCCTGAGGGGAAAGAACTAGGATTCTTTTTCAGAGAGGCTTTCACTCCCAAATTGAGTACTGTTTCATTAAAAATATATATTTTAGGGCGCCTGGGTGGCTCAGTTGGTTAAGCGACTGCCTTCGGCTCAGGTCATGATCCTGGAGTCCCTGGATCGAGTCCCGCATCGGGCTCCCTGCTCGGCAGGGAGTCTGCTTCTCCCTCTGACCCTCCCCCCTCTCATGTGCTCGCTCTCATTCTCTCTCAAATAAATAAATAAAATCTTTAAAAAAAAAAAAAAAGATTTAAAAATATATATTTTATTTCACATGGCTTCAGTGGACTTTGGTAGGCACAAAGAGTTAAAGTAACTCCAAAAGCTGAGCAGTTTGCTTCTTTCAAAGCTGCAGATGAGGCCCACTGGGAGCTATTCATGGAAGCAGCAAGCCAGGTCCTTCTCAGTCCCACGCAGCCACCTGATTCATGTTTCTTCTCCATTAAGTACAACCTCCTTGGAAACTTAAGCATGACTTCAAGTCGAGACTAAGCAAGAAACAAGCCATTTACAGACAATACAGCTTCATGAGGAATCGCATTACTTGAATTTTCACCATTATAAGCAAAGCAGATGGTTGCAAATTCAGAGTTGAGATGCCCTGAAGGGCTCGGCTACATGAAGGGCCACAGTTCTGCTGTTCCAACCTTATTGTGATTATTAAATTTTGAGTCTTTAGAGAGGCAGCGTAAGGGAAAAAGAAAAGCAGAAAATTGGCATAATGTCAAATGAAGCACAATCCTAATGCAGTTTTTGCATAATGTACTAACATCCCACTCACACAGATGTCACGGAAAGTAACCAGTCACAGTGGAACGGGTTTCTGCAGAGATCCATATGACCACACAGAAACAAGATTGTATTAATGCAGAAAACAATTTCAGATCCAGCTAGCACATTTTGGAAAGCTGTGAATATATTCATCGCTGGTGGCGCTTGAGAATTATTCTGTTTGCTTCTCCCATGACTACTCAGGTTTTACATGTCAAGAGCTCTTTGCAAATAATAATAATAATTTCATTTTACACTGTGATACTGTCTTATTTCTGACTATGATCACTGGAAACTAAAGTGAAGGGTGTCCTTCTGTGAATAACTAAGGACGTGGTAGACACGTAATATACACTACACTGGAGGAAGGTGGGGAAAGAGTTGCCCTTTGTTTACTATTAGTGTGACTATACACTGGTATAAACTTCAGGAAAGGCAATGGGACAACACAGATCACAAAACCTTTAAGTCTACAATTCCAACCCAAGTCCATTTCTGGGAATTTATCCTAAATAAATGATTGAATGAATTATTTATTAGAGCTAAGAATGAAAAACAAATTCTCATCAATAGTGCATCAGTTAAGTAAATCATGGCACATCCATCCACAGGATGGTATGTCCACACAATGAGGTAGGTCCTTAAATTTTATAATGTGAAGAGCCTATGATATGTTGTAAGATGCCCACAATATACTGTAAAGTGAACATAGTAGCTTGTAGAACTGTGTGTGCGTGTGTGTGTGTGTGTGTGTACACATTTTCAGAGAGCTGGGAGGGGAAAATAAGAACTAGAGAAGGTTTATTCTCCTTTACTTAGGCATATTTGAATTTTTTAAAGCATGCATAGACAGTTTATTGAACATGCTAAAGTTGACATTACAATAATAAAACGGCCATTTTCCCCCCTCCCTTCCCTCAAATGTGACCTATGGGATTTTCCTCTACATCTTTTGATGATATTTAGGACAGATCCCATTGTCTTTCTCATCACTCAGGTGTGTGAGTGATCTTGCTTTCAACTTTTAAAAGACTTCCTCCATTATAATTCTAAACTTTATTGTGCCATCCTAATAAAGCTTCTCCCTCCCCTGGCACAGTTCTGATCCCCAGCTTGAGAAAAAGAAGCAACAAAGAAAGGGCCTAGTCCATCCTTGCATTCCTCTTGTCCCCCTTTTCCTCTCTTCCCTAAGCTGCCTCTTCATCCTCCAGAGTGAGTATGAGGGGGAAAGACATGAAAAGGGACTGAGCAGCTTAGTCTAGCCTGGCTGTCTTGGCTGTTCTGCACTCTCCCTGAACAGGCATCAGAATGGGCTCTCTTGACACTGAACGTGACGGTGTATTCTTCAGACTCCTTGCAAGGCCAGGACCACCAGGTGGCACCTTTGCACAGAACTCTTTGGCTGACCCTTGTGAATCACCTACAATTCATTTCTGCTGTCTTTCCCTCGCTCCTGGAGGTGGAAGCTCTCTTGAATGAGTTTTTTAAGACTATTTAAGCACAGAAGCACAGTCCCAGTTTATACCTGGGTCCCAGCATAATTATCAATAGCACCCCTTTCATTTTCAAAAGTGTCCTGCTTTGAAAAATAAATCATATGATCAACAATTCATAAAATCTGAATAAAGTCTGCCATTGGTAATAGTCCTTTAACAATGCTAAATTTCCTGACTTTGAGAATTGTGCTGCAGTTATGTAAGCGAGGGTAACTGTTCATAAAAATAAACACTGAAGAAATAAGGGGTAAGGGACATGATGCAACTTACTCTCAATCAGTTTGGCAGTATACATATCTATATACAGAAAGAGACAGGAGAGGGAAAGAATGGTTTACCAAAAAAAAAAAAAAAAAGCGAACAAAAAAGATAAAGCAAATGTGGCAAAATGTTAACAATTTGCTAATTTCAGTGAAGGGAACACAAGTGTTCTTTAGGCTAGACGGCAACTTTTTGGTGAGTTTTAAATTATTTCCAAATAAAAAGCTTCAAAAACATTTTATGATTGCCCTACGGTGCCTGATTCTCCTACAATACCCGTGTGACTCAGAAAAAAATGCATAAAGGGCTGCACCCTGTGTCCACAGCGACCCTCGTCTTGCTCTGCCAAAGAGCTACTTGTCAGCCTTGCCAATCAAAAGCCATCTGACGGTCTCCATTCCCACTAATCTCCGGGGAGTGGGGGGCACCTGTCAAGTCCTCCCAAGTACTCACTTCGCCAGCAGCACAGGGGAGGCCTAGAAGTTATTATATGCCCTAAAGATCCAAAGCCAGGCTCACTTCCTGCAAGTCCTGTGTCTCCACTGGGTTTGCTTAGTTGCTAGTGGGGGTCAGAGGGTACAAATAGTCAAATGCCCCTATACTCTCTACTCCTACAAATTCCCCTCAGAATGAATCTCAAATTCTCGACAGAGGCTCCTGGAGATGATGTGCCCTGGAACAAATCTGGTCCATCTCAGCAGTGCCTGCATGGACACATCTAACTCCTTTCCTCAACTGGAGCTTCGGTTAAAAATTCAACCAAAGTCAGGAGGGAAAATCCTATTCCGCACCCTGTTACACATATAAGACTTCAGTGGTAGAAATATTCATGCAGATATTTTGTGTTCTCTTTTAATCACTGAGGAAGAATAGAATGAATGAGAGCTACTTGTACTTTATTCTACATTTTCTTTCTCCACATTTCAAGAAGGTAGGTAGGTCTTTCTCTTATCTTGGTGATGTGAAGACTACCTCCTTTTCGGGCACTCCTTTGTGTGAGCCTGAGCTCATTGATGGGATGAAGCAAGAAACAGGGCAGGGGAGGAGTAGCTTTGATGGGGCAAAGAAATGGAAACAGAAAGAGATACAGAGGATATCCCTCCAAATTTGGAATAATATAGATTTCTGAGGCTCCTAAGAGTAGTGGAGATTTTTATCTGCTTACTTTATCAATCCCTAGGCAAGTTCTAGAACCACAGAAGGAAAGGTTGTAGGATGCATCTATAGAGATTGGTCTCAAGAGACCAGAGCTCCCAGCCTCATCTAAGAAAGCTGTCCGTCCCCCATTTTGGCACCAAAACATCAGAGTCATTCATCTGCTTATCATTAACTACATGAGTTTGCACAAAAACAACAGCAGTAACATTGAAGCACTAAAGACTAGAAATACTTCATCGGACCACTTCATAAAGTTCTGGGGCAACCCTTGGTCCCTTAAAAGATTGAGATTAAATTTCCCAATCAGACTGTCAGGATTGAGTTTCAAAGTGATATTTATTTGATTTAAATAAAAGTTGCCAATTCTTGTATGCCCTAAGTTTGTAAGATCATTCATGCCAGTGACACTGTTATAATTAGAAAAAATATGAAGAGATTTCCTTTTTGGTAACAAAATATTTGTTGGTACTCAGTCACATTAAATAGACCTTTGAAATATGTTAGCACATACCATTGTGCTAGCACTATAATAAAAGTCACTACTCTTCTGGATATTAAAATTAGAGATGGGAAAAATATGATTTCCCCTACATATATTGCCAAATGTGTTAATCTTGTAATGAGCCGGTATGCCTAGTTATAGATGGGCCAGTCTCCTTTGGCCTTCCTACTGTATGTCATTCTCCATGTGATTTGTAGCCTTAAGTTTGATTGAAAGCCCATGAGCAAGTAGCTTCTACAGTAAGTTGAGTCAGCACGAGTGGATTCACCAGTCCAAGGAGAACCTACCCTTGGTCTTGACATCAGCGCCCACCTTTGAGCATCAGCAGTCTGCACAGACAGGGTGGCTCAGCTGACCTCAGAGACCTCCTCAATAGACAGCAGTGAAAATCAGAGCAGGAGAGTCAGAAAACATGAAAGATAAATGACGGACACCATATGGAAACAAACAACAACAAGTGCATTTGAGTACACAGGAATTGAGCACCAGAAGAAAGGAGGAATTTTGATGAAGGCCTGGAAATTCAGGAATAGGAAAGAAAGGGCAGGGAGGGTGGAAAAGGCTGTGAAAAACGGTGTGCAGTGGGATCCAAAACACAGTTCTGGCCCTTTAGCTACTGAATCTGGGCGTATTGATTCCTTGATTGAGTGGGTTTAAAAGCATGCAATGTCCCCTGCCCCAGGTGAAGTCTGAAGAAGTCTATAGTCATGGCCAATAGAAGCATCAACAGCTTCAGTGTCCTCTGTCAGAGGCACTTAGGGACAGTGAAGCAGAAAGAGGACAAGCAGAGAAGTCAATGGATTTGCATTCCTGAATCAAATCTGCCATTTACTAACTAACCTTGCCCAAGTCACTGAGTCACCTTAATCCCACAAACTTATGGCACTCAATCCCAGAAATCCAGGAGAATCTTGATAGCCAAGTTCTTCTCATAGAAGAACCTAAGTAAAAAAAAAATTACTGATAGCTATTTGGAATGTGTATGAGAATTCAGTTGAGATCTGAGGGACTGCTTCCTAGGTTACTGTCAACCTAAAATCATGAATAATAGTGAGGTGATTTTCTGAAACAACAGAGATACTTCCCATATCCCCAAACCCTTCACATTCACATTGTTTCTGGGAAGAGGCTAGAAGAATGTGAGGCTACAAAATATTATTTCTTTTGTCGGTATTCAGGGGGAACCTATTGAATCTTTTCAGTCTCTAGGCCTGTCTACCTGATGGCACCAAAGCAGCAAAGAAACAGAATCAGAAATATGAGCTGCTCTCCTCGAGAAGCCCCAGAGGGACACTTCTGCCTTTAATATTGTTTATCCAGGAGCTGATCATATCACCAGAGGGAAGAGTCACAGGATACTTTCCCCATAGTTTGTCATTGTCAGCAGGCATTTGGTCTCTGGCAATAAGGAGCTTTACTTCTGCTTTCTCTATTTCATTCTTAATGTAAGTCAACAGTACACCTTCCACCCATTGACTCTGAGGCAAACACAATAATCTTACTAGTAAATCCTAGGATTTCTACCCTCTTCTCCATTTTCTGAGAGTTTCAAATATCAATTCTGCATCATTAAGGGTAAGTTAGTAGCAAAAATTAAGGTGCTTAGATTCCATTCAGAAAACGCAAATTCACAGTCTTTAAACTGAGGAAAATAAAAGTTCCTTATGCTTTTCAGACTTTCCCTTTCCAGGGCTTCAGCCACAGGTGGTGTTGCTTGATTGAAGATTAGGGGCAGGGGCTAAACTGGCGCTTTAGGTTTTTACTAAATTTTCATCTATGGGTTATGAGAATAGGTTCTCATGAGCCCATATCAAAAAATCCATGACCACCATTATCCGTTTTCACCATAAGACACACATTATCTATGACTCAGTAACTTATGGCTAGGAGCATGGACTCTAAAGTTCAAACTGCCTTAGTCTCAATATTACACATATCAGCTGCAGATCTTAGGCAAGTGACTTCCATCTTTTTTGTGGTCATTTCCTCATATTGCACATCTTTTGGGTGGGTCTGTCAGGAGCTCCCATCTGCTAGAAAGAGTGCAGGTAAAGCACCTTGCCCAGGGACTAGCACTTAGGGAAGAGATCACCAACAGTGGCAATCATTCTCTTCCTCCTCATCATTATTACTGTTACAGAGAGAGATAAAATTATAGAGCATTTTTTTAAACTTTATTTTGTTATGTTATGTTAATCACCATACATTACATTTTATCAGGAATATCAAAAATGGATTTTAAAAAGAACGTACTTTGAGTTTACAGGCTTAGCGAAACTTATAATGTATTCAATAATGTTCAGAATATGAGATTTTTGAAAGGACCACAGCTATACTTGCATGTGTAAGGGCAGTTACAAACTAAAAATGAGAAATTTAATCCTCCTTGCTGGAAATGAAGGAAAAGACCCCACCCCCTTTGCCTCAAACATTTACTTTGGAAAACTTGTAATTGTCAATTCTTTCTCAGTCTCTTTGAAATATTATGTAAATCTTCTAAAAGCAAAATAAGTCTCTTGCCAGCTTTAGGACCCATGAATGTCTTCTTTTAAGGGCCTGGGAACCTTCTCTTTGAAATGAAACCATCAGAGAGAGCTCCTAGCCCCCACCTTTTCTTTGGGAAGGGAGGAGCCTAACTTCAGTGGGTAGAAAAACTACCTCAGGTCATAAAGATATGAGAAGTTTATCTTCTTTTGAATAAAGCTAATTAGTAAATACAGATGGAAACAGTTAAGATAAGTATGTGTGACAAATGATGCTATCAGGTCCTCTGAGTTGAGGACCAGTTATTGTTCATCCTGAGAACATGTGTACAATCGCTGTCTCCACCTGGGTATATAAAAGAGTGAGAGTCCTTTCTGTCTTTGTATTCTCTTAGTAGGCTGCCTGTGATGCACATCACATTCTGATTTAACATTTATTCAATAATAAGTCTGTTTTCCTGTTCTTGTACCTTTGTGAAGAGGTTTTCTGGGTTGCAAGAAATTTTTGTTTTAAAATAATATTTCTCTAACACATGTAAGTCATTTAATAGATGGTCCCAGATGGGAAAAGATTTCCAATACCATCTTACTCCCAAAGTATATGTGACTGCTAACAGAGGACACTGAAGATTCTCAAACCTTATTGTCTCAACTCCATTCATAGTTGGCCACTGACTTTGACAAGGTTGACTTTTACCTGAGCTTTGTGTTCCTGTAAAAAACAAAAACAAACAAACAAAAATAACAAGGACTAAGAAATCCCCCTTTCTTTTTGTGTTCTAGGAAATGGCTCATTGCAAAGAACCAGCCTTCCCCATATGACTTAGATCAGACATAAGGACACCTCTCTTATTTAATTAAAACAAGGCCAGACATAAACCCTCCGAATTCCCAGTCCTTGCCTCAAAAATGATTAGTTGACCTGTCTTGTTTCTACTGATCAATTGGAACAAAATACTTTTTAACCAAATTTTGAGTAGGGTTCTCCCTTTCCCCCAGGTTCCTGAACTTTAACCTTCAACCTGAGCCAGCACACACCACCTCCTTCATAACCCCCTACTGAGAACAGGCTCATCTCAGAGTAAATCATTCTCTGATCCACTGTCCCATCAAGCAACCCACAGCTTTTCATGCCTTCATCCCACTTCCGCCAGCAGGTTGTTTCTAGCTCTGTCTACTCCTTACAAAAGAAAATCTCTTTTTTGCCTAACTCTCAAGAGTATTGCCAATTTCAACATCAGATGTTCTTTTTATTGCAAAAGTCCCCTCCCCCATTACAATATTGCCTTTCCCCCACCCTGCAATATCCTTTCGAGTAAAGTCTTTTCTAAATCTGGATTTGTTTGACAAATTCTTCCTCCAAAAATTCATGTTCCACCTAAAAAAGAAGCAAACAAACAAAAACTATTGTTGGATATTCCTGTTGGATTATGGCATAGTGCCCTTCTTTATCTCGTTACAGTTTTTGTTTTAAAGTTGAGTTTGTCCAATACAAGTATTGCTACTATGGCTTTCTTTTGAAATCCATTTGCATGGTAAATGGTTCTCCATCCCCTCACTTTCAATCCGCAGGTGTCTTTAGGTCTAAAATAAGTTTCTTACAAGCAGCATATCTATGTTTTTGTTTTTGTTTTTTTTATACATCCTGACACCCTATGTCTTTTTTTTTT
>NC_138375.1:97660120-97681542 GCF_054177405.1 Leptonychotes weddellii | reverse complement strand
AAAAAAAAAAAAAGAAGACAGTTTAGACAATTATGGGAACACCTATAAGTGTGTTTATCAATAAAGACTGAAAACATTTAAGCTGAGTATTCAAGAAATTAGAAAATTAAGAACAAAAGTAAGAAGACATAAAGATAAAATACTGAATGAATGAAAAATTTTAAACTAGAAGAGAATACAAATCGATTAAAAGAAAGTTCATAATAAAGACTTGTATAAGGGCCAATCAATAGCAAACTTAATTAAGAAAAACAAAAGACAGCAAAACTCTATCAAGAATGAAAAACATGTCATAATGAATGGATTAAAATATTATGGCAAAATGACATCTGCAATTCTATAGCAATAGTAATCAACATTTGAGTGCCTTCTATATGCCAGAATACTAGTCTGAGCCCTTAGCATATTATGCATTTAATTATCACCAAAATAAATATACTCTGATATTGATATTTAATCATCTTACACATTAAGAAATTGCAATACAGAGAGGCAGTCTGAGATCAGAAAAGTGGCTCCCTCTTTAGGGGAGCTTTAGCTCCAGGGATGTGTCGAAAATAGGGAGCCAAGCCTACACCCAAGTCCACTGAACCCCTGCCTTCCAGCTTGTGCTTCAGCCCCGGGGAGGCTGGGACCACCAGTTTGTCACCTTCAGAGGCATGCTTGGCCCAGAGCCCTGCAGCCTACACCAGTCCCTGGGCAGGGAGGTCTGCAGGGGTTCAGCTCCCTATCAGGAGACCGGAACCAGATCTTCCTTCAGGGCGGTGGGTGAGTTCTCAAGCTCCCTTCCTCCGGATGAAGCTAAGTGTGGACAAAAGGGGCGGGGGGTGTCTTAGCTGGTGAGTCCGGAGGGCACGAGAGTATATGCTCTTGTTTGACCTCCAGAACTTCTCCACCCAAGCAGTAGAACTGTGAGAAGGGGGTCAAGAACCCCAAGGCAAAAGTGGTAAGGAACTAAACAGAGGGGGCCTCTTGCCTTCCAATGCCCCATGTGCTAGGTTCTATCCATTCCCCAATTTCTCCCTTGCAGTGTTTTCTGTCAAACAGTGACAAGGTTTCATGAACCCACTTCCTACCCATAGCCCCAACAGCAGGACCAACTCCTCCCCAGTATGCACGCGAATAAATTATGAATTAAACACTGTCTAACATTAAAAAAATGAAATACAGTTACATAATATATTTATATAACAAATTTGAACATCTAAAGGATAATTTCTTATTAAAGTGTAATTTTCCAATATTGGCTGATAAGAGGTAAAAGTATTAATAGACCAATAACCACAAAAGAAATTAGAAAGGTAAATAAGTACTCATAATTTTAAAAAATACCAGGCACTAGAGTTTGTCAAAAGCATTAATCTGACTTATTTTTTTTAAAGATTTATTTATTTATTTGAGAGAGTAGAGTGAGGGAGCACGGGGAGGGGCAGAGGGAGAGAGAGAAACCCTAGCAGAAACAGTGCTGAGTGTGGAGCCCCAGGACAGGGGAGCGCCATCTCATGACCCTGAGATCATGACTTGGAAAGGAAACCAAGAGTAGGATGCTCAACCCACTGTGCCACCCAGCATTAATCTGACTTTTAAAGAAAGGATATTTTCTTCATTGTTTGACTGATGGAAGATGGAAAGTTTCTTCATTTTATGAAGCAAATAAGTCCTCAATATCAAAAGCTATTAATCTAGCACCAAAAAAGAAAGAAAAGTAAAACAGTTTTTTGTTCTGTTGTTTTGTTTTGAAGTAGGCTCCACACTCAGTGTAGAGTCCAAACCCGGGCTTGAACTCAGGACCCTAAGATCAAGACCTGAGCTGAGATCAAGAGTCTGATGCTTAACTAACTGACTGAGCCACTCAAGCACCCCAAAAAGTAGAAGAGTTTTGAAAACAATTTTGAAAATTAAAAAAAAAAAAGTTTGAGAACTTACACTTCCCAGTTTCAAAACTTACTGTAAAGCTTTACCCCTCCCTACTTCTCTTTTGCCTCACACCTGGGCAAGCTGGTAAGAAAGCCTGAGCTCTTTCCTTTGGCAGGAACCAGGAAGAGATTCAAACTGGCAGGTCTCCGCTAATCCCATCCCCTAACTGCAGTAAAACCCCCAAGCCAATCTTCTTTCCTTGCTCTCAAGTCTCATTTTTAGATCAGCCTAGCATACCTATCCTGCTGTCCACAGAAAGCCTCTTAATGTGAATAATGAACTTTTTTCATGCCCTTTTTGGGGTGTGTATGTGTGTGTGTGTGTGTATGTGTGGCATCATCCATCTTGACATGTGAACCAAATCTTGGGTATGGGTCTATGCTATTTCTGTAATGTGGTTAAAAATACCTCCAATCAAGACAGTGCAGTATTTCATAAGGACAACATATAGATTGATGGAACAGGCATTTACGATCCACTGAATTTTGACCAAAAGTCAAAGAAATTCAATGGTAAAAAAACTAGTACTTGGAGAAGTGATTATCACATACAAAAACATGAATTTAGACCCTTACACTATACCATGAAAAAATAATTAAAAATGAGTTATAGACCTAAATGTAAGAATTAAAACTATAAAACTTTTTTTTAAAAATAAAAGGAGAAAGTCTTCTTGATCATGTACTGGGCAAACAATTTTGAGATACACCAAAAGTACAATACAAAATAAAAAGAAAATTAATAACTTACATTTCATCAGAATTTAAAAATGGTTGCACCTCAAAAGATACTACTAAGAAGATAAAATTAGTATGGAATGGGTAAAAACATTCACAAATTACATATCTGATAAAGGATTTGCAACCAGGATATAGGAAGAACTCTGACAACTCAATAGTAAGAAGTCAAAGAACTCATTAAAAAATATCCAAAACATTTAGATAGAAATGTAACCAAAGAAAATATACAAATGGTCAGTCAGCACATGAAAAGAAGCTAAACATCATTAGTCATTAGAAAAATGCAAATTAAAACCATGAGACACCACTTCATGCCCATAAAATGGCTATAATAATGAAGAATACAGATGATAACTAGTGTTGGCAATGATGTTGACAAACTGGGACTCTCACATGCTGCTCATGAGGATGAAAAGTAGTGTAGGTGCTTTGGAAAACAGTACAGCAATTTATTTAAATGGCATGTGTATACCTACCATAGGATTAGCCATTTTACAAAGAAAAATGAAAACATATGTCCAACAAGATTGTACAATATTCATAGCAGCATGATTTATAAAAGTCAAGAGTAGAAACAATCCAAACATCCGTCAACTGGTAGATAAATGTGACAAATGTGACAAATCCATTGTCAAAAACAAACCAGACCCAAAATGGAGTTGCTTACACTAAGTCCCATGTCACCAAACAGAGAATTAATTAATTATAGCTTTGGCTCTCCCAGAAATGGAATCTTAAACCAGTCAATCAAGAATCACCTGAACAGCATTAGTTAGGTAATCTGAGAGACCCCTGCCACCCCTAAAGGAAAGTAACCTTGCACTAACCAACCTGCTTTTTTGCCTAGTGTAACTTCCTTGTTCCTACCCCCTTCTTCTTGTAAGTCAGTGTGTAAAACTCCTTGGAGTGCCCTTCTTCTAGATTGAATGCTGCCCTGTTCAAATTGATTTTTGCACAAATAAACACTTAAAATTTTAATACGCCTCAGTTTATCTTTTAACAGTTCTGGTGTCAGAAGAGCAACCCCAAAGAGAACTCCCTCCCCGGGGACCCCAGGAGCAGCAAGTAACCAGGTGCAGGTACCTACTGAGTCCCTTGAGCTTGCAGCTTTCTTGCTACCTCGGGAAGTGATGGGTGAGTCCCTCTCAAATCCTAGTTCTACAGCTTTTGCTTTATGAGCATGTATTTTTCTTGACTGGGTCCTACTTAGAAACTGAACTGGATTTTGGTTGGACTGGGTCTGGGTCGCACTAGGTGCAACTTAAGCTGAGCTGGCTCCAGTGTGAGGCCTCAGGTGAATAAAATTTTGTTTTAAAGCTGAAAAGGCAGATTAACCTTACCAAAGGTAATCCTGAATTACACTGGCCACAGTGCAGAACTTTTGACCTAGATAAGCTTATCCATTTATGAGGTGCCTTACCAAAAAAGAGGTCTCACCCAAGTACTCACCATAAATGGTAGAGGAAAAATTACTTTTCCCCTCTACAGTTTCTGGTGACCAAGACGAGACCATGCTGGCTCATTTTGTACAGCTCCTCAGAGCTCTTTTCTATCTGCTAGATTGGATGCTGCCTGAATCGAATCAATATTTGCTCAAATAAACTTCTAAAATGTTTAATATGCCTGTTTATCTTTTAACGCCATACGATGAACACGGTACAACTCAGCAATGAAAAGGAGTAAACCACTGGTAACAATGTTACAACATGGATGAATCTCAAAAACATTAAGGCAAGTCAAAGAAGCCAAACACAAAAGAGTTTATCCTTTAGTATTCTCAAATTTATATGAAATGTCCAGAACAAGGTGAATTTATAAACAACAAAAACAATGAGTGGTTGCCTGGGGTGGGGAAGGGGATAAAGATCGATTGCAAAGGGGCACAAATGAGCTTCTAAGGGTGATGGAGATGTTCAACAATTGGATTACAGCGAAGGCTGCACAACTCTATAAATTTGGCAAAATTCACTGAATTGTAGTTAAAATGGTTGAATTTGATAGTGTAAATTATTTCTCAATACAGTTTTAAAAAACACTAGAGGCAAATTTCACTAATGGATATATATTCAAAAATTCTAGAAAAGAAAGAGTCATCCAGCAGTGATAAAAATGGTAATAAATGACCAACACTCATTATAGCAAATAGAAAGATATTAAGAGGTTAATACCATATAATTATATAAATGGATGCTGAAAATTGATAAAATTCATCAGTCATTCCAAACTTAAAATAAAAGTCTAAGTAATATTAGAATTCAAAAACTTAAGTATTACGCATAGACAGTTTAACAAAAACCAGAGGTAGTCAGCATTCCAACTTGTGGAGATAAAACAAAGCTATTCTATTAAAATTAGGAACAAAACAGCCATGGCTATAGTCATCACAATAATTCAACATTTATTAGAGACTCTAACTCAGTTGAGCAAAAAATATTAGAATATGAATATTTAAATGTTGGAAAATAGGGAGAAAATGTCCTTAAGATATGACTGTGAATCAAGAAAACACAAAAAAACTCCAATGAAAATGGCATTAAAATTAATGCAAGGGTATGGAAAAGCTGACTACAAAACAAATATAGAAAAATCCATTATTTCTCTCTGCTAGCAATAACCAGTAAAAAATGGAAATACAAAAAAAAATCACTCATGATAGTGACAAAAATTATAAAATAGATAGGCATAACTTTAACAAAAATGCACACAATCTTTTTAACCCTTTACAACCTAAAAAAGCTATAAAATGATACTGAAAAACAAAAAACTTGAGAAATCTACTAATACCAGTTTTTCTGAAATTAACTTACAAATTTAACATCATTTCATTCAGAGTCCCAGTTTTTTTTTTTAATTTTAAGCTGGATGAAAAGTAATTTTAAAGGCCATAGGAAAAGGAAATGTCGGTGAATAGCTAAAAAAATTTTTTTTTAAAAAACAGCATAGGGACCCTTGCCTTACTCAATTTTAAAATAAACATGAGTAGAATACTATAATTAAATCATTAGCAAAAGATACTGGCACTTGTATAAACAAATAGATCAATAAAACATGGTAGCATAAAAAAATCCAAAAATATAAGAGAACTTATTATATGACAGATGTGGTATTTAATTTCAGGGGGACAAATGTAATCTGTTTAATAAATAGTGCAGTAGAATCCTACTTCATACTACACACACACACACAAAAATTCAGGATGATTAAATATTTTAAGGTTAAAAAGAAATACAAAATATTTATATCAAGAAAATTGCAGAAATTATCCATACATCCTTGGTGTGGGAAACAAATTTCCAGAAAAAGGCAATTTTGAAACAATATGCCACAGATTACATAAAAGATTTTAATTCAAATTTTGGCCAAAGATAAAAGACAAATAATACAGGGAGGGAAAAAATGCAATCCAGATGGTAATCAAAGATTACCACCCTAATATACAAAGGTTTCCATAAATTAAATATAGTAAAATAAAAACAGAAAAGATTACAATTAGCTAACTTAAAAAAGGGGGGGAAATCCAAAAGCCAGTGACATGTGAAAACTTGTTCAGTATCACTAATAGGGAAATGTAAATTATAATAAAGAAACCACTGTAATTCATCAAATGAACAAAAACATTAAAAAAAAATGATGATATTCACTGGTGGACAATAAAAGAAGAAAATGGCACTCTTACACAGCTGATAGAACTAAAATGCTGCATTGTTTTTAGAAAGAACCTGACAGTATCTACTGAAATTTAAAAATATATAATATTCAACAAATTGACTTTGGGGCTCTACCCTAGACATAGACATACAAGTATGTTCAGTCAGTAGACTTGCTTTAATTCTAGGGTTAGGTTATTAGTAAGTGAGGTTCGATTTGTATATACAAAAATGCTCTCAAATAATACCATAAATTTCTCATAAAAATAGATGACAGAACTAAGTACAATAAGATGTTCATAATAAACAGTCTGTAGAAACTGAATCCAACTAACAGTAACAGATCTGTATCTTCACTCTTGTTTCCATGCATATGATCATTGAATACTGGGGCAAGTGGAATGGCCCACACTGTTTAAAGTTTTTCTCTCCCACCTTAACAGGATCGAAGTTAACATCACCAATAATGGGGGCAAAGGACATCACATGCCTCCTAAGGTAATGCACTGAAGAGGACCTAAGATTACGTGTGTAGTGCTCTCACCAAAAATGCATAATTTGAATTTAATCATGAGAAAAAAATCAGAAAAATCCAACTTGGGTGGCATTCTCCAAAACAGTAGATCTTTACTCTTCAAAATGCCAGTGTCGTAATAGATAATAAATGCCTAAGCATTATTTCAGATTAAAGAAACTAAAAGAATATGACAAAGAAACTAAAAGGTTATGACAAAGAAACTAAAAGGTTATGACAACTGAATGTACTTTGTGATTCTGGATTTGATCTTAGATTTTTGAAAAACTGTTGTAAACAATATTGAGATAGTGGTAGAATCTGCATAAGAGCTGAAAATTAGATACTTGCTTTATATTAATGTTTAATTTCCTGAATTTGATCTGCATACATGGTGACTAATAAGTATTTATTCTTAGGAGCGGCAGAGGAAATATTTAGGGCTGAAAGAAGTACAAGCTGAAGTATTTTGAAGTCTGCCGCTCACTCTCAAGTAGTTCAGAAAAAACTATATACACATATACATACACTACAAGTTAGTAAATGTAGGTAAAAGCTATATAATTCATTGTGCATATTTTACATATTTTTGTGTTTCAAAATGTTATCAAAACAAAAAGTTAGGAAAAAAGTGAACAATCTATAATGCTTCACATCCTGCTAAGTGGGTATATTATGGTTTCCCAAGTAACAGGACCAACAGATAGAGATAATGAAAGAGAGAGAAAGATTTTAAGGTTGGCTCATGTAATTGTGGGGGCTGGCAATTCTGAAATTCTTTAAGCAGGCTGGCAGACTGGAATACTCAAGGAAGAGTTGATGTTGCCAATTTGAGTCTGAAATCTGCAGGCTAGAAATTCAGGCAGGGTTTCTATGTTGCATTCTGCAGGCAGAATTCCTTCTTCAAGAAATTTCAGTGTTTGCTCTTAAGCCTTTCAACTACTGAATGAGGCACAACCCCATGATGGAAAGTATCTGCTCTATTCAAAGTTTACCGATTTAAATGTTAATCATATATAAAAAATACCTGCACAGTCACACCTAGTGTTTGACCAAACAAGTGGGCACCATACCCCAGGCAAGTAGACACGTAACATTAGCCATTACAGAGGGCTAAAGTACAGGATAGAATATACTTAAGAAAATTATTTTTTAAAAAGAAGGCAAATTATTGAGCTTTTACAGAATTGAATGATATCTGTATTGTTAAAATCTTCTCTCCTCTCTATTACACACACTCATTCTCACATGCACACACAATGAAGCAAGACAAAGATCAGTCTACTCAGGCATAACTGTGCTGGTTTCAGTAAGTCTGCATTACCAGGGAGTGGGGGCAGCAATGTCCACAGAAGCATCCAACTTTCAATGTCATCCAGGACAATCTACCTTGACCAGGAGCTAGACCAGTCCGGCAAAGTGACAAGGCATTCTTCCTCACTAAGTCTTAACCTCCAAGTACATTTCTCCAGCTCTCCCAAAGATTCTGCGAACTACCGTCCTAATTTTTTTTTTTTTTTTCAGTTCTTGAATCAGCAAAAGTCATCTTCTCTTGCTTGCAGCTAAGAACACTGACTGATCCTGAATGTCATATCAGGAAAAAGGTGCTAATATTCGACTTTGCCTAAGGGATGAAGATAGGGCTTACAGCAGTGAGGATTCTATTATTATAAAATTGGAAGTTGGTAAACTTTGCTATGTGGCTGCAAAGTGCTTACCAGGGTTGTAAAATCAAGGAAAAACAGGATGACCTTGAGAATTCTGCATAAAGTGAGAGACTTCTTAATGTCTATAGTGATGCCTTTCTCTAGAAAGGCTTGAGCTTAGGCTGAAGGCGACCCCATTTGATAGCTGAGGGGGAGGTGCAGATTTAGCAGAATATAAACCTAGGACAAAGAAAAAGCCAAAGCTCCCAAGAACTTCCTATAGGCATGTGGTGGGTTCTCTTCTTCAAAAAGGGGTCAAGCCTGGTGGCAAAAATCAGATGGTGAAGAGGTATGGGTTTAAATTTCTTTAACACTAAAGCTATTAAACTAAGGGACCTGTGGCCAGACATCCCGACTTCCCAGAATCCAAGGGCTCTTTTCTGACCATTAGCCAGTGGAAGCATTTAAGATGAAATCTATTAAATTTCACGGGGTCTACATTGCCAGAACAACCTTAAATCTGGACTGTTATAATCTGCAACTATTCAAACCCAAAGCAATCCCCAGGTCCCTGAATTTGCTCCTAAAGGAAGAGGTTGATAAAATTATGCATCCCATCGACAGGGCATTCCTAAAGCCAATCATATATACAGGCAGGCAAGTTTGCCTCAGAAAACAGAACCAAATGCTTGTAGATTGCTGATCAAAAGCAAACAAAACCACTGCACTCCTTGGGGAGAGCAACTCATTTTTTTTATCCAGGAGGATGAGACATGTGTGTTGTTTCCCCATCTTCCCTTTTACAAATAGAAATTTTTATTGTAGTTACTCTCTTCATTTATCACTATGGTACAGTGAGTGAGTTGAGATAAATAATAGATTTTTCTGTAGTCCCCTGGACTATGAAGAATTTCAGGAAGGCTTGATGGAGAGGATTGCCCATCACCTGAAGACCCTAGACTTCGAGTCTAATGAAGTAAATGGATGAGACTTGGAGCCACTTTCCCGTTTATCAAGGGAATGAGGGACTTCCCAGGGGTACAGCTATTTATTAAAGCCTATTGAAGATGACACATGAAAATAGGCATTGAGTAGGTAAGTAACTACATCTGCTCTGTGTACAGAGTATCATGTCAATTTAAGAGAGACAGAGATATGGAATATATAGGTATACACATATGTACATATATGTGTATTTTTCGCAAAGTCTAGAGAACAATGTAGAAGGGCACTTACCAGGCTGTAGATACTAGTTGCTTCAAAAGGATGAGAATAGGGGCTGGGTTGGAGGGGTTACTTACTTTTTTAAACACATATTTGTGTGTGTCTGTTTTTATAATATGTATATGATACATTTATGATTTTAAATAATTAATAAAGAAAATTACTAAAAGTCTTCAATCAACAATAAAAGTTACAATTAAGTTACAAATGAACTTCAAATATCCTGTCAGAACTGTGCAAGAGAAAAGTAAGAAGGCATATTGGCATGCATGTTCTAAGCTCTCTATATAATCTAAGTACGTGTTTTAAATAAAAAACAGAAACATGACCAGCATACCGACAACCTTCAACAAATGTAGAATCGGGCTGCAACCAATTAAAATTAAAAATCTAAACAGTTACAAGTGACTTCCAAATATGTCTCAAGACTTTCTTTCTTCGTGATTTCAAATTGTGCGTTCAGTCTCCGTATTTACCTTCTGGAGCTCCCCTTTTTGGCAAAAGCATTAAGCAACAACAGAGAACATTACTTTTGGTACTTAAGCCTAACACAATAATTTCAAATAGACCTAATGTTAGTATAAGAGGAAGAAAGCCACTCTTCTCTGCAATCTGATTATCCAGCTTCAGAAGCAGAAACAGCTACTTGACCCTTCAAATGAAAGTAAAATCCCAAAGATGCAGGTCTTGGGTGAATCAGTTCCGGAAAACAGCAACTTGCTCCTCGTTGGAGGGCTGACAATACTGTCTCCATCTTGGCCCTACATCTTGTTCAGGCCCATGCAGTGACTTTGCTGGGGTTATGTGTTTCAGGCCCCGTGGAGGTTAATGTATGTCCTGACTGCAGCTCAGGAAGGCTTGTTCTGAGCTCGCCTAGAGTGGTGTACAGAAGGCTTCACTTTAGGTAACTGCCCTCTGACCTCGCCACAAGTCCCCTCGCTCTATAAAAGCTGCATCCAGGCTTGGTGGAGAATAGGGGGGGAAATAGCGGTGTAGTGCCTAAATGGTTTGTTTGCCCCATCCTCCCTAAGTTACCCTGAATTAAACTCTGTGTAAACGGTGTGGAGGGGCTTGCATTGTTTCTAGGTTTCGAAGTGCCTTTTCAGTCTGGAGGATATTTTATTGACCCTCCTCTATCTTCTAATAGTCCTCCTTAAGGACCAAACAGGCCCTATTTGCCTTCAGCTTCTGTTTTAATGGCTGGGATTTGTTTGATATCGACTATTTGTACAGTAGGAGAGAAAAACGAAGGCCCTCAGATACTCTGGCCACAGCAATCCATGTAGAGATGGTCATATCCACAGCCAAGAACGTGGCTGATTTTCTGTTACTAAAAGTTGGTCTAAAAGTGCTTCCTTCTCCTTTCCAAATACTTCTACCATAAAGCAATTCCTTCATATTACAAATGAGAGACATTTCAAGATGCCAGGAAAGTGCTTCGTGTCTGTAAAGGAAAAGTACTTTCTGCCTAAATGTGCCCTGTTGCAACCCTTGGCAGGAAATGACCACGTGACCAGGACAGAAAGGTCACGGGAGAAAGAAAACACCTCATATGCAATCAGTCACCAATTACAGTTTACCAGCAGGAGAACAGATGTGAAATGAGTTTCTTTTGATGGGTGTTCTCTGCGTCGAAGTCAGTGAGACAGCGCTCCTCTAAATGAATAAATAAAACCCCTGCTATGCCATTCTCCTGCAACAGTTCAGCTGCTCAGTGATAGGATCATTAGAGGATTCTTTTTTAAAGATTTGTATTTTTCCCAGATGAGCCAAATTTCTTTCTCTGTGTTGTGGATCAAAGTTGGTTTTTTATTCGATTCCATTGCCATCATTTCAGCATGCATAATAAAGCTTATTTCCCTAGATGGGACCTTTTTATCCAACATTTGATGAACTCATCACTGGGGAAAACCTAAATTCATCTTCAGATTGCTAGAAGTATGAACCAGGACTTAACAACATATTTGCAAAAAAAAAAAAAAAAAACATATTTGCAAGTATATATGGCAACTAAAGTAGAGTTAGCTACCTTTAAAAAAAAAAAAATAGTCTTGATGTATTGTACTAAGAGATACTTTGTCTTCTCTAAGTCTTGGATCCCCCCCCCCCCCGCCCCGAGTCCCTGGGATAACAAGAAGTAAGTTTCTATTTAATGAGACAATTTTTTGTAAAGCCTAACCTTTGATTAATAACAAGCCTCACTGAAAGACTAGTCCAGGATCACCCGGAACACAGAGGAAGCTGTTACCCGGGAAAAGAGAAATGTAACCCTTTCACCAAACCTTTTTATAACCTTGCAATTTCAAGAAAGAGCCTCTCATCCCTTTGCCCCAGGACTAGATCTATGTCTCCAATAATAGTCCATCAGAGCCCTCCATGCCCCAAAGTGTGGACTACAGAGCCGCATGATTCCAGAAAAGATTTTGGCTGAGATACAGACCAGCTATTCTTCTAATAGTTATATACTTATTTCAACATGTACTAAAAATACATATAATATTAAAAATAAAAATAATTAGTACAGGACCATATGGATATTTTTGTTTAAGATAGATATTTAAGGGCTCCTGGGTGGCTCAGTTGGTTAAGTGTCTGCCTTCGGCTCAGATCATGATTCCAGAGCCCCGCATCAGACTCCCTATTCAGTGGGGAGCCTGCTTCTCCCTCTCCCTGCTGTTCCCCCTGCTTGTGCTCACGCCTTCTCTCTCTCTCTCTCAAATAAATAGTCTTTTTTTAAAAAAAAGATAGATATTTAATTATGTAAAATAAGTGAGTCAACTTAAAGAAAAATATTAACAATCAAGTGGCCTCTAGATGTGGCATGAATATAAAGGTGACAATCAAGTGGCTAAGGTTGAGGAAATCATGACCAAAGCTGCAGACAATCTGACCTTACACAGTCTCCACTAATATTGATGCATCTTCTCTGACATCTCATAAAACTGTTTTTCCTTATCTTTGCCAACCTCACGCAAGTAGACCAGATCCCATACCTGATCCCATGACTGGCTGTGTGATTTCTAGTAGTTAATTAATGCCTCTGAATTTCAATTAATTAGGGAAATAAAAATAATTCTAGAGAATACAAAATAATTCCAGAAAATAGAAAAGCAGTTGCCAGGCCCTGGAGAGTGGGGGAAATACAGAGAGGTTGTAAAAACGTTCAAATTTTAAAAATAATAATCATAATTGTAATACCAACCTCATGGTCAAGGTAGTAAGGTAAAGATACAGCAGTGTAGGTAAAGTACAGTGCCCATATATAATGGGCAATCAGGCAGTCATGCAGTGTGTCAGAGGATGAGGGTTTGTTGCAAAAGCCTTTATTCCATATGCTTTGGGTAACACGTGTGTCCAGTCCACCCCTTTCCCATTTGTTCAAAGAATGATGACTGAGAGAAAGCAGACTGGCTTGGGACCTCAAGATCTGGGAACACCTTATGTTCCCCTGAGTTTTCTTTTGGTCTTATATATCCCAGACATATAGTTTAAGAAACTGGACGGGGTGCCTGGGTGGCTCAGATGGTTGAGGTCTGCCTTAGGCTCAGGTCATGATCTCCAGGTCCTGGATCGAGCCCCATGTCAGGCTCCCAGCTCAGCGGGGAGTCTGCTTCTCCGTCTCCCTCTGCCTCTCCCCCGCTTGTGCTCTCTCTGTCTCTCTCTCTGTCTCTCTCTCAAAATGAATAAATAAAATCTTAAAAAAAAAAAAAAAAGAAAGAAACTGGCAAGTGGCAAATGCCAAAGGGCATAGAAAAAAACAGTGGGGCCCCCATCCAAAAAAAAAAAGAGTCTGTTCTGTCTAGCCAAAGGACAAAGAAAGAGGCAGCTTAAGGAGACCTAAAACTTTTACAAAATAACCATTCTACTCCAGCTTTGTAAGGCGGACTTGATCCCTGCCAGGCAGTAACAAGACCCCCTCCCCTGGCAGGAGCACTGCAGGTCATTTAGGGGGCCTGGATTTTGACCCGACACCTGTCGGGAATGGGGTGGTGTTAGAGCAGTGGAGATAAAGGATTTTAACCAATCACCCAGTGATAATGAGGTGATCAAAATCAGAATCCCAGTGGGGTTTCTGTAGAATTTAGTACCTCGTTCTAAAATTCATATAGAAATAAAAGGATCTAGAAGAGCAAAACAACTTTTAAAAAAGGACCTAGAATAGAAAAGTTGGTGCAATAATTGACTACCTGGCTTTATAATCAAGTTTCAGTAATCTAGACAGTGTGATATTGAGATAAAGGTAGAAAAATAGATCAATGGAGAATAAAAGAGAATACAAAAATAGATACATACAGACAAATGGCTTTTGACAAAAGTTCAGAAGCAGTTTAGTGGGGAAAATCTTTGTATTCTTGGGTTAAACAGTTATTTCTTAGATATAATGCCAAAGCATGATCCCTAAATGGAAAAATTAACCTCTCAAAGTTGAACACTTGTACTCTTCAAAAAGAACTTACTATGAGTCAATTCAGATTGGAGAAAATATTTAAAAATCATACATCTGATAAAAGACATATCTAGAATATATAAAGAACTCTCACACTCAATAAAACGAAAGAGAACAATCTAAAAAATGTACACATGATATGAACAAATATTTCTTCACAGAAGATATACAAATGGCAGATAAGCATGTGAGAACCCCCCTCAAAACTGCTAACCACTAGAAAATTGCAAATTTAAAGCACAGTGAGATCCCACTACACCCTTATTAGAACTGCTGAAGTTAAAGAGAGAAAAAAAAAAAGAAAGAAAAAGAAAAGATTAATCCTACAAAGTGCTGGCAAGGATGCATAGGAACTAAAAGTCTCCTATCCTGCTGGTAGGAATGCAAAATAGCCCAACCACTTTGGAAAGCAGTTCGACTTTTTTTTTAAAAAAGATAAACATATGCCTAATATATGATCTAGCCATCCCACTCCTAGAGAAATAGAAGTATATGTCCACACAAAGTCTTGTACATGAATGCTCATAGCATTTTTTTAATATGTAATAGCCCCAAACTGGAAACATCTCAAAAACGTATCAACACATGAAAGGATAAACACTTTGTACTATATACGTGCAATGGGATACCAATTTGCAATACAAAGAAATGAATAATTAATACATGCAATAAACAATACACATAAATCTAAACATAATTATGCTGAGTGAACACAGCCAGACAATAAAGAAGACAAATTGTATTATCCCATTCATATGAAAACCTACATATGTAGATACATATGTCAAGCTTACCAAATTGTACACATAAGTATATACTATCCATTGTATGTCAATTAGACCTCAATAAAGCTATTAAAAA
The DNA here is from genome assembly GCF_054177405.1 of Leptonychotes weddellii. Lineage (NCBI taxonomy): Eukaryota > Metazoa > Chordata > Mammalia > Carnivora > Phocidae > Leptonychotes > Leptonychotes weddellii. The sequence goes on along the minus strand of NC_138375.1, from coordinate 97,666,546 downwards.
ATACTGAACCCAAAAAATCCCAATATTAAGATTGCACCTCAGACTAACTAATCAAGATCTCTAGGGGTGAAAACCATCCAAGAATGAATAGTTTTTAAAGCTCCCCAGGTGATTCCAATATGCAGGTGATGTTGAAGTCAGCACTGCGATACAGAAAGGCCCCAGGAAATAATAAAGGGAGAATGTAATCAGCTCTGTATGACCTACTGGAGAATACAATCAATGGGAAATTAAGAAAAATTCATATGATCTGACTAGGAAGAAGTGAACAATGACCTTAGAGAGGAGAGACACATGTCAAAAATGCTCTGACTCACCGTATGACCAACATTAGCTACTCTGGGTTCAACTAATCCTTTATTCTGAGAATTACACAGAAAACCTACAGGCAAGACTCTACCAGGGGGATTCTATTGATTCTGTGACAGAGTGATGAATGACTTAGGTTCTATAACAAATTTGCCGAGTGGGAAAACACACGTATATACACTTTGTTTCTATTTTAAGTTTTCCCAGGGAACTCTTACAAGAAAGGAAAATCATGGTTTAAGATTAAACCAGTCCCTTCACAACATAATGCAAGTTGCCATAGCTTTCATTTTTTCAATTAAAAATTAAGGCAAAAAGTAAACATGTTTATTTCTCTTGTTTTTATGAGACACAGGAGACAATACACAAACATGGGTACCTTCTACTTAAAAACCTTGGAATTTTGAAGGATGGTAAATGTTATTCAGACATCCAAGAAGGTTACCAGAGGCTTTTTACCTGTGATCTTTGAGTTTCAGAAAATTGTAAACAATTTTCCATCATATGCATACATAAATTTTGGAAAAGAGAGAGGCCAGAGCTTTTATCCATAGACAAAGAGATTGCTGACCTAAAGGGTAAAGAACAATTACATCAAGACAAGCATATTTAAGCATATTTTTATTCAACAGACTATATTCTTCATTTAAGAAAGCATTTCCCTAGAGTATGGAGGTTAGGGATGCTTCTCTGGCAAAGTGACTGCTATGGTAACCAAACTCACTGAAGAGCTCTTACTACCTACTTGTGACAATTCTATTTAATGTATCAGCAAATCTTTCTGCCTCAATGGAAGGTGTATTTGAGGGATGATGACAGATTATCAGCTATTCTTACTGAGCACTTCCTATGCATAGTTCTCTGCTGGAGTAGTTGGATGGAAAGCCAGGAGTCACAAAATTAGAACTTTTCTAAGCAATTTTAAAGGAGCAAGCGTTTTAAAAACTGTTTTCAGTCATTCTTCCCACAAAGCTAATTCCTCTATAAGTAAATGGAAAATACATCTCAATGAGGACCACAGAACCAGGTTTTAAAGTGGGCTGCTTTGCTTCCACGAAGCTCAGAAGAGTCAGAGGCAAGTACCTATAGAAGGCATGTGAGCACTGGAAGAGGAGGACCATCATGAAGACGATCAGCTAGTAAGAAAACAACAACTCAAGAGCTTAGAAAGAAACTTGAAAAAGTTAATCCAAAAAAAAAGGTAATCCAGGTCAGAAGGAAAATATGAAAATGCAGTATTTTCAGAAATGTCATGATTTTTATCCATACAATTCACAAGGGGAGAAATTTACAAGATATTTTTCATCCCCAAGCAACACAGATTCCTTCCATGTAAGAAACATCCCAGATCCCAAGGTCAATCTCGCATTTATTTTTCTAGTCACAGCAGCCTCCATAACGATCATCAACAGTATTATTCCATTTCCTTGTAAGTTTCCTTTCTCTCATCCTCAAATGTCTCTGATTGTTCATGGAAACACAATAATTATCTCACCATATGCATGTTTCTTCTACCTTACTTCCCCTGTAACAAGTACTAAGACAATTAATGCTTCTCAGTCATGAAATCTGCTCCAGTGTTAACATTATCATTACTTCCATATTTATTTTGGTTCTTTTCTCAACTCCCTGGAAGATACCACATTTTAAAAATTTTATTGAAGTGCCCTACAGTGAATATTAAGAGAAAAGGAACCACATTTAAATGGGAATGGTGTATTTCTGGGCTTGTGACCTATAATGACAGATGTAACAAAAGCAGCTGATATTAGATAAACAATATAGTTCTTAAATGGTTACAATTATAAATGTTCCAGACATAGATTTATGGAACTACTACTGGGATCTCTGGCTTTAAAATGTTGCCTGATAAATTACAAGGCAAAGATTAAATGATTTTACTCCTTGAGAATCACAGAGGCAATGCCTTGGGATTTAGATAGAAGGAAATTAATGGTGATCTTACAAAAAACAGGACCAGGCTTTACAATCTAAAATAACTCATGATCTAGGCTAACTTAAAAGGTCCTGGGGAAAAATGTATTGGGCAAATGGGACTAAGCTCCGTCCATTTATTTTTCTAACTCCCTCAGTCACTAGAGATCATGATATATCACCTCTGCCAGAAGGGATGTATTGAAAATCACTGCTTAAAAGAGTGATCTAGGACAGTGGTTCTCAAAGTGTGGTCCCTGGAGAAGGAGCATCAGCATCACCTTGGCATTTGTTTAAAATGCAGATTCTCAGACCCCACCCTACACTCCCTGAATCAGAAATTCTGGGGATGGGGCCTAACAATTTGTGTTTTAATAAGCCCTCCAGGTAAGTCTGATGCTCTCTAAAGTTGAGAACTGCTAGTCTACAAAGAGCCAAACCATTTTTCTGTTCTTGGTTGATTTCAATTTTTCCATCTTAGCCTAAAGTGGGAGCTATAGATGAAGTAGGAACTGTATTTTGTAAATGCCTGTGTTTACCTACTGTGTCCTTCTCCCTACATCGCCCAGCTTATTAGAGAAAACTGCAGTTGTTGAAACCATATTGCCCATCTGATCCTCATTATTTCTCCCTCAAAACTTGAGGAAAATCTATCTTTTCCATCCCCACCAATATTGACTTTGTTCAGGCCCTCTCACATTGAATTTTTAGCCCCCTCCCTCATTAATCCAAGCCCCTCCCTCGTTGGTCCACCCCCACCCCCACCTCTGCTAATCAGAATTATGTATCTAAAACATAAATTTGATCACTGCCGTGTTTCTGCCCTTCCACTGACTTCCCTTTCCCTATGCTCTTGTCCACAGGACAACTAAAACTTCCTACCATTTGAGGCCCTTCTTAACTACCTCAAGCCTAAATTTCAGGACTTCTGTCTCACCTCACCTTGGCAACTACCCTGTTCATCAAGCAAAACCAACATCCTTATTATTCCTGGCATCTCCCAAAGTCTCTTAGGTGCCAAGGTCTGTGGCTACCCTCCCTGGACAGCTACAGTAATAATATACACCTATGGATGGACTTGTGGCTCCTCAGCTTCTTTCCTCCTTGCAGTTCTCTTCTGTACCTGTTCCCTCCCCTTCAGGAACTAAGGTGGGATCAGCTCATCTGGTATTCTAAACTGGGCCAAAAGGAAAAGCTACAGGAAAGTTCTCTAACATGCAAAACTTGAGTAAGACCTTATGAGGGAAGAACCTCTGTTAGTGGGTCCAAGACCCAACAAGTGGAAATTTCAGGTTCTTTAGGTAGAAAAGGTAGTAATAGCATTTTACTAGAGAGGAATATTTGAGCCTCCAGGCATAATGTTTTAGATAAGATCACTCCAGTACAGTACAAATAGAATATAGTACCCCTTCAGGCAGGCGCATTTATCATATACCCTGAATTATCTAGGCAAATTCTAATTTCAGAAACCCTTTTCCACAGTCCCTCTAAATTACCAATTTTAAGTTTTTGCCATGTAAAATATATCTTAGATCTTACATCACCTGAAAAGGCATTAAAGTCCTTTGAGCTATTGCGTCTTAGTTTTTCATTTGGAAAAATATATCTAAATCAAAGACCTTTTGCCTAACACATAAATAATTCTCACCATCTCTGAGATCCACATAATGTCAGAATCAGAAAAGCATTTGAGACATCTTCATTTCTCCAGTGAGAACAACCTCTCTATAACCTTTTGTAAGTCAGCCACCATTTGGGCAGAATAGCTCTTACGAGTGTCTGACCAATACTGAATATGCTAGAAAAAAATGGCTTTTTAATTTGCAACTCAAAAGAAACTGCCACTAAACTCAATGGCTAGTGTCATTTTCTTCCATTCTGTCTCATACAGGCAAAGGTTTTATTTCCTGCTGCAAGTGTTTAAACTCTTCAGTTTTTTAGAGATTTTATTGATAGGATCTCATGCTGATTCCACTCTAATGTAATGACTTGGATGCCTGAAAACCACAAGATCCACCAGGACTGAACTCATACTGTGTCTGCACACTAAGTTCTTCTCTGACCTGGACAATTATTGTTAATATCCATCAAACCAATGGTAATGGCTCTTGGTTCCATGGCCATTGTTTGTTGTTGCTTTTGAGTCTAACTGGCAACATTGTTTATTGTTGTTCTTGACTAATTGACCTTTTCCTTTAATACAAAAGGAAGTCTTCTAGGAGGAAAATGAAGAAAGTGAGAGAGAGGGTCTTGATAAGAAATCATGAGAGAGGAGCGCCTGGGTGGCTCAGTTGGTTAAGCGACTGCCTTCGGCTCAGGTCATGATCCTGGAGTCCCTGGATCGAGTCCCGCATCGGGCTCCCTGCTCGGCAGGGAGCCTGCTTCTCCCTCTGACCCTCCCCCCTCTCATGTGCTCTCTCTCTCTCTCTCATTCTGTCTCAAATAAATAAATAAAATCTTTAAAAAAAAAAAAAAGAAAAGAAATCATGAGAGATCCATTCACAATATTTCTAAAACCATTTGAATTCAAACTGTGATCAATATCACAGTTCCTCAGTTTATGTTACAGGTATTTTCTTTAATCAGTATTTAGAGTAATATCCAATGTGTAGTCTAGATTCTATGAACCAAGCATTTTCACTCAGAAAAAAAAAAAAATCATGATATCAGAAACTTAAAAACATCACTCCGTCTGAAATCCACTACATAAAGTGAAGAATTGTGTCAAATATATTTTTATAATTTGTACAGTTTTCTCACAAATGAAAGCCTCTTTTTTTGCCATCCTGTTTTCCAGATTACATCAGAATTTTTTGATTATGAATAGGGATCAAAAAGAAATGCAGCTATAATACTTCTGTAATGTGCCTAAAAGGACAATAGTTATATCCTGTCATGAATGTAGCTATCCAACATAGATGATGGGGAGGATGCAAGAAGAGGAGGTGGCCTTAAAGCATATGAAGGTAATGCTTACAAAGTTTACAGATCTGTAATGCTTATGACATTCGTGCACACAATACCAAGACACTGAACAGCATCTTGATGAAAGAGAGAAAATTCCAGTAGGCAGAAAACAACTTTAAAATAACCCAATATTTTACTTGTAATTTCTTTAAAAAATTATAGATCTACAGTGATCAGACCCATGCTTTTAAAACCCCTTCTTCCTTTCTTTACCCACCCAGGTCTCACAAAATACCTTAGCTTCCCCCTCAGCCTACTCTCCTGCTCTCCCCCAAACTAATCTTGCAAGTTCATCCTACATGGTTCTTCTCCTTCACTGTTTTTCTCCTGATTCTGTATCAACAAAAACTCAGAACATCTCATCTGTCAAGGCAAGACTCTTCGAAGAATGTGGGAGGAGGGAAGTGCAAATAGTCTGCTATGGTCTGAATGTTTGTGCTCATACTGTCCCCCACTTTCCCCAAATGCATTATGTTGAAATCCTGACTCCATTATGATAGTATTGGGAGGTAATTAAGTCAGGGGGCAAAGCCCTCACAATGGGGGTTGGTGCCATATAAAGAAAATCTTGGAGATCTAGCTCCTTCCTTCCTCCAGGTAAGGGCAGAGAGAAGGCTATTAATGAACCAGAAAGCAAGCCTCCACCACACACAGAATCTGTTGGTGCTTTGGTCTTGGACTTTCCGGCCTTCAGAACTATGAAACATAAATTTCTGTTGTTTATAAGCCACCCAGGCTACAATATTTTGTTATAGCAGCCCAAATGAGCTAAGATGCTTGCCAAGCCAGAATCCACCTTAGAGGTTAGGGGATTCATCTGTTATTTATTTCCCTCACATATTGATCTAAGAAATTATCCCAGATATCAACATCCCAGTATCAACACCTAATTTGTCACTCCAGCTTAATTTCATGAAACAGAAGGAGTTTACAAAGTTACCTAAATGAAAGTAACTTTTACCCACTTGTAAGTTAAGATTATATAAGTTAGGGAGGGATGGGATGGCTGGGTGATAGACACTGGGGAGGGTATGTGCTATGGTGAGCGTTGTGAATTGTGCAAAACTTTTGAATCACAGATCTGTACCTCTGAAACAAATAATACATTATATGTTAAGAAAAAAAAGAAAAAAACAAGATAGCAGGAGGGGAAGAGTGAAGGGGGGGAATCGGAGGGGGAGACGAACCATGAGAGACGATGGACTCTGAAAAACA
>NC_138375.1:97638431-97659620 GCF_054177405.1 Leptonychotes weddellii | reverse complement strand
TATTTTTACCGAGTATTTTGTAAATGCTAATTTTTTAGGATTCTACTAGTTGCATACAAAAATATATAAGGATGGACATTTTATCTTCTCATAGTCGTGCTTTTTGGAAATTTCCATCATCCTCAAGTGAAATAAATACCAGTTTGATATTGGAAAAAAAAAAAAAAAAGAAATGTGTTTCAGTTACAAAATGTTGGGGATTATTATGATAGATGCTTCCCCTTTACCCTTAAAGTCTTGCACTTGATAGTTTCTTTATATTGAAACTTGAAACTTTCAAGTTTCCCAAGTTTTTCAAGTCAAGCAATTCTCTTTAAAAACAGAACAAAACAAATAAACAAAAAACCCACAAAAAAATAATGCTTTAAATGTATAAGATTTAATGAATTTGGAATTGTTTCCAGCTCTCTAGTTGCCCCTCCATGGTGTTTGGAGATTTAAAAAGAGATTTACATGAACATAAGACATAAACAACTGCCAATAGGGGCCATGCGTTCTTAGAGCATCTTTACCATAGGAAGTAGAAGATTATCCAGCAAATCCATTAGTGACACATCAGCTGAAAGATGATGAGGAATGATCAGAATATGATGTTATTAAACACATTCTATTGTACTCTGATTCTTCAGAGAACTCATCCATACTCTAAATCCTACTACCCTACCCAGATGTGTCTACCACCCTGTCCCTCCCAGGTGCAAAATGAGTCATTGATTTTCGTCTGTCCAAAACTGAATATATGCCAGATAAAAGGAAAATCTCTAGGCTAAAAAGGGTTCTAATAAAACAAAACAAAACAAAACAAAAAAATGCAATCATAAAGGAATCCACTTCAATTCTTTTCAGAAGAAAAGATTCAGCTGCTAATGACTAATGTCACTTCTTTTTTAATGTAGAAGAGAGATGTTGGCAGCACATCTTGATGAATTTTCTAGGGCTCTTTCTCTCCTTCCTTCATCTATAACCTGTTCCATGTCCCCCTCTTCATATTGATAAATCACATTGTTTCTAAAATAAAATCAGATGAAATGTTAATGTCGATTTTGTGAGTGTAGAAGTGAGACAAGGCTGCCCTTTAAAAAAGGATCGTGAAATGCAGTATTGCCATTCATTCCAGGTTCTGTGTTGACCACTGAGGATGCCTGATAAAGAAAGTAGTCAAGATTTCCAAAATTAATAGCATCTACAGTGTAATGGAGGAACTAAGTCAGGGGTTGGCAAACTATGGCCCATGGGTTAAACCTGGCCCACCATCTCTTTTTGTAAATAAAGTTTTGTTGGAACACAGCCATGCCCATTTGCTAGAATAACTGAATTGAGCACTCCCAATGAAGAACATACAACTCAAAATGCCAAAAATATCTATTCTCTGGCCCTTAAGTGAAAAAGTTTGCCAACCTTTGAGCTATACAATAAAGAAATAAACAATAAACATATAATTACAAATGGTGATGTGCATTGTGAAGGAAACAGAATGTTGTGATGGAAGAAAATGGGGTGGGGGAATAGGGCTGCTTGGATACAATGATCTTCCTTGGATGGTGACACTTAAGCTTGGGGGATTAAATGGTGAGAGGAGTCAACCGCTGAAACACAAAAGAAAGGAGAAGACCAAGCGGGGAGAGCACTATTTAAGAAGGAAAGTAACATTGTGCTCAGGAAGAGATCACTTGGATTAAAATCCTGTATCCAACAGTTACTAGCTTCTTTTTGAGCCTTGGTTTCCTCATTTATACAATGGACCTAGTAACAGTCTGTATTTCATTGTAAGTACTAAAAGTATTAAAATATGTACAATGCTGAGGACAGTGACTGGTACATAGTAAGCATTCAAAAATAGGGGTGCCTGGGTGGCACAGTCAGCTAAGTGTTTTGGCTCAGGTCAGGATCTCAGGGTTGTGAGGTCAAGCCCCACATCAGGCTCCATGGTCAGTGGGGAGTCTGCTTGAGAATCTCTCTCTCCCTCTCCCTCTGCCCCTACCCCCACTCTCTCTCTCTAAAATGAATACATCAATCTTTAAAAAATATTAGTTAAGGGGCGCCTGGGTGGCTCAGTCATTAAGCGTCTGCCTTCAGCTCAGGTCATGATCCCAGGGTCCTGGGATCCAGCCCCACATTGGGCTCCCTGCTCATCGGGGGGCCCGCTTCTCCCTCTCCCACTCCCTCTGCTTGTGTTCCCTGCTTGTTCCCTCTCTCACTGTGTCTCTCTCTGTCAAATAAATAAATAACATCTTTTTAAAAATATTAGTTATTGCTATTCTTATTAATGTTGATCTTCCTACTATCATAATTCATAATCAAAAGCATATTTTGTGACTAATAAGATCTGGGCATGTTCAAGGAATTGATAAGAGAAAATTATGATGGATTGGAGCAGACATAAAGGAGAGAAACAGGAGAGGAGGTAGAAGTAGTAGATGTGGTTCATAGTTAATTATATTTTTTTAAGCATAATGGTAAATCACTGAAGGTTTTAAGTCATGAGAGTGATTGTTGCTTCTGTTTTACAAAGAGCTCCTACTTGCTTGTGGAGAATACACTGGAAGAAGATAGGAGTAGAAGTGGAAGAACCAATTAGCATGTTACTGTAGTAGTCCACACAAGAAATACTGGTGATGTTCTAGGATGAGAGCTGTAGAGATTAAGAAACCTGTATAAATTCAAGATATTTTTAGGAGGTGGATTCAATAGAACTTGCCAATGGATTTAATGTGGTTGGCGAGGGAGAACAAGGAATTAAAAATGCTCCTAGGCTTCTACTATGAGCCACTAGGTGGACTGTCCTCTTATTAACAAATGTAGGAAAAAATGAGAATAAGAATAAGAAGGTATGGGGGGGAGTCAAAGTTTCAGCTTTGCATATTTTAGCTCTGAGTTGCTTGTGAGGTACCCACATGGAGATGTCAAAAACTTAGTTGGATACAGATCTTAGTGGCCTGTCACAACAGGTTTCACTCTTTTTTTTTTAATTTTTTTTTATTTCGCTCTTATAATATAGATCTAATTTGGGGTAGCAGGAAGTTTTGCTTATTGTATTCACTCTGAGTGTCAGTCAGCTCAGGCTGCCATAACAAAATACCACAGACCAAGTGGCTTGAACAACAGAAACTCATTTTCTCACACTTCTGGAGGCTGAAAGTCTGGGATCACAGTGCCAGCACTGTCTGGTTCTGGTGAGAGCTCTCTTTCTGGCTCACAGATGACCACCTCTTCACCATGCCTTCATGTGGTGGAGAGAGAGAGTGCTCTGCTGTCTCTCCTAAGGACACTAATCCTATCACACCACAGCCCACTCTTATGACCTCCTTTAACCTCAATTCTTTCCATTCTTCAAATATAGTCACAGTGGGGGGTTAGCGTATCAATGTATGGTTTTGAGGAGAAGCGGGATACAATTTAGTCCAAAGCACTTAAAGAACAAGTTAACTGGAGCTTAATTTTATGGGTGCTTCTCCAATTATGGCAGCAGTGGGAGAAAAATGTAAGAAATCATGAATTAGTTTATAAAGCCTGTGCCAAAAAGTTATACATGTCAATTCTTCCCACCAAAGGAGACAATTCAAAAATCCAATCCATAACTAGCATTAAGCTCAAAATTGATGATCTATGGTGGTACAGTTTTATACCAGGTCCACATGTGGCTCCTCATGATCTAGAAACATAAAAGAAAATTTCCCTATCCCACCGCAATATGCAGTAGTGGAAAGGGGACAGGAAAATTTCAATAGGCATTTCCATTCGGAAACAAAGAGAATGGATTTTTCAAAGACAAGTATTTCCTGTGTGTTTCCCAAACTCCCACTGGGCAGATATTTTTGAGAACTCTTCATCCTAGAGTTGAGGAACACTTCTAGATGGGCCCCAATCCTGATAGGATTTATTGTTCTCTGTGGCCCGTGACTCCACTCTTGGTGGGGGGTGTTCTCCTCCTTTGCCCTCCTTGGTTGTAGCTGAAATAAACATCAGATAATGTGTCTCGGGAGACAACAGCTTTACTAGACAGTTCCTGCCTGTAGATGATTGATGGCATTTAGTCCAGATTAGCGAATTTTTTGACATTAAATATTTAAGCTCTTATCAATTTGATTCAAGTGAGATCCATGTGCCCTAACCACACCTACAGTTCAGACATATTTCTTAAACGTGCTAGTTTATTTTCTCTTCCCCTTGCTTTGTTCCTTCTTTTTCTCTCTAATTAATTGCTGAAGATATGGGTCAATTCATCTTCAGAGAGAGCCATACCTTTCCTGTCTCTTACTTGAGCAATTTTGTCTTTTTGAAAGGAATTTTCAGGTCATACAACCTTAACTGAACCTTTGTTCTAAAACACCTTAAGCCACTCAGAGGTTTAAACAATGGTTGTGACAGCTAAACCTTTGATTTAATTCTTGCCTAGGGCACTTTCAGTCAGTCTTTGTTGTTCAAAGTCCTCTTCATTTGTATGTTTTATTGGTTGGGGTTATGAAAAATTTCAGGGTCCATACCTGAAAGTCCCTGAATTACTTTACTTGTATTTCCTTTTTTTCTTGCAGAAGAAAAGAAAGAAAGTCAGTCTAATCTTTGTTAAGCTCATAAGTTTCTTGCAGTACCCTGTTAAATGCAGCCAACAGTAACCAAACTATGAATGTTCTGTTTCCAGCCTCTTTTCCTAGAACTATAAAGTCATTGGATATATGATCCGCCTTCCGAATTATCACAGGCAAGAGTTTTACCAAATGTTTTGCACCCATAACTTACTCTTCCAGCCTCTAATAACAATTTCTCCACTACCCTGTCCTTAAGTCAATGCCATGTAGTCAGACTGCCTCTTTTGACACCTCATGACTAATACCAATTTCAGTATGAAGTAGGCTAGGTTATGCTATAACAATCAATAACCAAAAGAATCTTAGAGGCTTATTACAAGCGAGTTTACTGGAGGATCACAGCTGATATCCAACACAGGATGGCAGGATAGCTCTGTTCCTGTGAATATTCAGGGACTCAGAACCGATGGAGTGTCCATTCCAATGCTTACCTCCATGATCGCTGCCATCCTGAAAAGACAGTGTCACAAATCATATTTAGGCTCTTAAAGCTTTCACCTGAAAGTGACACATGACATTTCTGCACATTTCATTGGCCAAAACAAACTACATGGCTACACCTCCTGTTAAAGGAGGTAAAGAAGGGAGATCTCACCATGTTCCAAAAAAGTTGACAACCCCAAATATTTGTAAACATCACTAATGACCACTCTTACAACTTCACTTATTACAGACAAATTAGCATCATTATTGACATGCCAGTGTGCAGCAGGGGCTCAACAAATGTTGAATAAATTAGTGAAGTACGATTCAATAAAAGGCTGATAATTCAATATATACAAGAATTGTTCAATATATACAAAGAATGTTCATTTAGTGAGCTATATTTACTATTTGCAAAGCTTCATACTAGTCACTATATATAAGTTGTACTCTGACTTCAAGCTGCTAACACTACACATAGATTCACATATGGAGGGTAGATGTAAATAGAACAAAAATATTTATTGCAACCACATTTTTCCAAATGGTAACGGGGAAAATGCTCTAATAAATTTAACTTTTAGTAGACTAAGTTTTAAATATAAAACCCATTCACTTTACCTATTATTTTATTTTATTTTTTTTAAAGATTTTATTTATTTATTTGACAGAGTGAGACACACAGCGAGAGAGGGAACACAAGCAGGGGGAGTGGGAGAGGGAGAGGGAGAAGCAGGCTCCCCGCTGAGCAGGGAGCCCGATGTGGGACTCGATCCCAGGACCCTGGGATCATGACCTGAGCCAAAGGCAGACGCTTAATGACTGAGCCACCCAGGCGCCCAACTTTACCTATTATTTTAGAAGAACTTTCAATTTTGTTTTGGTCAAACTTCTTGCCTTTCGTAATGAATGCTCCTTAATCTTTCTGTGTAACTTTCACAGATTCACAGTCATTATTCTAACTGGAAACATCTGCTGCACCATACAGAAAATGTAGGAGACTGGGATGAATATAAATTGATTTCCTATGATCTGAAACTTCTGCCTTAAAAAAATTCTTCATTCTTACAGTGTTTAGTACATAGCAGTAAATCAGTTTAGTACATAGTAGTAAATATAAGCTTATTTTCCTGTATAAAGGATGAAAGTCATTTTAATTGATTCCTTTGACTATTTAGTATATTACATTTCAGTATTAATTATTCCAAAATCATGTATGAAATATATATGCATTAGAAGTTTTTGTAATACACAGAATTGCTAGAGAGTTTTGAAGCTATTGAAATGACCCAGGCCTCCCAAACTCCAAGGAAGCATTCTTAAATGCCCACCTCTCTTTAAACGTAAGCTTTTCAAGGGCAGGAACTGTATTCTATATACTTTACGCACTTTGTTTTTTCAAATAGTGCTTATTGTATGTTTTCTATTTTTCATTGTAAAAGATATGGAAAATTTTAAAAAGATACAAAGTTTTGTATTACATCTGCTCTACAATTTTTACTCTCCCAGAGCGGCTAGTATATAGTCTTGCACAGAACAGGTATTTAACAAATGTTTGCTAGGATTAATTCAAAGAAAGGTTTAGAAAGATGGAAGTACAGCTAGCTGGGAAGAGTCAGAAGTGAGGCATATTCTGATGACCATAAGTAGGTTTTATAAAATGACTGACAATTTGAGATGAAGGGCTTGGGTTTCATTTAATCCAACCACCCATCCCTTGCTTGAATTCCCCCCTACAAAATCTCCACCATTTAGTGTCCCTGTGATGGGAAACTCCTCCCCTCTGAGGCAATCCTTCTCATCTCTAGAAGCAGACGAGAAAACAGAAAGCAAAATACTGACATTTTGAAGCACAGAGAAAAAGTTGCAGTATGGAAGTCATTAATTGACATAATCCAAAATTAGGCGTTAATATTTATAAGTACAAATTTTGTGATTTATTTTACCTATGTTTTCCTTCCTTTTATTAAACAGAAAGAAATTAAAGTGCAGTATAGCTCAAATCAATATAATTGCTAGGTACACCAAAGAACACAAAAATAAATTACAGAAGCACATTCTCCTCTCATTAAGTAAGGAAGAATGATTTTAGATTGGACATAATATACTTCATTATATAGTTAGAAAGTTGTTCCGTGTGTAAAATGAATGTTTTCATGGGAAACCAAACTATTTCCTAACAATTTGGTTCTTATTTTTATAGCTAATTAAACCACTATTCATAAGCAGAATTTTTATTTAATTTTCTAAAATAATACATAACCTATGAGAATAACACTTGCAAGGTAAAGAAAAAAAAAAATTCCCCGATTTGAATACTATCAAACATTTAAAAAATACAAAATCACTGTTCCACTCTGTATTTCTCTTCTCCCACTGCACTCACTGACTTCCTTGTGGTAGCAAGGAGAATATAATTAATCTGTTAATTCTGTGCCAGATTTATTGAAGCCTCTCCCAAATGCCGTTCTTCTTACCTAAAGTTAGGACCTGGTGTCGGACGAGGCAGAAACACCACAAGAGAGCATTTCTCACTGCATGTCAAGATCCTCAAGCCAACTGCAAAATGGCCCCCAGATGTTCTCCCAGTGTGAAACAAAAAGACAAATTTCCTAAGCTTGACGTTTAAATGGACATCTCAGTCCAGCTATCTGAAAAAAGTTTGGCACTTTTTATCCCCTCACAAATCAGTGGAATTGGTCAACTAGTGAGTCAGCAAGGCCCCTACTGGTGATGCATATGAATTAATATTAACTTTCCAACATATACCAAGTTGAACTCCCCAGTGCCTTCTCTGTGGCTTCCTTCCCAGTGCTTCCCATCTGAGTTTTGCCTCCTGAGCACTCCAGACACAGGCCTGCACCCCTTTGGGAGCAACCCAACATTGTTCAGTAGGCAGGAAAAGAGGAATGTCACAGTCAGAGAAGCAGCATCTAAAGACCAGGACTAACATGTCTGTTCATCCGCTAACAAAAGGAAGACATGTATTATATGTCCACCTCTTGCCATGACATTCACATACATATGACTGCATTCAATCTGTAAAACAATCAAGTGAAGCAGGTTTTATCAACTTCATTTTAACATGCAACTGTGGGTGGTAATGGGGATCAGGAATTAAAGTCAGTTTGGTTTGGTTTGGTTTTACTGATTCCAATTCTAGGGCTCTTGTTCCATTGTCTTCAGCTTATTAGAGGTACAGCTGACTGTCACAGGGAAATAGATGGATTAATCTTCTTAACAAGGATGCAAGGTAGTAAAAAGAAGTTCCCTTTATACTGACAAAAAGTTGAAATACATTAACTACAATGATTAAGGCTTCATAGTACCTCACGGTAAACAAACTGACTGATGTTTTCACATCTCTAAGAATTACTGCACTTTATAAATACATCAGTTTTTAGAGAAGGGGGTAATAGCCCTTATGCCCTTAATGATGATAATCATAAATTCTTATCCTCTTCCATCTTAATTAGTTCTCCACAAACTGGTATTCCCACTTTCCTTCATGTTCTTAGTTAGCTAATGATACATATTGATGCCAAGGACATCACTGCATTTTCAGAGACCACACCCACAGCCTAGCATGGCATTTAAAAATCAAGGTTTTTGATAACCACAGAATCAAGCAAGACAGTAAGAATATGTTGAGTGAATCTCCATCACCTGTACTAGATTAAAAATATTTTTTTCTACAGATAGTACTCCATAATTGGGAACATGCCCCTGTTTTCTGGTCAAGTTCCTAAACATGTTAATCTGTAATGTATAAATTTCTTTGATTGGCTCTTCACAAAAATTCTGCCTCTCTATTCACACCATATGACTTAACAAGAGTTTCTTTACAGACTTTGATTTTAACTGAGAGCATTTCTTGAAGCATGTACAATAGCCAATTTTAAATGTCTGACACATTATGTGTAGACATGGAGCACACCACTCAGATCTTTCAAGAGAGCATTCTGTGATGAGTACACGGGGCGGACAGCATCCAGCCGCTGCAAATTTGGAATCATGGCAGCATTCACACTAAGGTCCCACTCCCTACAGGCTCCTCCTAGCCAATGACTAAGCCCAGGAGAACTAGAGCTAGACCATATCTGACCAACCCAAGACTCTGCTAACAGGCAATTTTTGCTCAGAGACTCCATTGACCACAAGTTCCTTGGAGATGTATAGACTAAAGCCATTCCTACCAATCCTCTTCCTTCCTCCCTCCTTTAATTGGTGTGTCAGACTTACACTGTGGTCGAAGACTCTTAGGTGCCTCCTTCTGCTCCTTCTCTATCTTTCAGAGCTGTTTTCCTCAATAAATCTGCCTGCCTAGTATTGTTTATATATCAGTTTCATGGAGGACCCAAAGGTACAAGTGCAATTATTAATGATTTTTAAAATCCAAACTGTTAATGATTTTAACCTTTCAATTCATGGCACTTAAATTTTACAAGTTTCACCTCCAACTTGGAGAGTATACCAAGATATTGAGATGATGTTAGAATTAGTGTCTTTTTAATCTAAGACACTAGATAAAGTGTCTTAGATATTAGTCACCCAAGTGAGACAAGATTAAACAAAAGGTGCCTTTAGTTAGAGCTTCCTTCCACTGGGAACTGATATCTTGTTTTGTTTCCTAATGTCCTGTCTTGACATTTTTGCTTGAGTGTGCTGTTCATTAAGGTCTTTTTCTGAATGGCTCTGTTAGCACAGAAGGGTGTGATTTGTAGTAATTTAGTCCTTGCTGTTATAAATGGGAGAATTAGGTTATAGAGGAACCAGTGGGAGATCAACCCCCAGAAAACTAAAGAACAGGCTTTAATGGCATGCTCATCTAGCCTTTAATACCACTATCCAGGAAAAACTCTGTTTTAAAGCATGAGCTTACAATTATTCCTAACAAATGGAAATGCAACTATCCTCCAAAGTCCTACCAGTACAACTTTCAAAACTCTTGAACATTTTGAAAAATAGTTTCATTTGAGTAAGGGCTATTTTCTCTGTATTTTCCATTTATTCTTTGAATCCAAGATCTATAAATATAGGACATTCAAGGGAGGAAACTTACTCTAACTGTAAGTACCCAGATACAGACAAACATACACTCAACCCAAGACAATCACTGGTTGACGATATCATCATAGATTAGATTTTCCCTTTCTAGAGTGTTACCTAAATGAAAGGATGCAGTATACTATATGCTTGGCTTCTTTGGCTTGGCATAATGGTTTTGAGATTCATCCATGTTGTAGAATGTATCAGCAGTTTGCCCCTTTTAATTGCTGAGTAGAATTCCATTCTGTGACTACAACAAATTATTTAGCCATTCACCATTTGATGAATATGTATTATATTTTTAGTTATTATGAATAACACTGCTATGAACATTTAGGCATAAATCTTGTGTGAAATATGTTTTTATTTCTCTTGAATAAATACCTAGAAGTGGAACTGCTGATGCACAGATTTAAGAGGCTTCCTTGCTTAATTAGATAATCAAATATACTAAGTTACTTTCATGTGTCTCCTAGATCCTTCTAGATCCTTGCTAAAACTTTTCCTCCAAATGTTTCCAGAGAAGTTATTTTGCACTGTAGGTATTTTGAGGTCTTACACACCTGTGAATATATTTATTGTGCCATCGTATTTTAATGATATCTTTGCTGGATATAAAATTCCAGATTCAAACTTGCTTTTCTTCAACATTTTAAAAATTTTACTCTATGGTTTCTTTTTTTTAAAGATTTTATTTACTTATTTTAGAGAGAGAGAGAGAGCATGGGGAGGAGGGGCAGAGGGAGAAGAAAATCCCAAGCAGACTCCACGCTGAGCACAGAGCCCAATGCTGGGCTCAATCCCAGGACCCTGAGATCATGACCTGAGCTGAAACCAAGAGTTGGACACTTAACTGACTGAGCCACCCAGGAGCCCCTGCTCTATAGTATCTTATGTTTACTGTTGAGAAGTCAAATGACAACCTAATCTTATTTTTTATAGGGGGCCTAAGCTGTCCTTCTGGAAACTTATAATAAATTTTGTGTTCTTAATTTTTAATATTTAAGTGAATAGTGTATTCAGATGTGGCTTTTTCTTTATCTTCCATGTTTTGAACTCTGTGAGATCTCTCAATCTCTTCCATTCTCTTAGCATTTCTTTCATATATTCCATTTCTTAATTCCCCAGATATTTTCTCAGAAAGTTCCTAGGTTATATTCGTTCTGCTATTTATTGTTTCTTAGATGCTTTTATTTTTACTACTATATTTGTCACATATTTATGCTTCTTCTTGGCTATTCCTTACAAATGCTTATTCCTGCTTCACCAGTCTTCACTTTTATATTTTCTGGAATATTGACTATGTTTATTATATAATCTAGACATTATATAAGTTACTTGATTACCATATAACTTTTATTTGCAGCTGTGTTGTTCAGATATCCTTTTTTTGTCCCTTATGTGTTCCTTTTCCTGAGGGTATTAGCAGCTTTGGTTAATAATATCCAATCAAGGGTGGGTCAAAAGTGAGTCTCTTACCAAGTGCCATGCCTGGCCATTTTGAGATGGAGCATACTCCAGGACACTCTGCTTATGCCTCATTTTGCCCAGTCACACCTGTTTTATATTAAACATCCCTATATGTCTACCATGTCACTTTCTTTCCTAAGTATTTTTCTTCCTTCATTATGACCACACACCTATCAGGGAGGAGGAAATTCTCAGCATCTGGTCGACAGCCTGGTTATTTGCTCCTTACTCCAGCCAACATCTCCAACTCTTCCTTAATGTTCACAGTCCTTCTGACAAAAAGCAGGTGCTGTTTTTCTGTCTTGCAGTGGTGCAGTGGTACAAGAGGCATAACTCATATATTTCTCAAAAATATGTTCTATATCTCATGACTTTATTTGTAATGAATATAATAACTAATCTCAAGGGCAGAAAGCATGCAAAGAGAAAATAAGACACTGGATCCCACATGACCCACTTCAGTTCAAGGGAAAACTATAGACCACTCCCCCCGTGTCTCTTGCCATCCACCCCTCTCCTTCTGAAATTCAGTAGCTAGTAGGAAGTGGCCAACTCTGGTAGTGGGGAAGAAACAAGTCTGCCAAGCAATGCCCAAGATGAAGGACATTTATTTTCCTACTTACAAATAAGGCAGCACTCTCCCCACTCCACCTCCCACACCAGATGCAAGCAGTTCTACTTTGATTGCATTAAAGACTTTTCTGGAAGCCTAGAAGAAAGAAGCCAGGTGAACTTGCCTCTTTCTCCCTCTAGTCCCACAGATAGTGCAAACCTTTTTTTTTTTTTAATATTTTATTTATTTGACAGAGAGAGACACACAGCGAGAGAGGGAATACAAGCAGGGGGAGAGGGAGAGGAAAAAGCAGACTCCCCGCGGAGCAGGGGGCCCGATGCGGGGCTCGATCCCAGGACTCCGGGATCATGACCTGAGCCGAAGGCAGATGCTTAACGACTGAGCCACTCAGGTGCCCCATAGTGCAAACCTTTATTCTCCATCCCACCATGAAGTTTAGCTCCTGAATTGTGGTTCTGACACCCTTGTTTCCTAGAGGGTCTATGAAGATGGTTTTAGGGAGGCTGGGGTTGTTGCAGAAGGCAGAGGGAGTTAATTTCTGTTTAGCCTGAAAATTCTCAGAGGGGTTGGCCACCGCCTCCCCAGAACATCATGAGTCAGGGTCTGGGACATGAGGGAGGAACAGGTACCTCAGGTGTCAACCCAAGGTCAGGGTCCAGGTGGGTATGCTTTTCCTGAGGCCCTCACTAGAGACCCATAGAACCAAAGGGACACACACAAGGTGCAAGTCTGACCTGGAGCCTGGAGGCTGGCTCCCAGGAACCCTGAGGTCTCCCCCTAAGGAGATACAAGTAAAAAAAATGAGACTGATGAGAAAAAATGAAACCATTATTTCTACAAAAAAGCCCCGCCCTCCCCAGGCATCCTGGTCAGCTGGGAACCACTTCCACCCTTACCCCTATGGGGGTTTTACAGGGGACACAGTGGTTAAGCCACTTCCTTTGGAGGCTGGCAGGCCTGGAGCCATTGTGCTGGGCATGGAGCTCAGCTATGGGCTCCTGCTTGGGGCTGGCAGGTGCTGGGCCCAATGAACTGGGTTGGGGGTTGCTTTTTGGGCTTGATCTTGGGGACAGGAGGTAGGGCAGGGATGGCAATGCTCTCTCCAGCATGTGGGGGTTGCCCTAGGTGGGGATCTCTGGCGTGGTGCTTCAATAATAGGATCATGACCTCATCTATGTAGCCATGGATATGCAAGTCAGCATGACAGTCATACTTGATGGACAGAGGGTTGATGATGACCAGTCAGCCTCCCCAGCTCGAAGAGGGCACTTCAACCACTGGAAGGATAGATGGAGGACACAGAGGCAGGTGCATTAAGACAAACAACAAGCTCAGACCACTGCTGGTGTTTGGATAACTAAGAAATGGCACATAATAGAACCATACTCAGTGATAAAGGTTAGTGAGCAAGGCCATGAGCCAAAAGAAACATATCTGGTACACTCCGAAGGCTTGGTACAAGAGACCTGACTTTTTTGGCCTGGAAAGATCCTGCCACCAGGGCTGTGAGTGACCTTGGTATTACTCTCTTGGGAATACCAAGATGGGAGGGGGCATAGGGGTGGGTTGGATACTGTGGGTTTCTTACAAGATATCTCAACCAAACAATGAGGACAGATACTTGTCAAGAAGTCATTTTCTATAATATGGTTCTAAATCTGCTTATTAGTTGTGAGTTCAAGGCAACCATGATTATTTCCCACTCTACCACCGGGCTTCTGGATAGGGTCTCAGGCTTATGAAAGCGTAATTCCCTTTCCCATGCCAGTGAAAAGGCCTGAGTCCTTGATGCCAAAGCCATCTCTGACACCATAATTATCTCACAACTAAAGAAATTGATGGCCGTGTTGCAGTTACTTCCTCTACTTTCTGCCCCGGTGGCCTTAACCATCCAGCTCAGAGCTACTCTTTAATTTCCTTCCACATCTCCTATTGACATTAAGCACCAAATCAGCCTGACAGGGGGGCACATCCTCTCTCCAATAAAGCACAGCTGACAGCCCTCCGGCAACAGAAGCTTAGTGGAACTCATTCCCGATGTTTCTGTGCTGCTATTGATCCCTATGATAAGAAGTCACTACTTCTAAATGACATGTCCCTAGCACTCTCTGCCATCCCACATTAATGATAGAATACAAATATATCATCTCTCCATTGTCAAAGAAAAACTTGATAGGGCAGATCTAAAATTCTTAAGAAATTCCCACTCTGCTGGCCACAATAGCTTTCTAATAATTTCACCACTATTTGCTGTGTGATGATGACCAGTACATTGAACCTCTCTGGTCTTCAATTTCTTCATCAATAAAATGAGGATTTCTTCCAAGGGCGCCTGGGTGGCTCAGTTGGTTAAGTGACTGCCTTCAGCTCAGGTCATGATCCCAGGGTCCTGGGATCGAGTCCCGCATCGGGCTCCCTGCTCTGCGGGGAGCCTGCTTCTCCCTTTCCCACTCCCCCTGCTTGTGTTCCTTCTCTCGCTGTGTCTCTCTCTGTCAAATAAATAAATAAAATCTTTAAAAAAAAAAAAATGAGGATTTCTTCCAAATCTAGTAGTGCATGATTTAATCCCTCTTTAAAAAAAAACTTGTTTTCAAGGGATTTTTGTACCCACACCTTAAACCTCATTCCTTTTACCAGCCACATCACTGAGCTTTGCTCTTTTTTCTCTAACTTGATTCTAGTCTTTAATTGTTACACACTGCACAACATTTTCCATTAGTATAAGCACAAAAGATTACCTTACACATAGACAGTATAAACTGTGAACATTTAGGGAAGGTCTTTTTACTTCAGAATCTTTCTTTAACTTGATTATCACCAGAAAAACTAAAATCCCACCTTTACAAAGACATCCCTTTGTTTTTATATGCCTGGATTAGAGAGAGGGAAAAAGAAAAGTAGTAAAAGGCCTTGAGGTGCAACTTTTGGAATTAAACCACAGGATTTTTATGCTCTCAACCCGAAATTTCCAAAAGATAAATGACCTGTTAGAAAATGCATTGCAAATAACATTTTTTTTCCATGACTGAATATTCCTACCTCCCTGATCACAAACTGCTAGCATTCATTTATAGTGTCTGAGGCAGGGAGAACAATATGGAAAAGGGCCTGGAAATAAGAAGGAACACAATGTCATGGAGGAACTGAAATCATTTCAGTATGACTGGAGCACAGAGTGCAAGGTAGGGAGTACTAAGAGAAGACATCAGGGGTAACAAGCAAGGCCAGGTCGGGATGGATTTTAAAAACCAGTACAGGAGGCCTGCAGGTGATGGGAAGCTGCTACAGTATTTTAAGCCTGGCAATATCATGATCATCTTGGAGCCTGGGGGCAATCACTGTGATGTGAGTATAGAGTCTGGATGAAAGAGGGGAATAACTATTGGTCTGGGGACCTGTTAGGAGTTGAGGGAGGGAGCCCAGGCAAGCGGTTGGTGGGCTGGACTAAGTATTCTTAGGGAAGATGGATAGAAGTGAGTCACTTGGAGAGAAATCATCAGGACAAGTTGATAAGACTTTGTTATTATATTCTGTGTAGGGAAAGGAAGAGAGGAAACATTAAGGAATTCACCCTGGCTTGAGCGAATTCACCCTGGCTTAGGCAGCTGGGAGGAAGATGGTGCTGTTTACTAAGTTAAGCACACAGAAGAAGGGAATAGTATAGAAGGAAGTACGCAGTGATTTGAGTTTGGGGAATTTTGAGCTTGAGATTTTGAGATATCCTTCACGAGCCACTACAAGGTCTTTGGCAAAGTGTGCGCTAGTCTCACTAACCGTGTTCTCTGTCATGGTCTTTCTTCCTGTAGAGCACACAAGCATGGCTGTGATCCCCACAAATTAAAGCACTCCACCCCCCGCAGCTACCAGAAACCCGTGCTATTCGGAAACGTCGGCTGCTCACCAGATCTCCCTACTGCATAACTATGAAGCATCCTTCACATGATAGTCTTGTGGCCACAGTGTACCCTTCTGTCTCAAAAACAAATTTTTCAATGGAATCTCCAACCCCTAGAACTCTGTGGCCATATGACAGAATCCCTGTAGTGTGTTCCAACCTTTGTTGCCACCTTCTTCACATCTTTGTGGTGGAGGAAGTGAGACAAACGAGAACATCCCTAACCGGACACAGGAAGGGAAGCCAATATATCGGGTTTGTTTTGCCACAGAATTGGGGTCTGGCTGGAGACAATGTGTGCAGCACAAACCCCAAGCTGGTTTGGGGGAGGATTCTTTCATCCCATCAAGGCCAGCTGTAGCCCAATAGGAAAATCGCCTGATTTCTTTAGGTCAGACCTCTCCAAGGCTGACACCCAGACTCTCACTGATAATATTGAAGATTTATATTTGGGAAGGAGATCAAAAAAATCCAAGAATGTACTGTGAGAGGGCAGCATTTTTTGCTGCATTATAAGTGAATAAGCAGGCACACTGTCACAAACCACAATATTCTCAGAAAGAATCGATTTGCCAGGAGTTATGCAGCATTTGGACATAAAATCATTAGTTATTAAAGCGGTAGGGGACCTTGGGGATCATCTGGCCCAATTTCCTCAGTTAGCAAATAATGAAATTGAGGCCCCCAAGAGGCTAAATGCGTTGCCGAGTAGTGCTGGTGCTGTGCCTAGGAGCCAGCCTTACGAAGCATCTGAAGTCAATACCAACCAACCAACCAACCAACAAAAATATTGTCAATCCGCAGTCATGGTCTAGATTAGTGGTTCTCAACCGGGAGCAACTTTGCCCCCAGAGGAGGTAGCCAGAGACATTTTTAGTTGTCACAACTTGAGTGTTGTCACTGGCAGTGAGCGAGGGAGGCCGAGAGTGGTTCCAAACATCTGACGATGCACACAGCAGCTCCTTACAAAGAGAAATATCCAGACCAAAATGTGAGTAGGGCTGAGGTGGAGAAGCCCTGGCGTAGATGAATTATATTAGCAGTAACTCAAAAGTCCTCCATCACTGGCTAGGGGTAATGGTGTTGGTTAAAATGTATTTTAAAAATGAAGAGTGGTAGACAGTTATCTGGGAACAGGTCAAATGCATTCCTTAAGGCAAATGCAACAACCTGGTAAAGGATAGACTCTCAAGAGGAAGTATAGGGTAGTAAGTGAAGTCAGGGCTTAAGTTTATGTTCTCCTGGCTCTCATTTATCCTTGGGCAAGTTACTCTAAGTGCCTAAGTTTTAAATTCCTCAGCTTTAATATGCAGGTAAAAAAAAAAAAATAGTACAGCCTTCCCAGCATAGTTGTGACAATTAAATGAGATGATATATATAAAGTGCTTATCACAGTGCCTACATCTAATAAATGCTTAACAAGTGGCTATAATTTTCACCAAATTTAGAGCTTGACAGAATTTTTTGTTGAATCCAGTGTTCTCATTCTACAGATGACAAAACAAGTCTCAGAGGTGTAAATATAATATCTTCTATTTTCCCTACCATTCCATAGAAAGCCCAGACAGTAGACATTCAATAAATATTGCTTTTATTTGTTACTAAGTTCTCAACATCTCAGGAAAGGAAGAAAAACATTATGGATATTACTGTCCCCTTTCAGAAATGAGCAACTGAGCTCAAACATTAAGTATTTTAGCTATAAGGCCACCTTTTGGTAAAGAATCTGACCTGATCCTTGCTTTGTGTACTAAGTGCTCATTTGCTAATGTCACAGCAGGACAAGTTTTAAATCATCTCTGTTTCATTCTTCAAGGCTTTGATCCTAATTTGGTCATTTAGATCATATTCATTTTCCCCTCAAAGTGGAAGTTTCCAAATGAAAGATGACTGATCAATTGCCGGCCACATAAACCATTCATAGGCACTAGCTGAGACAGGGCCCCGTCAAAAAGGCATCTTCTTCACAATAAAGCAAATTAATCCACCCGCTCTAATAAACCTTGCATCAATCCATCTAAATTGATGAAGAATAATAAAATATCAGCAGTTACAACACTAATGAGCTGACCCCTTTCCTCATAGGGATTTTAGATTAGTGGTATCTTTGAAAGGGACTCTATGAAGTAGTTCAAGACCCTCGGTACAGGTGTTACACCCTGTGTAGTTCTCCAAACTCAGGGCAGGTCAAAAGGTGATCTGAAATCCACAGACAGGAGCTGTGGGAACCCAGGCCAAGTGATAAAATCTTCCATCCTAAGGGAAAATAATACAACTCCCTATGCTACTCCATGTCAGGCATAGAGAGAAGGGTCAGAGTTGATGACTACAGAGAGTGGGACCCAGGAGTTACATTTCTTCCCAGTTAGGAGGGAAACACAAACATCTAAGAGAGGTCTTAGAATAAGACTTGAAGGCTGGACCTCCCCTGGGAGTCTGTCCCTTGCTTTGTTGACGCCTTTACTAAGTGCCACCATTCCTTTGACAGTCTTGCAGCTATAAAAGAACAAAAGACTAGTCCTTCCAAAAGCTGACATGCCACATGCCTTGTTTTAAACAAGCCTATTGATCTACCACTATTAATATACCAAGGGAATGTAGCCAGCTTAAAGCCATCATACAGGCAAGAAATCAAGAGAAAAAACAAAACAAAACATACCTCTACTGCACTGTTCCCCCTACCTTCTGATTTTCTACTAGGGCTCCCCATTGACAGAACTAGATGGCAAGTGACTCCAAAGATGCAATTCATACCTGTCAACCTCTTGGGGGCAGAGGGCCCCATGGCAAAGGATGGAGATCACAGCTGGAGACAGAGGATATCTGGTGCGTTTACCTTGACCAAAGCCTCTGGCCGTTTTCACTTTCATTGGTCTACTAAATGTAATCTCCAGTTTAACTCATAAATTCCACAGAACTTGGTAATAAATGCATAAATTCCACAAAACTTGGTAATAAAACCATTTAGCCATTTGTCAGCTAATTATCCATGATTTGCTTCATCTTATACTTTTTTTTTTTATTTTGAGAGAGAGAGAGCAAAGGGGGAGGGGCAGAGGGAGAGGGAGAGAATCTTAAGCAGGTTCCAAGCCCACTGACCTGAGATCAGGACCTGAGCAGAAATCAAGAGTCAGATGCTTAACTGAGCGAGTCACCCAGGTGCCCCCACCTTACCTTAAATGCTCAAAACCTTTAAAATCCACCTGTTGGAAATTTGAATTCCAATCAAGTAAGTCTAAAAGTTCCAAGTATCTTATTTTCTGGTGGTTCACAGTGAATACAGCACATTTCTGTGTAGAATGACTATTTTAAATGTGAAAAAAAAATCTAATTATATATGTAAATTAATTAATCTTTTAATATCTATGTTAGTATGTAACAACAATGAAGATTACAGCAAAAATTCTGGTCAACCCACATTTTGCATTAGCCCCAAGAATCTTCTTTCTAAAGTCACTCTTCTTGCAGCTAACCCAATATCCATTAATGATACTTCTTAACATAGAATAGAATGATAGAATGCCAGACAGAAGATTCTGCCTTATATGGTCTGGATCAAATCACATAAGCCAGTTTGAATGATTTAAGCAAAGGCGGAGCAATTTTATTGTGTCAACTATCATTTTTTGCTCTGTAAAATGATCAATGATTTTAATAATTACATTTTGGCTAGTGATATATTTTATTTTGGGTTTTTTTTGAGACTTTCTGTACATAAAAAATTCTCACAGAAAAAATAATAAAAAAATAAAAATACACTCCTTGCTGTCTTGTTTAATTTGTTTATACCTTACTACATTCATAAATAATTTGAGGTAGCCTTAAAGAAACAGAAAATATAATAAGAAAGAAATCCTAAGTCCAATAATCCAGGGAAAAGAAAAATAAAATCAAGAAAAGAGATAAAACCAAGAAATTAAGTTACAATAGAAACTCCATTGCTTAGAGATAACCATGAACTATTCTCTGAGCTCTCTAGCAGCCAAAACAACAAAGACAGAAATTATCAGTTATGTGATCCACAGTGTTGATAAGACAAAAGCAAATTGGTGTGTCACATAATTAAGTGAAAGAGGCGTTAGCTAAGGCCTCCATGGCAATCAAATTGTAATATAAGTGTTTCAAATCAATATGTTGTACAGCTTAAACACACTGTTGTCCGTCAAATATAACAACAACAAATGGGTTCCTCAGAAAAAGAAAACATTAAGTATTCCTAAACCTAAGTCATGAGAGACAGTCTTCCCCTGAGTCCTTATGTAGGACATTGTGTGAAATGTAAATAAGAGGACTCTCAACAACACCCCTGCAGTAAATACCAAAATAAGATGCTCAGGGCTATTTCCCACAATGTCCCTCAAGGCAGGTCAACAGACACATGAGGCAAAAAACAAAACCAAGCTGAGTAAAAGCACTGGGGGCAGGGGGTGCTACAGGGATGCAGTACAAACAAGCAGTGCTGGTCTGACAACTTATGAATACCCTGTATAGGATCTAGAAGAGCCTCCTTCAAGCAACACTCCATAAACTTCTGATACATCATGAGCAGTAGTGAGTTCAAGATATTATCTTCTACCAAGTAAAAATATAAATCAATGAGTTTCTCAGTGGATCTTTATCTGGATCTCATTGAAAGTCACTCTTCATCCAAAGCTTCCATGGAGATACGGGATATCTTGTCAAGGGTTACCAGAACTCAGGCCTCACACATGACCCTGCTCCACAGCCTGCTCTCCCCAGCTGTGTGACATGACGCCATCCCTAATTCTCAACCCCTTCCTTTCCCTATCTCTCATAGGAAGATGAAAGACAAGACTCTATCACCCTGTTCATCCTAATTTTTTAAATTTGGCATTCTGAAATTAAGAGAAAAGCAGTACTATAGACTAGAGCACCAAACTCCGCTGTTCTTATGTCTCGGGACTACTTGGTGTCAAACCAGTCATCATGGGTAACAGTTCACAAAGCTCAGGCCCCAGATGAGAAGGGCACAAGTTGCTTTGCAAAGCACTAGAAAGCAACTGGAATCAGCTTGCTATTCAATGGGCTGCCCACTGTTTGTCCTGCCTGCAGACAAGCCCTACTCATCAACAGCTCCTTAAAATGGACCAATATTACTTGTTGGCTCTCCCCTCAGGCTCAAGTCTAGATCCCAATGTGATGTAAAACAAATAATTAGGGCTAAGTCATTG
>NC_138375.1:97612080-97637931 GCF_054177405.1 Leptonychotes weddellii | reverse complement strand
ATGGGTATTAAGGAGGGCACGTACTGCATGGAGCACTGGGTGTTATATGAAAACAATGGATCGTGGATCACCACATCAGAAACCAATGATGTATTGTATGGTGACTAACATAACATAATAAAATTTAAAAAAAAATAACTCAAAGCAGACTTAAATATGTGGAAAGACATTCCATGTTCATGAATCTGAAGATTTAATATTGTTAAGATTATGATATTCCTCATATTGATCTACATACAGATCCAATGCAATCCCTATTAAAATCTCAGCTTTCTTTTTTTTTCTGAAATTGACAAGCAGATCTTAGAGTTCATATGGAAATGTATGGGGCACAATAACTGAAATGTTCTTGAAAAAAAGTTCCTATATTCTGATTTCAAAACATTACAAAGCTGTAGTAAACAAAACTGTATGATACTGGCATAAAGATACACATACAGATCAGTGTAATAGAATTCGGAGTCCAGAAATAATCCCTTACATTCCTGCACAATTGATCTTCATCAAGAGTGCTAAAAATAATTCCATAAGGAAAAATAGTTGTTTCTTCAACAAATATATGGGAAGTGCAAAAATCTGAAGTTGAGTACCGTGTTTACACTATACACAAAAGTCAACTGAAAATGGATCAGCTACCTAAAAGTAAATGCTAAAAGTATACAATCCTTAAAAAATAGATATGAGTAAAACTTTGTGACCTTCTTAGATACAACACAAAAAGCATAAGCAACAAAAGAAAAAATAGATAAATTGGACTTCACCAAAATTAAAAACATTTTCATTGCAAATGATAACATCAAGAAACTGAAAAGACAATAGAATTGAAGAAAATAATATCCAAATCATCTTCTGATAAGAGTCTAGTATCCAGAATATAGAAAAAAGCTTCTACAAAAAGACCACCTGAGTTTAAAAGTGAGAAAAGAATTTGAATAGCTATTTCCGATAAGATATACAAATGGTCAATAAACACATGAAAAGATGCTCAATATCAATGGTTATTAGAGAAAGGCAAATAAAACCACAATGAGATAGCACTGCAGATGGACTAGGATGACTATCATGAAAACCACAGAAAATAACAAGTCCTGGCAAGGAGACATTGGAAGGGACCATTTTACATAGTTGGTAATAATGCAGAAAGGCAGAAAAGTGCAGCCACTTTGGAAAACATTTTCTAAGTTCCTTAAAATGTTAAACATATGGTTGGCACATGACTCAGCAGTTCTACTCCTAGCTTTATATCCAAGATTATGAAAACATTCCCACACAGAAATTTGTACACAAATGTTCACAACAGCATTATCCATAATAGCCAAAAAGTGCGAACAACTCAAATGTTCATTAATGGATGAATAAATAAAATGTAGTAGATCTATAAAATTAAATATTATTTGGCAATATAAACAAATAAAGTATTGATACCTAATACAACATGGATAACCTTTAAAACATTATGCTAGGTAAAATAAGCCCTTTACAAAAGACTACATATTATATGAAATATTCTTAATGGGCAAAGTCATAGAGACAGAAAGTAGATTAGTGGTTGCCTGGAGCTCTGGGTTTAGTGGGAAATAAGGAGCACGGGTTAATGGATACGGCACTTATTTCGGAGGGGTAATAAAAATACTCTAAAATGGATTGCAGTGAGGGACGCCTGGGTGGCTCAGTCGGTTAAGCGTCTGCCTTCAGCTCAGGTCATGATCCCAGGGTCCTGTGATCAAGCCCCGCATCGGGCTCCCTGCTCAGCGGGAAGCCTGCTTCTCCCTCTCCCTCTGCTGCTCCCCCTGCTTGTGTGCTCTCTCACTCTCTCCCTTTCTTTGTCAAATAAATAAATAAAATATTTAAAAAAAATAGGAACACTCTTGCCCTCCATCTCAACACTTGCTATATATCATACTCTAGTTTATTTTTTCCCATAATACTGAGCACATCAGTGTGTGTTTGTGTGTGTGTGGTTTTGTTAATTTTTTCTTTCCTTCTTTGGAATGTAAACTCCTTAAGGCATGAGACTGTATCAGTTAGCCTTTTCAGCATGACAAATTACCTTCAAAATTTAGTGCCTTAAAATAACAACCATCTATTTTGTTCACAAGTCTGTGCTTTGACAATCTGGTAATAAATGAAGGTGGGAGGTTTCTCTGGTGTTAGCTGTGCTCACTCTTGCATTTGCACTCAGCTTCTGAGTCACTTGAGATCTGGCTCGTCCATGATGGCCTTAGCTGGGATGACTCTTGGTCTCCAGCAAGTGAGCCCATGTTTGTTTACGTGGCAGTTGCCCAGGATTCTGAGGGAGCACGTGGAAGAGTGCAAGGCCTCATGAGCTGTGTGGTCAGTTCAATCTGGCCTGTTTTATTGGTCAAAGCAAGTCACAAGCCAACCCAGATTCAAGTGGTGAGAAAGCCTCCAGACCTTTGTAGGAGAAGCTAAAAGTCAGACTGCAAAACAGTTCAGTAACTGTAGCATTTTTACAAATAATCTACCACAGACATTTCATCTGCTTTGTTCACTGCTGTGTCCCAAGCACATAGAACAGTGTCTGGCCCACAGGTCGTCCTGAAATATTAGTTGAACGAATGAATGAATCATCTGCCCACTATTCCTGAACCAGAGGCTGTCCCAGAAATTGCCTCTTTTCCATTGCAAATCCTTACAATGCAACATCTACTTGCAGGAAACCACATTGTTTGTGAATATTTGCATCTGGAGTTCTGTCTCTACTGTTCTGTGGAAGTTACAATCAGCTTCCACCATTTGCCTTCTCTCTTACTTAGTTCTCATAACGTCAGTGCAATTGTCCCCAGAAACAGTGAAGCATACCAGATTTCAGAAAATGCTTCTCATCCAAGGACCATAGAGAAGTTTCAAAACACTTCCTCCTCCACCTCCACAGCTATCCAACCTGTAAGATAGGTGAGTCCTATGATCTACTCCTTCCTTTCCCCGTTCCTCCTCCCAGCCAGCCTGTTACCTCTTCTTTCTTCAAACTTGAATCCAGCTGAGACACAACAGAACAACCAATTACCAATGCAAGATGTCTCCATGAAATCCTGCCCTGGGGAACTTTCCAAAAGCTGGACAATTGTGCAGTGTTACAGGTAGGCATCATAGAAATGACTGAATCAGTTATTGAAGTGTCTGGTGACCCAACTCATTTCCCCATCCCTGCCATTACCACAAAGCACAGTGAGATGGAAAATAGAAATAAGTCACTGCATAGTCTAGCCTCCTGGATCTAGATTTTCTAGGAAAATCTGGCTTAAGGATCAAACAGGTCTGCCATGGTTCTTGATAACTGGACTTGAAGAGTAAAGTGCTCTCCACTGGGTCAACTGGACACACTCAATCTTCTAGGCTTCATGTACCCTTACCACACTGCCCATCATGGTCTGTTTGGGTTACCCTCCTTGAAAGGCTGTTGTAGTACCTTGGAATTGTGGCCTCTCCAAAAAACAACATATTCCACTAAAAGAAAAGAAAAATGTATCAACAATCGGGGTATTGATCCAAGCATTGTTCTCTGAAGATCATTCCTCACATACTCTCCCAAATGACAAACTGTTTCAATACTGTGACATGTATCAATCCCTTTCCAAGAAGGCCCCTGCCATCTGGGGCTGGAAATTCTCTTAGCAGAGAACAAAGCTTTTTTTATATTTACAGATCAAGTTTAAAAAAAAAAAAAAAGACCCAGAGGAGAAGTCACTCTTGACTTCCCCTTTTCTGTCATTGCCCACATCTCCGAGGCACAAAGCCTTCTCTGCTTCTTCAACTCCCTCCCTCCTCACGTCCAGACACCAAGTCCTGCCAGTTCTTTCTTTGATGTCTAACTCGTTTTCCATGTCTTCTGCTGACATCTCACAATCAGGTCTTCATTATTTCACCTGCGTCACTGAAATCAACTCCAAACAGAACACTTCTGTCTTCATTCTTAATGATCCACACTGACTAACACTATAGTTCTAGTTTTTTAATCTGGAATTATAATGATTCCACATATGATCTCTAGCATTTTCTTCTATACCTACCCGCTGCTATGTTAATCTCTTGCTTTGGCTAAAGTGGTCTAATTGGTATTTCTGAAAGGATCTGCTATCCCAAATTTCAATAGTATATTGTGTGAAAATCACTTGGCAAAAACTTAAGCATTACATAAGTATGAATTATTCTGTCTTGTACCTACCCCTGATCAATCTTTTGTCAACATTTAATAGTTTAATAATTCTCTCCCTATTCATATGCTGTGCTCTTACTTTGTCAAAACATTCTTCCTCTTATCTAGCTACCCCCAACTCCCATTTCTCTGACTTTATAGATTCATCTTTTCTCACTCTTCCCAGACCCTTCTGATACAATGCATGGGAAGCCATGAACCTGAATCTTTTTCCAGGATCTCCACCTCCTCAACCAACCCAGGCTACCAGTATCCAGCAATGCAGTAACAAATTTCATCCCAGGCCCCCTCTTGACAAGAAGACAGGATCAGGTTGTCTTTGGCATCTCATAAAGAATGTCTGCCTTTTCATACCATCCCCATCCATGTGCCCACAGCTCAGTCCTGGATGCGTTATGCAGCTTTCCCTACCTAATCTTTCCTACCCACCCCCAGCTCACAGTGATCTTTGTCCCCTGAATTCTTACAGAGCCAAACTCTTGTGACTTGCCCTGTTGAGATCATATTAATATTCTACCAATAGTATTCCATTAGCCTTCGTAGCTTGTTCTTATATACCCTAATAGGTTGGAAACTCCTTCAAGGTGACAAAAGTATCTTATATTAATTTGTAGACCCATGTGTCAACATTATTTAATGGAGCCTGACACGTGGTGGCTCCTAATTTGTTATCCAGGCTTGTTAGTCACACTGGAAGTGAATGATAATGATTTTCTTTCTCAATTTGAGTGTTGATAGAGACTCAGGAAGGCCTGTAGAAAACAGAAAACCATTGTCCCCTTGGAGGAATAGATGCCAGAGCAGAGAACAAGGGCCAAGAAGGGAGATACCCAGAATCTAAAAGACAAATGTTCCAAAGGCATCATTTTACTCAAGGTCAGGGACACATTAATGGAACAGTTTTCAGATGAGAAATTCTAGACAGCTTTTCTTCTCCCCATTCCCCTGTCTTTACTCTTCATTATTGGGAGAACATGTGTATACATATAGTGTATGTACAAGGCTTCCTGCAGCTTCAGAGTGCTCTCTTCTGGGGCCAAAATATCCCTGACCTTTGTGTTCCCCATGGGTTGTACCGGGGCTCAGCATGCCCTGCAGCCATCATTCTGATAGCAGAAAGCAGTGGAATTAACAAACATACCATGGGAAACAAGAGGCATTGCTAATGATTCTAACAGGGGGAAAAGAGAGCATAAAAATTAATTTTAGCATAGTAATAGATCTTCCATACAGAACCCCACTATCAAGTGAGACCCAGACAGAAAGGAAAATGCCTCTCCACCTTTAATTGAGTGACAAATGCCAAAACAATGCATTGCTTTACTTGAAACGAGGGGAGGCTATTTTCTTCTAGCTACAAGTTGTGGGAAGACAGAGGAGGGGCATCAGACTGTCCACTGCTTTAAAAACACAGGATGTGGTTGTGTTTGTTGCTTTCACCAGAGGCTGCATTTCTCTTCTGCATGGCCTCCACCCTGTCCATATTAATTAGACAGATGTCTAAGTCTTAACTGTAGGTGTCAGTCAGGGAAAATTCATGGTTTCATGGCTAAACGATGAGACGTGACCTCTCTTTTCAGAGACAGGATTTTTTAAAAAAGAAATCACTCATTTAGAATGAGTTTCATATCCCTGATCTGTATAGCAGAATCTTCTCCTGATGATTGTATTTTTTCACTTCAATTTTTATTTTTTTATTTATTTTTTTTTTAAAGATTTTATTTATTTATTTGACAGAGAGAGAGACAGCGAGAGAAGGAACACAAGCAGGGGGAGTGGGAGAGGGAGAAGCAGGCTTCCCGCCGAGCAGGGAGCCCGATGCGGGGCTCGATCCCAGGACCCTGGGATCATGACCTGAGCCGAAGGCAGTCGCTTAACCAACTGAGCCACCCAGGCGCCCCACTTCAATTTTTAGATAATACAAATAAATACAAGTAGATAGTAATTCCGATTAAAATACAGATGCATGGGTTACTGATATCGGTTTATTG
Source organism: Leptonychotes weddellii (assembly GCF_054177405.1). Taxonomy (NCBI): domain Eukaryota; kingdom Metazoa; phylum Chordata; class Mammalia; order Carnivora; family Phocidae; genus Leptonychotes; species Leptonychotes weddellii. The sequence continues at coordinate 97,631,763 of NC_138375.1, read as the reverse complement.
TAGCATTACCATTAATAAAGTCCTTTATTGTCACAGAGAAAAGTGAAGGCCAATTTTGATGCATATATACTTTGTCTTAATACAAAGACTAAAAGAAATAAAAAGCATCAGGGGCTGTTGACTGCTGTGCACTTATTCCCCAAATTTCTCTATTGCCTTGGCAATTATGCTCCAGTTGGATGCTCCTTCCTCATTTTGATGTAATTCCTCCGAAGTAGGAAGAATAAATGTCCAAAAACCATTGCCATACAGTTCTGTAAGAGATACAAATAAATGGAAGACTCAAGACTTTGAATGTAATACTTGCTGGCCAAGGCATAATTTGGATAAACAAATTTTGAACTTGAATTATTTTACATATATAATTCGTTCTAAAATTAAGGAAGACACACAGAAAAGTGCATTTTCATACAGCTGTACTGAAATTATTGTGAGCAAAAAAATTGAATTTTCAAATGAATAATTTTTGGACTGAAGAAGTCTACCTTAGCCCCTTATCAGCATTACATATGCATAAACAAACCATCCACGAGTGTCCAGAGTTCTTATACTTTATCTTAACTGGATGTGATGCTTATTCTCAGTTTCAGTTAGAGAAAAAGATACCAAATGGAGGCTTTGTTCTGTTGACAAGAGAATGGCTTCAGTGATAGAGCTGTCTTTTCACCTTCTTAATCCTAAACACAGGTGAACTTTCCATTGGCAACTTTTGCAACACTGTTCTCAAAACAGCCGACGCAATCATTCAAAAGGTCCAGTTGAAGGGAGAGGAGAGTAAAAATCAGTAACTTTGTGCAATTACTGGAGAACGCAACCGTTAGTCATCAGAAAATTAGAGGCTACATCTAACTAACAAACCTCTTGATCCCAGTCCTGTGGATGGAAATTTACATTCAAAAGGAGCACCAAAATCACTTCCCTTCTGGGGGCAGTAAAGATTAGAACTGTTTCTCAGCAGAAGTGGCAAGGTTGAAAGAGTAACTTTTGTGGGGGAGAAAGCTTGGAGTGCTCCACATATTCAAATGGCAAGAAACTGGTTTGTCCTAGACCTGTGGCTCACATCAGGCCAAGGATGTGAAACCTAACCCTGTACAAGATTCTCAGGGACTCCTCAGCGAGAGTACCCCTAACTAGTCTTTGAGGCCCCATTATTTAAAGTAACTGCCTGTGAAGTCACAGACGGTACTAAACCTATCGGGGCCCATTTGATTGGAAGCCTGGAATTCCTATTTGGAAAGCAAAATCCTGGTAACTGTGTGCTGGACGTCCTACAGAATAAATCCCGTGTAGTGTTAGGACGCGCTTAGCGGAACTATTCTATCCCAAAGGACAGGCGGTAACTAGGTGGAAGGAGTCTCCATCCTTTGGATGAAACTGCCCTTTCGGCTTCCACGAGCAGCGCCATCTGCAGGCCGGGCCGCGCGCACTGACGTCTCCTCCCTCTTAAATGCCCGACACCACCCCCTTTGGCTTCCTCCGTCCCGCTCCTCCCGCCGGACCTAGCTCCAGCGGCTTCCGCAGACCCCCGCGGTTTATCCGCCCTTCTGCGCGTCCCGCGGCGTAGGCGGAGGAATGGCTGCAGTTGGTTGAGTTCCTTGCGCGCGCGCCGAGCGCACACCAGACAGCCCCTGGCTGCGGAGGCGCGGGGCCGGTAGGCGGCCGGGCGGCCAGAGCACACACACCTTGGCCGGCGGGCCCAGCCCGCGGTAGGTAAGTGTCGACTCCAGAACGTGCAGACGCGCCAGCAGCCTATACAAACAAGTCCGTTCTCCCTTCCCACTGACTGTCAGTTTCTTTGGTGAGTGCTGACGCCAAGGCAAGCACGGATAAAAAATCGTTCCGCACTCCCTCCTCGCTCTCCCCCACTGGCCCAGCCTTGCTTGTACTTACAAGTCCACTCTAAGAGACAGCTTCTGGCCACTTGTTTGGAGTCCAAGAAAACAGAGCCTGGGGGCTGTGCGCGGAAGAGTTACTCTGCAAGTCTACATAGAGGGGGCGGGGATTACCAGGGACACCACAGTCAATGGGAAAAACAGACCCTCCAGCTTTTCCCGACTAGCAAACCTATGCAGAGGGACTAAGGGGGTCATAAAGAGAAGCTGGAAAGAAGGGATGAAACTGAAAAATAAAAGTGAGTTTCCAGGGAGAGGGCGGGACAGAGTTGGGAATAGGGAATGAAGCAAACTCCTGAACCTTAAATCCAAGTTCTGGCAATGGGGCGATCAGGTGGGAGCCGTTAGTGGACGCGGCAGCTGGGTGTACTGTTTTTCTGTGTAGATTGTTTGCCTTGAACGGCTGAGGCTTAAACTTCCGCCGCGAAGATTTGGGTGCAGAAGAGGGACGAGGCAAGTGCAGGGATCAGAACTGATTCTGAGGCCAAAGTCTGAGCCAAGGTCGCTTATCACAGATCGGGGAGTTTCCCAAGCCCTCCAGACCCTCCGCTGGGGCTCTTTGCACAAAGAGCACTCCCTCCGTCCGAGCAGGGGATTGGGCGACGGGGGAGGAGGGACGAGGTCTGGAAGCGGGGGACCCCGAGCAGCCGAGAAAGAGGAAAAGTAGCGAGGTGTTGATTCCAGAGGGCTGGAGGAGGCAGAGAGGATGGGGCGGGCCTACTCGCCGACTACTCCACCATCATCGGCGGCAGAACTTGCACTTGATGATCTTCTTAAACGCGTTTTGGAAGTCTTTGTTGAAGTAGGCGTAAATGACAGGGTTGAGCAGAGAGTTGGAGTAGCCCAACCAGTTGATTATGGCGCCCAAAAGGGTGGGCATGTGGCAGCTGCTCTCGCAGAAGGGCAGGACCAGGGCCACGATGAAGAAGGGCAGCCAGCAGAGGATGAATGTGCCCATGATGATGCCCAGCGTCTTCACCGTTTTCCTCTCTCTGGCCAGGGCCATCTTGCGCTTGGCCTCCGCGTTGCGCTCATTCTTCTTCTCGAAGGAGGCGGGGGCGCAAGGGATAGCACCCGCCTCGCTGGGCAGCGGCAGGTGCTCTTTGGAGTTGCCCACCCGGTGCACTTCAATCACCTCCAGGGCGGCGCCCTCGTCACCCTGCCTCATGGCGCCATTGGTGCACAGAGCCCCCCCTGCCTTGTTCTCCACACCCTGCCTCCATTCTCTGCTCCCCGGCTCGCCGTTTACACTCTTCTTGGGCTGTGGGGCTGGCGACACCCCAAAGCGGGTGTCCGCTCCCTTCTCCACCTTCTTGACTGTTTTGCGGATGCGGAAGCGCGCAGCTCGGAAGATGCGTCCGTAGAGAACCAGCATGAGCAGCAGCGGGATGTAGAAAGCGCCAAAGGTGGAGTAGATAGTGTAGCCGTGGTCCTTGCTAATCGTGCACGCGTCGGGGTCCGAGCGGTCTTCGGGGGTGCGCCAACCCAGCATGGGCGGGATGGAGATAAGGAAGCCAATGAGCCAAGTGAGCGAGATGAGCGCAGCGGCGCGCCGGGGCGTCCTCTTGTTCACGTAGTCGATGGGGTCCGTGATGGCCCAGTACCTGTCCAGTGCAATGGCGCACAGGTGCAGGATGGACGAGGTGCAGCACAGCACGTCGAGGGCAATGAACAGGTCACAGGTGACCTGCCCCAGTGTCCATTTGTTGAGCACCTGGTAGAGCGCAGCCATGGGCAGCACCAGCACCGACACCATGAGGTCGGTGACAGCCAGCGAGCCGATGAGATAGTTGGCCACGTTCTGCAGGGAGCGCTCCAGGGCGATGGCGGCCACCACGCACGCATTGCCCAGCACCGCGCAGAAAATGAGCGTGCCCAGCAGCAGTGAGGTGATCACTTGGTAGCTGAAGGTCACGTCGGAGACGCCAGTAGCGTTGCCGCGTGTCCCGAAGGGACCCCCGGACACGGTGGTGTTGTTGCCCTGTCCCGGGCTGAGCACATCCATGCCTGCGCGCCCGGCGGGGGGAGGGGGAGGGGAGAAAGTGCTGCGTTAGGATCCCCCTCTCCCCTCCCCCTGGGGTCTTCCACCCCTCTCTCCTGGGGAGTTTCAGGTGGAGGGAATGCAGGGACTCAACGGGAAGTTCTTACTGCTCAGGCGAGGGCATCTCCGAGGAGCAGCTTCCAGGCGCTCCCTGAGACTCCAGCTGGGAAAGGAGTTCGCCAGAGAACAGCTCCGGGACCTCTGGGCGTTGGAGAGGTGGCTGGAACGTCTGTTTCTCACTGTCCATTTTACTTTGCCGCTGCCCAACTGGCTGCCGGAGCTGGAGTCTCCCCACTAGCAAACAGTCTTCAATCTTAGAAGTATCTGGAATAGAGAAGCCTCGTCCTCTAGGGTCACTCTGTGACTCTCCTCTTCCTGCTTCTCTCCCTTTCTCTTTTCTACTCTCTCTTCCTGTCTCCTCTCTAGAAAGCTTTCTCCCCCTCTTTCTCCCTCTCCCTTCTCTTTCAGTCTCCCTCTTTCTTCCCCTTTATCCTTCCGTGTGTCGCTCCGACAGCTCTGAGAGTGTCCCTCCCTCCCACGTTAACCCTCCCCTCCTAACACTTCCCCAACCCTGAGTGTCTCTCTCCTCTGGGTCCCCGCCCACCTCTCCCTCTAGCTCAGCGTCTTTTCGTTCTAGCCCCTTTTGGTCGGCAGAGATTCAGAATTCCCTTCCACCGGATCTGCCGCCGGTCAGACCAATATTAGAACATATAACTCCGCCTCTCACCCAGCTAAACTCGAGAGGAGAAAAAAATCCTAACTATCCGTTGCTTCATATTTCTGTCAAATTATTAAGTAGAGTTAGCAGCAACAGAGTGGCAATAGGAAATGAGAAAAGGAGTCACATGGAGCCTGAACGGGGAGGTAGACAGTCCTGGGTTCGTCTGTAAATTATTGTTAATTGATGGAAAGAAGACAAAGTGTTTCTTAGCATTTTAAATAAGCCAGCCCGTTCATTATCTGACAGTCCAGCCTGACTCCCTTGGGGAGGATGTTGCCTGTGGCTTTATTTATTTTTTTAACCTTGGGTAATTGGGGGGAAAGGAATTATAAAGGACGTGTCAACGGACAGGTAAACACCTGCATCTCAAAGTGAAGGAAAAAAACTCAATTCGGTATGTATTCTACACACATACACATGCCTTTCCATTACCATTACCTTTTTAATTTCAATAAACATTGCCATGTTTCATAGCTTTGTGGAGAGTAAATGTAGGGAAGGGAATCTTTTGCCTGTATTCTGTAAATAAGATTGGGCATTTTATATGGCCTTTTGCTTCTTCTTTACCTGAACCTGCAAACCTCTAGGGGAACTTGGTGGAACCCCTGGTCGCTGGCCCATAGTTTCTCTTAAGAGCTGATATCGGCTTCAGCACTTGGGACAGCTCTAGGCAATAAGGGCTTATATCGCCACCTTCCGGCAAATGCTTTTGAGAGCCCACCTAGAAACCCTTGGCTTGCAGAAATGAAGCAGGTATTGAGGCAATCCCATAACTCCATGGAAGAAAAATACGGTTATTAAAAGTAATATTGAATTTTGTATTACTTCTTCTATTTTCTTTAAAAATTTCTTTTATTGCCCTCTTTTGCTCTTAATCTTGTATATCAAGCCTATTCTATTCTCTAGCTCTTTTTAGAAAGCCCGCAGAACCAGCCATTCAGAAGTTATATCTAGGAACGAGGTATTAAGAGACCTAGGCAAATATCTTCACTTGTGTTGGTTTTGTGCTGACAAAGGCTGCACTTTGTAACTCATACACTTACATACATTCACTAATGGGGGGAAAACAGTAGTGGATTTTGCAAAGGGGAATGACAACATAGAAAATAAATAGACTATTATGGGTTGGTTCTAAGCTGTTTCTTTTACCAAGAAAGGCACATTTAATCCCATCTGAATATAGGTAAAGAATGGGACTCCCAATCTCCTAGGAAAAAAAACATGTAACACATCAAAGTTCACTCGTAGATGCTGATTACATGACTCAAGCGAAGGAAAAGCACAGAATGCAATCCTACAAGCAGATGTGACTAGGTATGACTCTAGTTAACGTGCACAGATTCACCTCAGATAGCAATAGTCTTGATACTGTCTTCAAATTTGAGCTGAATTTTATGACTTTGAATTCTCCAAGACCAAACAAAAGAGCAATCACCAAAGTGTCAAAGAAAATCTAATTGGGCTGAGGCATACAGTACAGGGCAATGTGTTTGGGGATGGATTGTTTTACAACGCAGTGCTGGGCACAGTTCCCACTCAATCATTTCAGCATGCCACAATAATGAACCTGACATTTATAATGATTCATGGCATTGAAAAGAAAGAGATAAGTATACACAGCAATACTGGCTACAGACTCTGAAATGTCTTTTTAAGATTTGTGAAGGTACTGATTCCCCTTTTTAAATATCCTCACAAAAATGGAACTAAATAGCTTTATTACAGTACAGTTGCAGGCTCAGAAATTATAGTAGGAAAATAACTAAAATATGGATTCTCCAAAGATGAAATTTTGGAAATAGAGTTGATAACATAAAAGAAAAGTAAAATAAAAGAAATTTAAATTTTAAAAAGTAAACATATACATATCAAAGGCATCCTTAAATAGGAATCCTGTCAAACTTAGTACATACAAATATATGTCAGTAAATATGTCACTCAGGAATATATATTCATTGATTGGATCCCATGTGGTTTAATAACTGACATATTTATTTTTTCCTTTTCAGGAAAGCTAAAATTATTTAAATCTGGAATTAATTATATTCATGAAGTCTGGTATTTGCTATTCTGCTATAATAGTCTACAATGCAGCATTTTTATAAGTTGAAAAAAATCTCAAGTACTTCATGTCTTCCATAGGAATAACGTACATAATATTTCAAACATTTCATTTCTTTTTTTTTATAACAAGATTTTTAGGCACTCTTATGAACACTAAGAAGAAAATAGAAATATGAAAAGGATATACAGCACTGACTATGGTACCATAACCTTTAAGTGACCAATAGTTAGCTTATGTAACCTTTGTTGAACTAATACTACTGTGATAGATACTAAAAGCACAATGATATTGCATTTCCTCATGTTCACACTTTGCCATTCTTCTAAATTTAACCCTTAAAGACACAGAATCCCAGATATGCCAAAAGAAAATGGTACAAACAAAAGATCTGGGTAGTTAGGCTCTTGTTCTTCAAGGCCTCTGAAATTATCCTGAAGAAAAGCTAGCCTTAAAGTAGATGTATTGATGACATCACTTGAAAACAAAACTTGCAGTCATTATGCTTTTATTTCTTGTTTGAACTTACTAGATGCAACTTGTCAGTTATGGATCTGGAGTATGATACACCATCCATCATGTACTTTCCTGAGCTCAATCCTTCTACTCTGCTTTCTTTCTGACAATATTTTCAGAGCTCATTTCTGAAAGAATAAGAGCATAGTTGAGATGAGAAAAATGTTTGGAGTGTAAGCTCAATATTTCCCTGTTATTCTAAGGATAGTTGGAAATTCTCTAAAATAGTTTATGAGACATAAAGATTTGTAACATTTTCACAGGAAATTTGATACAAGCCCTGCATTTCAATGTAGTTTTTTGACCAGGGACATAAGATAAAAAGATATTAAGCTGATAATATACTAAAAAAAGATATTTGCTGTAAAATCTGAATGTGCTGTCATTACTGAAGGCTCAGTAGTGTTTGGGGCTTCTCAGTAATTGAATTATGTTTATCCATAATCCCCAAATCATGGCTGATTTTTCTACTAATGAGGAAATAACTTATATAGTCAAGAGTTGAAAATGTACTTAGGAGATTACAAAAGTGATTTTTAAAAGCTCCTATTAAAAAGTTTTTATTTTTTTTCAAGTGGAAACTAGGAGAGTTTTTTTTTTTTAAGTAAAAATACCATTCTGAACTTAATTTTCCCCAATCATCAAATAGTAAAGCAAAAGGGCAATTGTAGTTCTTCCAGAACTGTGGGTTTTTACTGGAATTCACTAGAAAAAAAAAATAAACTTCCAAGAGAGGTGTTTGCTTAAATAATTTAGGATATGTGGTCCTCTGATTATCAGTGAGAATTAAGTGGTCATCTATAAAAAAGTACAACCAAAATGCAAGAGAAAAAATTCTCCTGTAAAACTGAGCACACTTTTTTTGTGTGTCAGTCCTCACCATGCCCCTTCCTCTGATGGTATCATTCCTTCACTGCCATTTGTATGTCAGGCATTTCTGAGAGGCCCAGAACTGCACTTGGTTTTCAGTACCAAAGCACAAACAGTGGAGCCTCAGTCTCTGCTCCTGAGAATCATTTAAGATTGGCTTGGTTCATTTAACAAACACGCTAAAACCACAGCATATGGAGAGTGAAAAAAATGTAACATGTATTCACTAGGTGTGTGACCTTGGGCAAGTTGATTAACCTTCTTGCTTCCTGAGTAGGAAAATGAATGTGACTATAAACTTGTGAAGATTAAATGATATCAATAAATACCCAATAAATGTGAAACAATAACAATAGTAATAGTGCTGCAAATATAAATATTAATTCTCTCTCTCCTGACAACTGCTGAGCATGGGGAGAAGGAGAATTAGGTAGGCTTAGTGCAAGAGCAAGAACTTGAAAAAAAAAATCACCCTCTCAGGTGAGAATTTATTGTGAAAACAGTTTGCACATGGATGTGACATTCTTCCTATTCCTTAAAGTGTTTGGTAAGCTTGCAATTCTTTGGGAAATTCTGAATACAAGATAAGTGAAGGAAGATGTAAGCTCTGCATTCCAGAACTTGCTGACTTAAATCAGAAGTTATTGAAAGGGAAAAAAAAACAGTGTCAACAGAAGTTCAATAATCACTTTTGAATTGGAGTCTGTCCTTTTTTCTGGGAGCTTAACCATTTGTTCAAAAGCATAAAATAAATAATTAAATCCATAGCTCCAGTATAAGGTATAAAACTATGGTAAAAAAAAAAAAGTCAATACTTTTGTTATAAGTAATTAAGAAATTATAGTGGTGGGTGTTAGTAAATGTACTTTCCTGAGCTCAATCCTTCTACTCTGCTTTCTTTCTGACAATATTTTCAGAGCTCATTTCTGAAAGAATAAGAGCATAGTTGAGATGAGAAAAATGTTTGGAGTGTTAGCTCAATATTTCCCTGTTATTCTAAGGATAGTTGGAAATTAAATTCCATCTAATGATTATTTGAAACAAAATTTAATTACTGCATTAATCTATCAATAGTTGGAGGGAAATGTCTACATTTTTGTTAGCTTTGGCAAGTAACATTTTTGTTATAAAGCTAAAGCCAATATTCAATGCATTATTTTTATCTTCTTTAAAAACATGCTCCTTATATAAAAGCAACAACTATGCTCTATTGAAGCAGTAATATGTTAGTTGGTAATAGTGACTCAGGGCCACAGTTTTGGATTCAAATGACTACTCTGTCATTTATTAGACTTAAAATTTTCCTTAATTTTTTTCATTTTATTATGCACTAAATAAGATATACCAAAAGTATAAAGAATAATATAGTGTAAAGATTACTACAGTAAATATATAAATATACATTAATATTTAAATGATCATAATACTTAAGAACAAGAATAGTATGATTCCATTGAAGTCCCTGTTTGCTCTTGAATTGTTAATCACTCTCATGAATGACTTCATACTTCTACATCATCTGTGTGTCACTACGTAGTACAGAAATGATATCATTCTCTATACATTCTTGTGCAACTTTCTTTTTTTTGCTCAACATGATCTTTGTGAAATTCATCTGTATTGAAACAAGCACCTCTAGTTCATTTATTTTCATTGTTGTGTAAATTTAGATTGTATGAATAAGACCACAAATTATTTATCCATTCTCTGTCTAGTGAGGCTTTAAGCCTTCTCCAAATATTTGCTTTTATAAACAGTACTTCAATGAGCATTCATGTGCATATCTTTTTTTCTATCTTAGAGTAAACTAGATTAACACTTTTCAAACAAATCATATGGGGACCTTGCTTAAATGCTGATTATGACACCTTAGGTCTGGGGTGGGGCCCAAGACTCTGCATTTCTACCAAGCTCCTGAGTGACACTGATCTCGCTGATTCACAGACTGTACTTAGGGTAGCAAAGATCTGAGCATCCAGAGTGGAATTATTGGGTTCTATGCTACTTTAGTAGATTTAGCCTATTCTTCTCCAGCTTGGTTGTATAAAATTGCATAATCACTGTTGTGGGTTGAATTGTGTCACCCAAAAGGATTCAGTGTCTGTTAATGTGAACTTTTTTGGAAATGGGATCTTTGCAGATGTAATCAAGTTAAGGTGAGGTCATATACAATTAGGGTGGGCCCTAATCAAAAGACTGATACTCTTATAAGATAAGGGAAATTTGGACAAAGACACAAATAGAGGAGAACCCTATGAAGACACATAGACACACAGGGAAAAACACTGTGTGAAGACAGAGACAGGAATTGGAGTTACGCTGCCAGGTAATGCCAAGGACCACAGGCAATCACCAGAAACAGACAAATCTCCCCATCAGAGAGTTTATGCTGTGCCAACACTTTCATTTCAGATGGCTTGCATCTGGAATTGTGAAACAATACATTTCTGTTGGTTTAAGTCACCCAGTTGGTGGCACTTTGTTATAGCAGCCCAAGGAAACTAATGCAATCACCAAAAATGTATATGTTTTCATTGCTTCATCAAGATTGAATGTTGTTTCATGTTTCCTTGCTGTGAATAATTGGATCATAGTTTTTGCTTACCTTTAAACTGGGTTCTTTGTTGTCTTTTTTTTAACTTACTGATATTTAAAGTCCAATATCTATTATGGGTATTAATTTTTTTGTCATTTGTATTATTGAAGATATTTTCTCCCAAACTTTGGCTCGGATTTTCACTTTTTAAAAGTGTCTTTTGATAAATTTACATTTTTCAATTTAATGTTAATGAGTATTTCTGATTTTGTTCTGTGCATTTCGTGTTTTGCTTAAAAACTTTTTCTACCTTAAGTTCATAAAGATAAGAGTCAACAATTTTTTCTAGTTTCATATTTAATTCATCAATTCACCTAGATTTGGCTTTTGAGTATATCATGTGAGGTAGGCATATGCTTCAATTTTTACTGTAAGAGTTCACAATTACTTAATACCATTTATTCAATGGTCAATCCTTCTTTCCCTGTTTTATAGAGTCTCCTCCATCATACATCATGTTTTCACATACAGACGAGTGTGCTGGGCTCTCTATTCTCTTCAGTTAGCCTGTTTGTCAATCTCTATTCTAAAAAATACGGTGTCTTAATTTTTTAAATAAATTTAATATCTTGTAATATCTGCTCTTTATTCTTCCTTAAAAGTTTTTTTGGCTAGAATTGGCTTTTTATTTTTACATATTAACTTTGAATCAACTCTTCCATCCCACCCCGATATGTCTACACAAAATTGTTGTGGAATTTTCGAGGAATTTTGATAATTTGGAAAGAACAAACATCTTTATGATGTTGAATCTTACACATTAATCTTCTTATCCATTTATTCAGCTCTCTTTTGCATTTCAGTAAAATTTTTAATTTTCTCAATTAATGGCATGAACAGATTTTGTCAGATTTTTTCCTCCCTAGGTACCTTATTCTGTTGTTATTGTGGTTGTGTTTGTATAGGTTGTAGCTAACGTGAATGGTATATTTTTAAAAATATATTTTCAATTGTTGCAGGTATCTAGAACGTGGTTAACTTTTTAAATTGGTTTACCTTTGGTGTACTTAATTTTAAGCTATCTGTAGATTTTCTTTGCTTTTCTATGTTTACAACTAAATAATCTACAAACATTACAATGTATCTTTCTGTTTAAGCTTTTTGCACTTAGCTTTTTGTTTCCTAATGAGCTTTCTAGAACTGCAGTTTAATATTTCAGAAATGCAGTAATAGAGAGCATACTCATCTCATTCATGATACTAGGGACAATATTTCTAATGCTACACCACATGGTATGTTTCTGAAAGGTACACCTAATCAGCTTGAACGGTTCTATTTTCAATTTTAGTCCTAGACTTATGTCACTAATATTTTGTTTTAGGTTTTATATCTAAATCCACGAATGAGATTTGTCTACAAGTTTCCCTTCTTGTACTGTCCTACTCTGACATATGGAGTATTCCCTCATTTTGTGCTTTTTGAAATAGTTTTTATAAGAATTCTGTTATCTGTTTGATAAAACTATTTGGTAAAACTTGTCTATAAAAATATTTGGACCTGATTTTTCTTTGTGAGTATGTATAACTCCTGATGCAATCACCTTCAGGCTACAAGATAACTCAGGCTTTCTAATACTTCTAGAATCAATGTTAAGTTATAGTTTTCTTTAAAAAAAATGTTTATACAATGGAATATTACTCAGCCATCAAAAATAATGAAATCTTGCCTTTTGCAACCACGTGAATGGAACTAGAGGGTATTATGCTAAGTGAAATAAGTCAGAGAAAGACAAATACCATATGATTTCACTCATATGTGGAATTTAAGAAACAGAACAGATGAACATAGGGGAAGGGAAGGAAAAATAAAATAAGATAAAAACAAAGAAGGAGGCAAACCGTAAGAAACTCTTAACTATAGGAAACAAACTGAGAGTTGCTGGAGGGGAGCTGGGTGGGGGGATGGGGTAACTGGGTGATGGGCATTAAGGAGGGAACTTGATGTAATGAGCACTGGGTGTTATGGGCAACTGATGAATCACTAAGTTCTACCCCTAAAACTAATAGTACACAATATGTTAACTAACTTGGATTTGAATCTAAAATAAAATAAAATATACAAACTCCCAGTTATAAAATAAATAAGTGGTAGAAATGTAATATACAACACTATGACTATTAACACTGCTATGTGATATGTCAGAAATTTAAGAGAGTAAATCCTGAGTTCTTATCACACACACAAAAAAAGTTTTTATTTTTACTAAGTTGTTTAAATCAATGAACTTCTCCTTATCTGCAGTAAATATCCTATTTTCATCCTTAATGTTATTTGTGTGAGACTTTTCCAATTTATTTTTGATCAATCTCAACAAATAGTATTTATTCTCTTTTACTGGTTTTATGAAAGATGCAACTTTTATCTTTGTTGATCCTCTTCACTGTTTTTTATTTGCTTTATTTCTTTTATCTTTATTATGTTTTGTCTTCTTCTTAGGGAATACTGTTATTTTTCTAACTGATAAGTTTTGCAATTAGCTTATTAAATATGAAATGTTTTTTAGCATAGGAATTTAGAAATATATATTTCCTTTGAAACTGCATTTTAGCTACATCTAACAAATTTTGACATAAGCTATTATCATTATTCAATTCTAGCTATTTTCTGTTTTCCATTATTATTTCAAAAATGGGTAATTTGGAAGCAGGACCCTGAGCTCACCCCATCCCATGTTTAAAACTAGATGTCATCCACATCCAAGTCAATAAACCAGACAGTAATCTAAAGACTGGCAGAACAAACTCCACAACTAAATATAGAGGAGAAGCTGCATCTGAAAGGTTAGGAAGGTCAGAAAGGCAGAGGGAGGCTGCCCACAGTAGAGAGGGAGGTGCCCGATGGGGGGGGCAGAGAAAAAGGCCCTTGCACCAGGGAGCTCACTCAGGGAAGACTAATCCCCATAACTGTTTGGCTTTTAAACCCAGAGGGGCTGAATTCTGTGAGTTTTTAAAACCAGTGGGACTTGAAGCCTGGAGCTTTAAAATTCAGCTGATTCAGCACTTCCTGAGCCAGGAGAGTGAGTGATAGCTGGGACGCTGCCCTTAAAAAGACAGCAGTCTGCTCAGAGAAGCAACATAAAAACGGCATTTTACACAAAGCCCAGGACAAACAGGAGACAGATACGATTTTGGAGCATGTTGGGGGACTTCTTTGAAAATGAAGGAGCTCATAGGTGCCATTTTTCCCCGGCCCCCCAGCATGAACACAGAGCCACCTGCAGGAGGCAGAGCTGCACAGACACTTGAAGCCTTGATCCAGGGCTCATGGCAAATTTTGTTAAAACTGCTCCCACACCCCACCCAGCTAACAGCTGCCACCATGTGCCCAGCCCAGCTGAAGCGCAGCTCCCAGGCATGGGCCTCCAGCCACTGTTGCACTCTGTGCCCAGCCAGGCCAGCCATCATGGCACACCATGTCCAGCCTTGTGCTCTCAGCCATCCCAGCACATGGCCCCCAGTTGCCACAGCACTTCAGGGGACTCAGCATAGGACTAGTGGCCCAACACAAATTTTGCTAACACTGCCGTGCCTCCCCATTCCCAAATTTCCCAGCAGGCCTGCCCCCTCAGAGCTGACTTGCCTGGGACCCACTAACACCATAGAGAGCAACAACAGCCCACAAGAGGCAGAGAGTCAGTGCAAATGATTGAAAGGAAAAGTGACTTCAGACAAAACAGCACTGAAAGGAAAAGTGACTTCAGACACAACAGCACCAAAGCAGCACACATAGGATACTCTCCTGAAGGGCCAGATTCTGCAGGGCATTCAAGGACCTCTTGTTCATAAAGTCATTATTTTCAAGAGCAGAAGAAAGATATGGCTGACTTGACTAACATATGGAAATAGATGGGCAGACAAAGTGAGAAACCAGAGAAATTTATCCAAATGAAAGAACAGAACAAAGACAAGGCCAGAGATCTAAGCCAAACAGATATAAGTAATGTGCCTGATAGAGAATTTAAAACAATGATCATAAGGATACTCAGTGGACTTGAAAAAAGAATGAAAAACATCAGTGAGACCCTGAACACAGAGATAAGGAATAACATAGCAGAGAGAAAGGGCTCAATAAATGAAATGAGAAATATGCTTGATACAATAAATAGCAAGCTGGAAGAATCAGAGGAACAAACTAGTGACCTTGAAGACAGAGTAATGGAAAGTAGTTAGCTGAACAAAAGAGAGAAAGAAGAATTATACAAAATGAAGAGACTTAGGAAACTCAGTGACTCCATCAAACATAGCAACATTCATATTATACAAATCCCAGAAGAAGAACAGAGAGAAAATGGGGCAGAAAATTTATTTGAAGAAATAATAGCTGAAAACTTCCCTAATCTGGGGAAGGACACAGATATCCAGATCTAGGAAGCACAAAGAACTCCCATCAAAATCAACAAAAGCAGGTCAACACCAAGACATATTATAATTAAATTTGCAAAATATAGTGATAAAGAAAAAATCTTAAAAGCAGTTAGACAAAAGAAGTCATTAACTTATGAAAGAAAACCCATAAGGCTAGCAGGAGATTTTTCAGCACAAATTTTGCAAACAAGAAGGTAGCAGCATGATATATTCAAAGTGCTGAATGGAAAAATTCTGCAGCTACAAGTGCTCTACCCAGCAAGGCTATCATTCAGAATAGAAAGGAGAAATAAAGAGTTTCCCAGACAAACAAAAAGGAAAGGAGTTCGTGACCACTAAACCAACCCTGCAAGAAATATTAAGGCAGACTTTTTGAGTGGAAAGGAGAGACCAAAAGTGACAGTATGAAGGTAGGAAACACAACAACACTAAAAATGAATATTTCTGTAAAAAAATCAATCAAGGAACTCACACACAAAGAAAGGATATAAAATATAATAGTATATACCTAAAACATTGGGAGGAGAGGAGAAAAGAATGGGTTCAAATTTAAACAACCATCAACTTAACATAGACTGTTATATGCAGAGGATATTATATACAAACCTAATGGTAACCATATATCAAAAACCACTAATAAATATGCAAAGAATAAAAACAGAGAAATCCAAATATATCACTAAAGAAAATCAGCAAAACATGAAAGAGAGAAAGACAAGAAAGGATCAGAGAAAATCTTCAGAAATAACCACAAAACAAGTAATAAAATGGCAATAAATACATATGTATCAATAATTACTTTGAATGTAAATAGACTAAATGCTCTAATCAAAACATATAGGATGACAGAATGGATAAAAAAAACAAGACCCATCAATATGCTGCCTACAAGAGACTCATTTTAGACCCAAAGATAGCTGCCGATTGAAAGTGAGGGGATGGAGAAGTATCTACCATGCAAATGGTTGTCAAAAGAAAGTCAGAGTAGCAATTCTTATATCAGACAAAATAGAATTTAAAACAAAGACTGTAACAAGAGACAAAGAAGGACACTATATAATAATAAAGGGGACAATCCAACAAGAAGATATAACAATTGTAAATATGCACCCAACATAGGAGCACCCAAATACATAAAATTGTTAACAGCAAACATAAAGGAACTGATCTATAATAATACAATAGTAGCAGTGGACTTTCACACCCCCACTTACAGCAGTGGATAGATCATCTAAACAGAAAATCAGTAAAGAAACAATGGCTTTGAATGACACATTAGACCAGATGGATTTAACAGATATATTCAGAACATTCCATCCTAAAGCAGCAGAATACACTTTCTTTTTTTTTTTTAAAGATTTTATTTATTTATTTGACAGAGAGATCGAGAGAGAGCACAAGTAGGCAGAGAGGCAGGCAGAAGGAGAGGGAGAAACAGGCTCTCTGCTGAGCAGGGAGCCCAATGCAGGACTCGATCCCAAGACCCTGGGATCATAACCTGAGCTGAAAGCAGCCACTGAACAGACTGAGCCACCCAGGTGCCCCAGAATACACTATCTTTTCAAGTGTACATGGAACATTCTCCAAAATAGATCACGTATTAGCCCACAAAACAAACATCAACAAACTGAAGAAGATCAAAATCATACCATGCATATTTTCTGACGAGAACACTATGAAACTAGAAGTCAACCATAAGAAAAAGTCTGGAAAGACCACAAATACATGGAGGTTAAATAACATGCTACTAAACAATGAATGGGTCAACCAGGAAATGAAGAAGAAATAAAAAAGTACATGAAACAAATAAAAATGAAAACACAATGGTCCAAAACCTCTGGGACACAGCAAAAGTGGTTCTAAGAGGGAAGTTTATAGCAATATAGACCTACCCCAAGAAGTAAGAAAATCTCAAATAATTTACCTAACCTTACACGTAAAGGAGCTAGAAAAAGAACAAACAAAACATAAAACCAGCAGAAGGAAGAAAATAATAAAGATTAGAGCAGAAATAAATGATAGAGAAACTAAAAAGCCAATAGCAGAGATCAATGAAGCCAGGAACCGGTTTTTTTTTTAATCAATAAAATGAATAAACTTCTGATCAGACTTATCAAGAAAAAAAAAGGACTCAAATTAATAAAATCACAAATGAGAGAGGAGAAATAATAACCAACACCACAGAGGTTATGAAAAATAATATGCCAATGAACTGGAAAATCTAGAAGAAATGGGTTAATTATCAGAAACAAATGAACTACCAAAACTGAAACAGGAAGAAATAAAAAATTTGAACACACTGATAACTAGCAAAAAACTGAATCAGTAATCAAAAAAACTCCCAACAAACAAAAGTCCAGGACTACATGTATTCACAGGAGAAAACCACCAAACATTTAAAGAATAGTTAATACCTATTCTTCTCAAACTATTCCAAAGAATAGAAAAGAAAAGAAAACTGCCAAATTCATTCTAAGAGGCCACATTATCCTGATACCAAAACTGGATAAACACAACACTGAAAAAGAGAACTACAGGCCAATACCACTGATGAACATACATATAAAAATTTTCAAAATATACTAGCAAACCAAATTCAACAATACATTTTAAAAAATCATTCACCACAATTGAATGGGACTTATTCCTGGGTTCCAAGGGTGGTTCCATATTTGCAAATCAATCAGTGTGACACATCACATCAATACAAGAAAGGATAAGAACCATATGATCATTTCAATAGATGCAGAAAAGGCATTTGACAAAGTACAACATCCATTCATGATAAAAACCGCAACAAAGTAGGTTTAGAGGGAACATATCTCAGCATCATAAAGGCCATCTATGAAAAACTCACAGCTAACATCATCCTTAATGGTGAAAAACTGAGAACTTTTCCCCTAAGGTCAGGAACAAGACAAGGATGTCCACTCTCACCACTTTTATTCAATATACTACTAGAAGTCCTAACCACAGCAATCAGACAACAAAAAGAAATAAAAGAAATCCAAATCAGTAACAAGGAAGTAAAACTTTCACTATTTGCAGATGACATGGTGCTGTCCATAGAAAACCCAAAGATTTCACCAAATGGATAAATGAATTCAGTAAGGTCACAGGCTACAAAATCAATGTACAGAAATCTGTTGCATTTCTATACATCAATAATGAAGCAGCAGAAAGAGAAATTAAGGGATAAATCCCATTTACAATTGTACCAAACTAATAAGATACCTAGGAGCAAACCTAATCAAACCAATGAAAGACCTGTACTCTGAAAACTGATGAAAGAAATTGAAGACCACACAAAGAAATGGAAAGACATTCCATGCTCATGGATTGGAAAAAACAAATATTGTTAAAATGTCTATACTACCCAAAGCAATCTATGGATTTAATGTAATTCCTATCAAAATACCAATAGCATTTTTCACAGAACTAGAACAAACAATCCTAACGCTTGGATGGAACCACAAAAGACCCTGAGTAGCCAAAGCAACCTTGAAAAAGAAAAGCAAAGCTGTAGGTATCACAATTCTGGGCTTCAAATTAATTACAAAGCTGTAGTAATCAAAACAGTATGGTATTGGCACAAAAATAGACACACAGATCAAGGGAACAGAATAGAAAATCCATAAATAAACCCACAATTATATGGTCAATTAGTCTTCAATAAGCACAGAAAAATATCCAATGGGAAAAAGACAGTCTCTTCAACAAATGGTGTTGGGAAAGTGAACATCTACTATAAAAGAATCAAACTGGACCACTTTCTTACACCATATACAAAAATAAACGCAAAATAGATGAAAGACCCAAATGTGGGCCTGAAACCATAAAAATCCTAGAAGAGAACACAGGCAGTAACTTCTTTGACATCAGCCACAGCAACATCTTTCTAGATGTGTCTCCTGAGGCAGGGAAATAAAAGCAAAAATAAACTATTGAGACTACATCAAAATAAAAAACCTCAACACAGCAAAGGAAGCAATCAACAAAATTAAAAGGCAACCTACAGAATGGGAGAAGATATTTGCAAATGACATATATGATGAAGGCTTAGTATCAAAAATTTATAAAGAACTTATAAAACACAACACCCCAAAAAACAAATAATATAATTAAAAAATGTGCAGAAGACATGAACAGATATTTCTCCAAAAAAGACATCCATATGGCCAATAGACCCATGAAAAGATGCTCATCATCACTTAACCATCAGGGAATTGCAAATTAAAACCACAATGAGATATCACCTCACATCTGTCAGAACGGCTAAACTCAACAACACAAGAAACATCAGGTGTTGGCGAGGATGTAGAGAAAAAAGGAATCCTTGTGTACTGTTGATGGGAATGCAAACTGGTGCAGCCAATGTGGAAAACAGTTTGGAGGTTCCTCAAAAAGTTAAAAAGAGAACTACCTTGGGCGCCTGGGTGGCTCAGTTGGTTAAGCGACTGCCTTCGGCTCAGGTCATGATCCTGGAGTCCCTGGATCGAGTCCCGCATCGGGCTCCCTGCTCGGCGGGGAGTCTGCTTCTCCCTCTGACCCTCCCCCCTCTCATGTGCTCTCTCTCATTCTCTCTCTCTCAAATAAATAAATAAAATCTTTAAAAAAAAAA
>NC_138375.1:97581076-97611580 GCF_054177405.1 Leptonychotes weddellii | reverse complement strand
CACATATTAGGAACCCCTGCTTTGAAGAGCACCAATATCTAGTAAATGTGTTAAGTTTGCTTTTAGATATATTGCAGAGAAACTCATACACATGTGTTTCCAGGGACAGGTACCAAATTGCTAACTGCAACATTGATTGTAATTAAAATAAATAAATACATGAAATGGGATACATTATAATACTGTGTAGCAGTTAAAATGAAATGAGATTTAAATATAGTCACTGAAGAGATCTCAAACAAATATTTAGTGAAAATATATGACGAACATGGTATAATTTATGAAATTTTGAATACCCACATTCCCCAAATATATATTATGAATAAACTTATGCAATAAAGATGGACTTGAAGAATAGATACTAAATTCAGGACAACAGTCATTTTAGGAGAAAAGAAGGAAATGGGACTTCTTGTATTAAAATGATATCTGAAGCAAAAATAAGAGAAGTTTAATGTTTATTAGTTTTGGTGACTGAATCATGGATATTCATGGGTATGCTCTGTACTTTCCTGTATCTTTAAATCTTTTTCAACATATTTTAAAAGTGCTAAATAGTGGTGCCTGGGTGGCTCAGTCGGTTAAGCGACTGCCTTTGGCTTGGGTGATGATCCCATGCTCCTGGGATCAAGCCCCGCATCAGGCTCCCTGCTCCTTGAGGAACCTGCCTCTCCCTCTACCTCTGCCTGCTGCTCCGTGTGCTTATGCTCTCTCTCTCTCTCTGTCAAATAAATAAATAAAATCTTTTAAAAATAAATAAATAAAAAGTGCTAAATATTTTAAATGTGATGATTATAGGCTCAAGACCAATAAAAGACCATAAAATGCAATGTCTACTTTTTTCCCATTCCTTTTTTCCCCCATATCTAAACATGTGAAGTAACTATTAATATAGCTTGAACTTCATCTCTTGTTGGATCTGGAGACTTATAAACATAATTGCACTTATCATACAATGCCTCGATTTTCTCCAAAATCAATGAAGGAGAAAATATCCCTAGCTAACAAAGTGAGCAAGCTGCCTAAGAACCATTGTTTTAAAAACTATTACTTCCAATGGCCATTTTCTCTGCTCTTGTTTAATTTACCATTAAGATTGGGTTCTATGATGCAATAGAAATGTACTTGTTAATTTTGAAAACCCCAGGATGTCTCAGATTTTTTTAAAAGCTTGCATTTAGCAGATGGGAATCAAAACATCAGCCTCTCAGAAAACCCTCCAAAGCATCTATGTCCAAAGAGGCCCTTGTGCACTGTGCCTTTACTCCCAATTTTCACTTTATCTAAGATTCTTTCCAGGAAAGGCAGAGTCACTTAGATGAAATTTGTGGATGTATTCTCTCACTAAAATCCACACCACTTTGAATTTGATGGCATTTGTAGCCAGTCACAACGCAATAACCAGGGCAGAGCAAGTCTTTGAAACAGGATTCCCCCTAGAAACAATGAAATTTATGACCCAGCCAAGCCTGCCAGAAGATACACTCAAATCCTTCCAATGGCTGCAGATGCCTCACTTAATCTGTCTCCATCCTCTGAAAATCATTTTTTGTAGTTTTAAAATTTTGGAATAATTTCAGACTTGTAGAATGTTGCCAGAATAGTATAAAGAACCCCTGAACATTTTACCTACACATACATACGTGCACACACAAAGATACAAATTACTATAATTTTTCAGAGACTTTTGGTAGTAAGTTTTGCAGATACAATGCCATTTTAACCCTATATACTGCAATGTGCACTCCCTAAGAACAAGGACATTTATTTACATAATCACAGTAAAAAAATCAATATTAGGAAACTGGCATTGATATAATGTTATTTTTTAATCTATAAGCTTTGTTAATATTTTGCCAATTACAACAATAAAGTTCTCTAAAGAAAATGTCTGGTACAGAATCCAATCCAGTACCACACATTCAATTAAATACCAATCTGTTCAGTCTCCTTGAATCTAGACAATTCCTGTTTTTGTTTTCCACTACCTTGACTTTTTTTTTTTTTTTTTTAAATTTTGAAGAGTATGGGCCAATTATTTGGTAAAAATCTTTCTTGATTTGAGTTTGTCTGATGTTTCCTTATGATTATATTGAGGTCATGCATTTTGGGCAGGAATATCAGTGTCTTCATCCCTGCTTTGTTATTACTTCCTTTCTCCTACTTTGACTCATCCCTTTAGTTTTAGCATTTCTGAATGATTTGGTTCACATGTGCCCCTTTTATAAAGTAGGTAGTTGGATCTTGCTTTTTGAGACAAATTGTAAATAGTTTTTCTTTTAATAAATGAATGAAGCTCATCATATTTATTGACATGACTGACATAGTTGGTCTCACACAGTTGGTCTCACCTCTATCATTTTACTTTATGTTATAAATACTATGCATATAGTATTTTCTGTGTATTTTCTCAGCATTTGCTCAGAATTCCTTGAGTTCTTGCATGTTTTAAATGATTTTCTCTTTAGTCTTGATATTTGAAAGATATCTTGGCTGAATATCCTTAGATCACACATTCTTGAGTTTCTTGAATATGTTGCTTTGTCATTACTTTTTTCCTGAGTCTCCTGCCCTTTTAAGTCATTAGATCCTTTTGTTTGAAAACACTGGGAAATTTTTCAATATTAAAGTCCAAAAGTTTTATGAGGGTATGCCTCAGATTTGATTATTCTATGGTAATTTTCCTAGGTACCCAGTGAGCCCTTTTAATATGTAGATGCAAGTTTCCTTTTTAATTTCTGGAAAATTGCCTTACATTATTGTTTTCAATATTAGTTCTGTTCCATTGTTTTGTTTTTCTCCTTTGGGGACTTCAATTATTCATATGTTGTATTTTCTTCATCTGTTTTCCATCCCAACCCCCTTCTTTCTGAGCATTTTTATTTCTTTATCTTGTTTTCATTCTTTCAGTCATTTCCTGCTCCTTTCCATTGATACTTATTTATTTAATTTATTATTCATGGGACAACTTGTAATTTAATATTTTTTTGTATTTCTTCCTTGAATGAAAGAAATACTCTTTCATTTCTTCCTTTTTTTTTTCCACTTCTAGTCTCAGAAAAGTAATTCAAGCCCCCCTTTTTTTTTCATATTGCCATAAACTTGAGAATTAACTTGGTCAGTAGAGTTTTATGACAATATACTTCTGGTTTGTGGTTGCCTTTCAGAGATGATTTTTATCAGGTGAAAAGTTTTTGTTCTAATTCTCTATTTTCTTCTTAGTGTAGATGAAGACTGTTGGCATTTCTGCAGTTAGTACCCAGTGATGATGATTTGGGAGGTTTACAAGATTCCTAGTTCTATATCACCCTCTGCTGACAGTGTGACAATGCAAATGGCTTTTTTTTTAATTTAATTTAATTTTATTATGTTATGATAGTAACCATACAATACATCATTAGTTTTTGATGTAGTGATCCATGATTCATTGTTTTCATATAACACCCAGTGCTCCATGCAGGATGTGCCCTCCTTAATACCCATCACCAAATGGCTTTTTAGTGTTGGGGCAAAGTGGAGAATGGTGTGTCTTATGATATTTTATATTTGTATTTATTTTATAGGATTTTAAAAATTTTCCTTCTTGCTTCTTTTACCTCTTGCTGTGAAGTTTCCAAAGAGCTCTTTCCCCTTGCTTTTACTCTTCATCTCCCCAGAAGAATGGCCCTGATTCTCTGTTCTTTTTATTCTCTCTTCTGCAGAGTTTTCCCACACTTTGTTCTCTGGAAATCTTAGAGGGAGGAGTTGAGAAATAGCTCCAATGGAGATTAGTGTTTATTTTCCCACTTACTGGTAAATTGAACTGTGTATTGTACTCTGACTCATAGTTATTCTTAAGAGTGGGATTTTTGTGATTTTAAATTTTATTTTTGTTGATTTGCATAGCTTTTCTAGCATGTGTTGGGATATCCAGCTACCCATGGCTACCATTCCTTGACCCATCTCCCTGAATTCTTGATTACTTCAAATCCCCACATCAGTAAAATGATAATAATATTAATAATAAAGTTTGGAGATATTTAACTATACCCAAGTACTTTTCAAAATATTAATATGCATTGGATTTTACAGTCTTTGAACATTTTATTACGAGCCTTAATTATATAATATCCAATGTTACTAAAATAATAAGCTATCTTTATTTGTCACGCTCTCTATATATTCCTCTCTCAGCTCCCAAACACCCTCCTCTGACCTTTCATTACCCAGACCTGATATGTTCCTAAAACAAGAAGCTTTTTTTTTTTTTTAAAGATTTTATTTATTTATTTGAGACAGAGAGAATGAGAGACAGAGAGCATGAGAGGGAGGAGGGTCAGAGGGAGAAGCAGACTCCCTGCCGAGCAGGGATCCCGATGCGGGACTCGATCCCAGGACTCCAGGATCATGACCTGAGCTGAAGGCAGTCACTTAACCAACTGAGCCACCCAGGCACCCAAAACAAGAAGCTTTGTACAGGGTTCTCACCAAAAGTTCGCTAGGAATATTTGGGGACAACTTTATGGGAGTGTCCAGGGAAGTTAACAATCAGCTTCAATATTACTCAACAGATTTTATAGAAAATCCACCAAATCTCAATTTGTAGGATAAGCCAGTCGTTTAGACTAAAACCTACTAAACACAGCCTCATATCCTGAAGAAAATACCATGAGACTCAAAATGCATTTGGCTGATCTACTTGAGTTTAAATATTTCATCCTCCATTCTTAACACTGTTAATTTCCCCTCTGTAAGAGATAATATCCATACTCCACTCACATTCCCTCAATATGCACCATTCCTGTGCATGCCAATGGTTTCTTAGTGTAATCATCCACAATTCTCTTACTGAGCTTTTTCTATAGCCCTAGGAACTAGAGTGCACCTCTTTCCCCCGGCAGACCTAAAGTGTATACTCACAGGAGAAACTCTCAACCAATGACATATGGGAGTTGGGAGTTGGTGAATAAATACCTTTGGGTGGAACAACTCTGAGGAATATTCTATAGAGCATCTCAGAGGTCCCCATCAGCATTGAACCCTACTTGTCTGCAAGGATAAGATATCCTTCCTTGACTCACATCCTCATTCCCCAACTGGTGCTTTCTGGGATTATCTCTCAAAGAAACTATTTTCACTCAAATCAGGATCTTCTCAGAGCATTTGACTGCAAATCAGGATCTTCTCAGAGGGACTCTAATCTAAGACATACTTCGACGAATCCATAAAATGTATATTCTGTATTCCTTTCTTAAGGGCCACTGTCCAACAATGAAGACCAAAAAGAGTCATTTTTGCCTTCTGTGATACCAAGTTCTGTGGAACAGATGTCAGTCTACACTCTCTGGATTTCTGGCTGCTTAGCTCCAGGGACTTCAATTCCTTTGAGGGTTTCCAAAATCCTTGAAAGCCATGAGGGCAGAACTTAAATGGACTTGATTAAACTGAATTGAAGTAAACATCTCGGGGCAGCTTCAAATGGAAGCATAATTATGATCTAGTCCTTGGTTAGATATACCTACCATGAATATTTTACCCAGGAAACACCAGCCTGAGCTCTGACACTAAGTAGTTAGGTAATTTTGGAAAACTCATTTCTCGTCTCTAAATTTCAGTTTTCTAATCAGTAAAATGAGCTACTGAAATAGGTGCTTTCTAAGCAGTTCTTCAGCTCCAGTGCTCCTTGATTCTATGGTTCTAAATAGGCCTCTGAAATCCATCACATGTCACATATAATTTTTTCCCTAATTTTGTTTCTTGGAAGTTAAATTATCAAGAGTGTCCTTTCTAAACACCTATTTTGGAATTCAGATTTAGTTCTTATTCATCCAGCCACACCTCAGTTTTCACTGGTCAGTTTCTAAATTACCATAGCTCACACAATACTAAAACAATGTCCCCATCATTAAGCAGAGATTTTATTCTCTGGGGTCTTGTCTCCACCTAGCCACCCAAAAACATTTTGGTATTTTTTTTGATCTCTGGAAACAAGAAGAGGTGACCTAGTGAAGCCATTCATTTTGATCAATCTAAATGCATGGGCTGAATCTTCTCTAGTTATATAACAGGTGTCACATAGAGGAAAGGGTTTGTCAATGATAATTAAGGTGGTTGTTTTTTTTTCCTGAACTAAGAAACTGAGCTTTGAAACTGGTTCCTCTTGAGTGGAACATATTGATCCAAGGGAGAATCTGACATAAAATGAAGAGAAAGAAATCAAAGTGAGCCAGTGGAAAGAAAAGGAATTAAATTTGTAAATTCAGCAGAGAGTATGCACACTAGATCTTGAGAAGAAATAGAGGCAAACAAGAATAGAAAAAAGACAGGGTAGTGGAATGGTTTGCATTGTGTTAACCAAAGACTGAAAAGAGCTAATTAGATAGTAGAACTCAGACCAAACAATTTAAGAACTCAGATGAAAAAGCACCACAATTGTCCCGCTCACATTTGCCCCTGAAATTGAACCCACAACTTAGGACCACAGATTCAAAACAGGAAAATTACATGAAATGAAGCAAAGAGTTAATTCCTAATGAGGTCTCCTGGAGGAAGCTCTGCGGAAGGGTTTGGAAAGGAATTTACAATGTAGAAAAAGAAGGATGCAATGAAGGAGAAGAATATAGTACGTAAAAGTGTTCATTTGAGCCTGTATATTCAAACAGAGAAAGATAGGGACTCTCTCTTGCTTCTTCTACTGATCACATTGGTTTTAGGTAATAAACAACATATTTACTATCTACACTGTCTGAACTTGGTTTTCTCATCTACTTGCTTCTTGGAAATCAACCTCAGAAATCAGGAACCTGAGATAAGAAAAGGTGAATGTCATTTTCCACGTGGGGAGGCTTGGGACAATTGAAGCCTACTGTCTGTGTCATTTTCCACACCTTTGCCTTCACCCTGGGGGTGGACCAGGGAGTCAATACAGTGAGTCAGCAATTGCCATTGTCATCTGCAAAGTATAAGCAAAGTCTAAAATTTCTTTTGAATTGGACACTCTAAAGTCACACAAAGACAAGGAGCAGGTAGGTCTAAAAGCAAAAGGTGAACAGGTTCCGGTCAGATTGGAATGGCTCTCCCAGTTCACCATGGCAGCTCATAATTCTCAGAGCTACTTAGCCACAGAGAACAACTGCAGCAGTCACAGCTGACCTGAGGGACACATGCCGTCCACTGAAGGTGCTCACTGTCCAGTTTGGCTCATGATATGTAGAGACATTGCCAACGCCTGCACAAGCAGAAAAGAAAAAATAAAAGGGAAATCAGGACCTAGGTTGAAATCAGTTTTCCCATTAACCAGAAAACTTGTTCCATTCACTTTTACTTGTGTATGTGAAGCTTGGCAAATGAAATCTTTGAACCAGCTGATAGCTAATGAGAGTCATCTTGGTGTAGTGGCTAAAATATAGATTTTTAAAAAATCAAACAGACCTAGATTCAATTTTTGGTTCAGTCACCTTCTAGCTGTGTGATCTTAGACACATTATTTGATCTCTCTGAGACTTGACTTCTTTCTCATGTATAATGAGGATAATAATCCTTCCCTTGCTGGGATTGATGAGGGAATGAGTTTAAAGCACCTACAGAGCTTTATTAAATGGTACCAGTGGTGGGAGCAGGAATGAGATTAACGGATATCTTAATATTGGAAATTGTTTTTATTTCTATTATTATGAGGATGTCATTTCCACATTTTTTCCAGTGAATATATTAGCCCATTCATGGATATAAAGACTGTTCTGATAGTGGGGTTTTTTTTCCCCCTGTCTCTTCCTCAGTGCAGAGAGAAGGAAAAGGAAGATACTTAAAAATCCAACATATGCAGGAGTCTCAGAGAATAGTTGTCTAGTTATCTTACTTTGAATCTGGATTCTTAACCATCTAAGACTGGAAGTTTCCCGAGCCAAATTCAATCTTCATTGCCACTAGAATGAGAGACTGGGAGAATGTTTTTTGGTCTTTTCACCAGGGTCTTCATGTAAATCAAGACCTGAGACAAAGAAACACAATGTAGTTTTACATTGTGATCATGCCCCAAAGCAATCATACTCTAAATGCTATTTACTGTTGAGTATCTTAAGGAGTAAGTTAACTTTTCATTTAATGAGAGCATTAGCTTCCATAGTAAAGCAATCATCAAATGGCATCACTGGTTCCTTACGGCAACCGAAAAGCGAAAGGGAGACCAGTCAAAACATGTGGGGTGGGGAGCAGGAGTAGACGGAATCCTGACCTCCACAGTGGTTAAGAAATAGGGAACAGCACGCAAAAGAATGAGACAATTCAAATTCTGTTCTAGGAAACTAGAAAATCAAATGAAGCAATCCAAAGTGGGAGGAGCGGGTCATGGAGCCCTCTATGGCAGACAATGAGAATAAGGGGGCATCATAGCAGAGTCAGGCAGTCCAAGGGAATTTGTCTGAAAATAAGGTAGTGAAGAACAGAAACTGAGCCCAACCACTGGGATACAAGACTGAAAGTAAAGAAACTGGCAAGCAGGCCTCATTCTGGTGGAGAGAGTAAGTGATGAGCTGAAAACTCAGAGCCAGCAATGTGGTGTTACTCTGTACCAGCATTATTCAAGGACACATGGGAGTGTTGCCCAGAGAGTTGTAAAAACGTAGAGACTGGCAGTCTCAGTCCAGGATCAAAAGAAACATGATACACAAAGGTGCCCTGTTCCTGATTCCAAAAAGTAGATGGCTTAACTCACAGCGAGCTGAACACCCAACACAAACAGCTAAGAAGGGGCTAGCCTAGGGCAGAGACTCACATTAAGCTAAACATGACTCATTTATGCATTCAGGTGCATCTCACACTTTCTCATTTTGATTGTTCTATAATGGTGAGGAGAAGGAAACATTTTACTCTGTAATGATATTCTAGAATCTAGAACATTAGGCTGAATAGTTTATGTTGACTTATGAGTCTCTTTGGATGCTATTTGGCTATTCGTGATGGGAAAGAACATTTCAAACCTGCGATGTATAATGAGGCACAACTCTCTGTCTTCCAAATATGCAAAAAAGGAAAATTATTATAGCCTAACTGAGGCATGACCTTACCAGTGTTGAGCTACTGCAAAGCTACTTGGGGGGTTCAAACTGGAAAGGAGATTCTTTTTGCTATCACTCTAATTTCACTGCTATTCCAGAGAGATGTGAGGAAATGTAAGTTGTAAAACTGAATTTGACCAAGCATGTTAGAATTGTGATATCCAAATGAATATTTCTTTGTTCAGAGCAGTTCCTTTGGAAAGCTCTGTGCTGGTTTCAGAAGGCTAGCTGGACTGAAGCTGTCAATCATTTCTTCCCATTCACAGCCCTTCCCTGAAAACCCATGTCAGCTGCAGCCTGGGGACTTGCAGCACTGTGTGCTGTGTGCTTTCACTCGGCTCCCTGGCTCTGGGGACATGAAATGAAAAAATTTGGCTGGAGTTAGAAATATGGTAAGATAAAGCCAGGCCACTTCAGAATTTGCTTACTAAAGAACCCAAACTGTGACATGGGAAATTGGAAGAAGCTTTACTAGGGATGCCTAAAACCTAGCCATGTTAACCAAAACAATTCCTTGGCAATTTCACAGTTGGCTTTTGTCTAGATTTGGGCCTTAGAGCTCATATGGCTTCATTTTGTTAAGTTTTTGCTAACGCGGAACCCCAATAGCAAAGGATAGTTTTTCTATAAGCAAAAGAAGTCTATGCAATCTTTTTCTTATCTTTAAAAATCATGTAACATTTAATTGATTTGCATTGTATTAACATATATTTATTTGTTGTCATGTTACATAATACTTTTAATAATATCACTAATTGAATTTCTTAACTATTTCCCCAAATCTTCAAGCAAAACCTATAGCACCCCTACTCCCAGGAAAACTTGTCCTGTGGGCTTTGTATACCTTTTCACCACTGTGTACTGCCCAGAAAAAGTATCTGAAATTTCTTGGCACTACTGAAGGAGGAGGGGCAAAGAGAATATAGAAAATGAAAAGAAGAGAGTGAACACTATCACACCAGGAAATTACAATTTCATCTTGTAAGATTGAGCCATAGAGTCATCATTTTTTTATGTGTTCTAGAGTTGAGGTGACACAGCCTAAACTCAGAGCAGAAGGGTGGTGGTATGTCTTCGTTTTGGTTTCTTCCCTAGTCTCTGTATGCTGTAGGTGGAAGGACAGGAACAGGGTCAGTGTTGTCAATTTCGGGAAAATCTAACTATCCAAAAGCTCAAAGCTCACTGTCAGTATCAAACTAAATCATTCAGCAGTGCCCTATTCTTCTATTCATTCTAGGGAGTCTGCCCTGGAAGTGAAAGCAACTGAGATAAAACCTGTAAAGAAAAAAATTATTAATCCTAGAGGGAGGGCCATGTGAAGATAAAAAAGCAGAAGGCAGTGATGCTTCTGCTTTCTACATAACATTAGCATTTTATATCAGAGGATACTGTAGAGAAAGTGACAGCTCTTGGAGCTATTCTGAAAAGGGCAACACTTTAGAAACAATTTGTCAGTCAACTAATTCTTAATTGATGAAATATGTGAATAATACCTTCATGTTACTTTTCTCTTGCCCAGTGTTGATCTCATGTGCAATGATTTTGAATACTTTGTAAACCCTAAAGCAATATTGGACTGTTCAGAGTTTCTTTCATAGCCCTTAAAACAGGCATGAGAAAAAGATTTCCGTTATAACCTATAGTGATGAGGAGATGGGAAACGATAGTAACATTCTTTGAAAGACTAAATGAGGGAAATAGGGGTACTATAGCAATTATTAATAATGATTTTTAATATTATATATTAGCATTTATCTTTTTATAATTACAACTTTGCTGATAATCTTAGTGAGTTGTGGTTCTTTTCACTGGTCAGGCTATCATCTTTGACTGAAAATATCAATTTATCCTTAGAGATCTATTTGGCAATTACATAACCTGGGGCAGATGCTAAATCCTAAATAATTTTGACTCCCAAGGAAAACAAATAACTTTCAAGAGAGGATCAGTTCCTCTGATGTCAGAACTCTCCTTACCCTTTCCAACCCAACCCAGTTTTGAATGCCTCTTTGGGATCTACTGATTTGGAAATCTTCTTCTCAAAGGAGTTGGTCCTTGAAGTTCCCATAATAACCTAATCCCTTTGGAAGCATTCCAAACTTAGTGTATGATATATCTTATTATGTAGTTAAAGAATTTATACAATAAAATTCTAAGGGCTGCACTTGTAGGTGGGAAGAATAGGTTCCTATGTCCCTGGCTTTCAACAGTAAGGGAGGAGAAGGGGTTATCAGAACTACCCAGTGAGTTTTTTAAAGTACTCATGCTATGACAACCAAAGGCAATGAGAGATCTTTGATTGCATCAGTATATAGAGCTAAAAAAAGAAACAAAAAACAAACAAAAAAAAACTATAAAGAATATTTTAGGGAAAATTAAGAATTTGAATATGAACTTTATATTAGTAACTATGATTTATCAAGGTTAAATTCCTTGATTGTGATCATGGTATTATAGTAATGTAGGATAATACCATTTTTAGGCAATACATGCTTAATTATATTCACAGGGAGGTAAACCGTCATGATATCTCCACTTACATTCCAATGACTGCTTATAATCTCATTGAAATACAAATACTTCCAAAAGCTCAGGCATATTTGATTCTTTTAAAAAAAAAAAACAGGAATCTGATGCCAAGAGCAATATAGTACCAGTAAGAAACTTGAGTGTAATAGGTAAGATATAATTTAAGAAGAAAGTCTTTTCACTAACATTTCAATTCATGGTAGAGGGAAAAGTATGAGGGGAGAGAGGCCAGTCTAGGGAAAATTGCAATGGAATCTATTTATTGAGATGCTTAAAATTTACCCTTGAGCTGTGATTCTAAAGAAGCTAAGTGACTCTTAGAAAGATTGAGGGAGAAGAGGTGAAATCAGTGATCCTGCACATTGAAAGGCAAAGAGAGAGTTCAGAGGGGTCTCTGAGACCCATTAGACAAGGACTAAGCTCACTTGATAGACACAGAGAAAAACTGCAGCATTTTTTGGCCAACAGCAAAAATGTTGAGGTCTCCCCAGAAGTTCTCTTTTTGTTGCAGTGAACTAGCTCCAAATACTGGCAGTTCTTTGATTCATTTTGTATAAGTAGGTAGGTATACCCTTACCAAGTTTTATCAACTTATACCAGCAAGAGAGTGAATCACTTTCCTATCCATACAGTATGCCATGTTCTACCCTCGATTTCATTTTTCTCCCTGTTTCTTTTATTCATTTTGAGTAAAAATAATGCCCATATATCGTAAACCTGTTGTGTCAGTCACAGTGCTCTGTATTTTATATGTATCCTATCAACAACTCTACAACTATCCCATGAAGTAGGGATAGCTATTCCACATTTTGTGGCTGAGGAAACAGAAGATTTGGGAGATGAGGCAGTGTGGGGCCAGGACTCAAACCCCAGTCTGCTGTCTACACTCTTACCCACTAAACTCGCTGCTTCCTGTGTGAATACTTGGACTCCCCTGTGCTCCTACCTTCCTTAGCTGGCCTGTCAGCTGACAGACACGTATCTTGTATGGCATCCCTCCTTGCCCGGTGCCGGGCTGCCCACACTCTGCCACTGACAGCATCCAAGACAAGCTCCCAGCTCCTCAGAGATAAGGATTCAGGAAATATAATGACTCACTCCCACATATATAGTTGAGATCCTGTCCTTGGAGGACACAGGAGGCTAGGAGAATCAATGCCTTAGTACACGCGGCCCTTCTCCAGATCTGCCTGCCCATAGCTGGCTCTATTAGTCTTCTCTACATAATCATATCTGATATGCTTTTCTGCTCTTTCAATAAAGGGGACTTAATCAATGATAATTATAATTCTCTAATTAGCTTTTTAATGATATTTTAATAGAAGAGAACAAACCCTGGGCATACTTTTCAGGAGTTGGAAATATTTTTCCAAATAAACTTGTATGCCTTCCTTGCCCTTATATATTCCTGCAGGATATTTTTAGTATTAATTGAGTCATCGAATCAAGTTTATCCACATTTTCCACTCTCTTTAAATTTCATTAATTTCTTACCTCCCGTTAGCATATATTTCTTTGCCAACTTCTCACACCTGATTAGATCCAATCACTTGTCTCTGAAGATTTAACACCACTTCTGCCACTTGCTGTGCTTAGTTCACTTTTTTTAGTATTATTGACCCATCTATGCATGGCCATTGAATTGACCAATTTTTAGTCAAATTCTTAGAGTTAATTGCATTAGACATGTTTTGGGAACATGCTCAATCCCTGCCTTTTTCTTTGGAAGTTACCACTACTCATGACCTCTGCCGAAGTAATGGGCTCCGGTGGCTGTGTTTTGCTCTAAGACCCCTTCCTCGGCCATCTCTGATTAGATCGCTAGTGGGAACCAATCCATATGCCAATCTATGACAGACCAAAGTTATGAAGGGCAAAAATAACAGGCTTTAGAAGAAGCTAGTCCAGAAAAAAACAAGAATGTTGCAGACATACAGAGAGATGTGGAAAGATAGTGTAGCCACGATAAGAAAAAGTGGTACCTAATCACTTCCCTGGTTCCCTGAGGCTTGGTGCTGCTTCTAGTAGAGGGATGCTTTGTGAGTTTCTTTTGTCCTTTTTGTAGCCATTTCTCATTCTTTATTTACAGATAATCAGAATTACTATTGTCTGTGCCAGGGACATAGTATAATAGCCCTGGGTAGCAAGGATAAAACCAAAGTAGTTTCAAGAATCTAGATGTGATCACAGCCAGGAGATAAATCACTATATGGAAAGAGGTGTTTTAAATTTAAGAACAGAAAATGAAGCCAAGACTGGAGTTCAAGGAATCAGCATGAATTTAAAGGAGTAAGTGTGTAAAGGAGGTGCAAGCATGCGAGCCATACCACAAAACAGTGATTCAGAGAGGCCAGGCCCCAAGCCAGAAGTTCGAGAAGCACAAAAACACGAGGAATTTCTAACTATACAGCAGACAGCGAACACAGCATGGGAGGGCTAACTGACAAAAGTCATAATGGAAGTAGATGGCCCAGGAAGCTAAAATAACAGTCAGAATGATCTTATTAAAAAGCTAGTATCTACCAAGGCCCGGAGGAGAGCACAGCTAGAATTATAAGGACAGAGGCCATGGTAGGGGCAAATATCAATGCTTCAGTACATTAGGTGGGCCTGGAATGGTAAGCCAGGCAGATCCTAAAAATAGAGGAAATAGTATGACTTTCCTATAAATGTCATACCTTGGATGACTCAGGCTCCGGACATAATAGGTCATTTGGTCACTGGCAATGGCGTTGGGACCACGGAAGTGTAACACAAGACAAAATGAAATCTCAGTCCTTCTTCTGGAAGTGAATATTTCTTTCACGGAAAGTCAGCAGGGCAGGTGAGGGACAGCCGGGAAAACTGGCAGCGGCTGGGGTCAGGAGTCAGAGGTAGAGTGGCAAGCTTCCGGCCGGCCGTGTTTATATGGCAAATATTAGATGGGAGATAAGTAGCCAAATCAAGGCAGGATCGTACAGCACCAGCCAACAGCGTGGACAAGTGCCTAGCGGAGCTCCATCTTAGAAGTTAGGAGCAGCATAACCCATCAGAGCTCATGTTGAGAGGACGACTCAACCAGATTCACGAACATGACCATACAAGAGAAGGGGAAAGAAGGAAGGGAGTGATGGATCTCTGAGTTCATGTGGGAACCAAGCTGGTTCTATCTGTAGGAACATATGCCTCTTATCCTTCCAAACAACTGGCGCCCTCCCTCCATCTCCTACCAGGTCACCTCCCGTTCCACACCAGACTAGAAGGCAAGGGAGAGAGGTTGGAGTTTGGGGAGAAATAGTAGGAGCTGGAAACTTCTCCTCATGGATACATTGTAGGCTAGTAAGCAGAAAGCACCACAAGTTCGCTCTCTTCTCTCTGTAAGTAGTAACAAGACCTGTTTTCTTCAATGATCTTTATGCCTAAGGCTATCCTACTTTCCAAAGTACAGAAGACACTACAAGTTTCAGTACCGACACTCAGTTTCCCCAGAGGCAGTTTTGACCACCTCTCTGAGTTTGAAATGCAAATTAATTCAGCTGGGTAGCAGACAGGCAGTTATTTATGGTGTCTTCACACCTCCGCAAATTGTCCTACTCCTCTCCTAGCCATCAAAGGGGTAGTCCGTCAGGCTTTTAGTACTTTGTCATCTTTAATTAACATCAAGTTCCTCCATGAAATGATGCCTGTGGTCTCTGGCTCAGAATCCTCACTTGATGTCACAGACTACATTGTATTCAGCCTTTCAGACTATGGTGTAAACCCACAAAGGGGAGGCCTCCTCAGGTTTTTGGTAAAAAGTGAGAATGTGTCTTCCTACACTTCTCTGTCCTGATCACCCCCAGCCCCCAGTGATACACACACACACTTAACAGCACACTACTTTAGAAACATCTAGTAGAGAATTATGTCTCTTGTGTTTCCCACAGTGTATGTTGGTATCCTATACACCATTGAATAAGAACTGGTTCTGAGCAGGGTATTTTTTGAGCAGTGGCTGAATAATGATAATGCTGTCTATCTTTGCAGAGAAATAGCTTCCTAATATGTCCATGGGAAATGCACTTTCAGTAAAAATTAACTGCTTGCATCCATAGATTCTAAGCAGCCCACTCTGAAAGAGTTCCCCTTGCTTAGTGTCTGGCATTTTTGGTTTCTTCTATTTTTGAGTCCAGAGGATTCTAGATAGACTTCCCAAAACATGTTGGATATGGAAGCAAGATTGTTACTGTTATGATTTCTCTTCTTCAAATTTCTCTTCCCTCAAACTCTGACCTACAATATCTTGCAACCTATTTTGCAACCCCCAAGGAAGTTAGGACAAGTGACTTCTCCCCTCTCAGCCAGGTTTTAAGGGGAAAAAAGTGATGAATAAGCAAGGAAAATAGCCAAAAATATTATAAAACAGTAATTGCTAAAGGCCAGGTGGATTGTCCTGATAATTTGTGGTATAAGGGATCAGAAGTTCAATTTACCTGAGAAGACCAATCGTTCTAGGCTTGGCCTTGAAAAATGGTTAATAAGAGCTTGAAATAGAGTGGTAGTTGGCAGAATGTGAAGGATGAAACAAATATGAAAAACATCTTAGGAGCATAATGTAAAGACTCAGAATCAGGCAATGCAAGTGATACAGTATGGATACATCACCACCTAGCTTACTTCTATAGCTCTGTCCAAGCCAGGGGAAACACATTGTCTGTAGCACCCAGAAGTTCTAGAGAGCTCAACTCCTGATAATGTCACCTTTGTGTATGGTTCATAACCCTTCCAAATGACTCTCCAAGTCATTCCCTAGAATGGCATTGGTTGACCATGAATTGTTCTGCCCCTGATTACTATTAACCTTATTTGCATCTGATTTTACATGGTCTAATGTGCTTCATGTAACATGTGGTCTCATAACCAAAGCAACCAGAAATGGTGAAAGCAGAGTTGAGGGAGGCTTGATCTTGTCTCTTGAGCCTTCTGTGCCTGGGGTCTCACAAACCAAATGGTACCAACCATACACCCAAGCCCCCTTGTACTTTAGAGAGCTCCCATTCTGGCCATCCTCTGGTCATGTTTCTCTGTACCATTTCAGAAGAGGGCATGAGCCTTTGCCCTCTAGATACACCCTCCAGGTACCAAGGTCATCAGAATTCCCAGCCAAAATGCCCTAGCTTATTTCCGGAGCCTATATACCCATGGGACTGACCATGTTGCTGTTATATGCAATGATTAATTTTTTGATTAGAGGTGTGTCCAGAGCTCAAATGAGGGCTGATGTCAAATATCAGTCCCGCATCATGCTCCCTGCTCCGTGGTGAGCCTGCTTCTCCCTCTGCATCTGCCTGCCTCTCTCTCTCTCTCTGTCTCTCATGAATAAATAAATAAAATCTTTCAAATAAAATAAAATAAAATAAAATGTACATGTTCCCCTGAGTTCACTGAATAGAATAACATATTCTATTTCCACTGACCAGGTCTAATGATTTGCCCTCCTCCGAATTTCCTTTTCTGATTAATATTACCCAATAATTTAAGGTGAGAAAACCCCATAAAGTTACTTGATCTAGAATCACATAGATCTTAAGAACTATGCTCTTGGAACCAATATGTTTTATAACCATATATTTTTAAGAGGGAACTAACTCATCTTGAACCGTGTTCTTTTCCTCTCATCATGCATTTAGGTTTGGGGAGCTAACTGATGTTTACTATAACTAACTGGGATATATTTTGTCCTTCCTTTTGCCTCTTTTTTCAAACCATGTAAGTGAGCTCTTCATTGTATCAGGCTGAGAGGGCTTAGCGGAGGTGGAAAAGCAATGGATAGAGTCCTCTTTATTTAAATTTGTCTGTGTTTTCTCCATTCTAGCTCTTATCCACAGACAGACCTACAGAAGAAACCATGACTAAAGAGGCCTCAAATAGCTCCATGCAATGAATTAACTTTGTGCATACCATCAAAATTGCCCATAGCATGAAGGTGCAACCCCCATGTAATGTAATGAAGAAGCAGAAAGATCAAATGTGTAGGGCATGGGGACTTGTGCACATTATCCACGAGAAGGTGACCAAAAGAATAATTATACCAGTCTGGCTTTCTGGTTGTAGGGAAAATAATACCATTAACACTAGTAACCTGGGGGTGCCTGGGTAACTCAGTCAGTTAAGCAACTGCTTTCAGCTCAGGTCATGATCTCGGGGTCCTGAGTTTGAGCCCCACGTTGGGCTCCCTGCTCAGAAAGATTCTGCTTCTCCCTATTCCTCTGCTGCTTCCCCTGCTTGTGCTCTCTTGCTCACTCTCTCTCAAATAAATAAATAAAATCTTTAAAAACAAAAAAAACAAAAAACCCTAGTAATGTATCTTTATTGATCAACAGGAAAAAAGTGGGGAAAAGAAGACAATCGGTGCTTATTGCTTCTAATAAAAATAAAAATAGAATTAAAAGCTCTATAGTAATATAGAATATATGGCTAAATTACAATAAATACAATTATGAAGGAAGAGGTAAAAATGGACCAGGACAACCAACTCGGGGAAAAAACAACTATGTTACATGATTTTTTTTCCAAAATAAAAGAATGCTCTGACCATAGAATTATTTTCCAAGGCAGTCATATCATCTCTAGCAATAATGGGGGGAAAAATGATCAAAGAGAAAAAATTCTAAGCAACTCGAGAGCAGAGCAGTGGGCTGCCCAATGGCAGGGGCATTATCATCGTCCACTGGAGGGCATCCTCTGGGGTTGTGTAACAAGGTGCCCTGGCAAGAGAGCAAATGGAAGAAACAGAAGAGGTTTCTCTGTCAACAAGTTCCTGGGTGCCTGGGAGGCTCAGTCGGTTAAGCGTCTGCCTTTGGCTTGGGTCATGGCTCAGGCCATGATCCCAGCATCTTGGGATAGAGCCCTAAGTCATTGGGCTCCCCGTTCAGTGGGGAGCCTGCAGCTCCCTCTCCTCCCTGCTCGGTCTCTGTCTCTCTCTCTCTGTCAAATAAATAGATTCTTTAAAAAAAAAAAAAAAAAGCTTCCTAAAATTGAATATTTTAAAAAGATAACATCAAGAATTATATTTACCGGTCACAGATGATACGTACCATTAATCTTAAGTCTGAGAATCAAGTTCTTTTATAATTCTGTGACTCCTCAAAATTTTATATTTAAAACAAAGGGGAAATGTTACCCCTGTTATAACAGAAAGCATGAGTAGGGAGGGTATAAATAAATCCCAGCCAGTCACAGGCAGGGCTGAAATCTCCAATGCCTACCAACTCTGAGGCTAAATCCACAAATATTCCGTGACTTGATTAAACCAACAGGTCAAGTTAATGGAGCAATCTGACTTGATTGTTCCCTTTTAGGTGGGAGTTTTGTGGCACTTAAACTCCCTAGGCAGTTTCAACCATGTGGATAACACTTCCTCAAGGCTTCAGTGGCTCTCACTTTATGGGATGGAGGAATTAGGCTGTTACATATCACAAAGCTCATGGTAACTGAATGATCAAATTAATTCAAATTAGCTCAGATGTGAGCAGAATCCTGAATACCAAAGATAGCCTGAAGCACTGGGGGGATAAAAATTCTGAAATGGAAATACATTGAGTTGCAAAGAGGATTTTAATGTGTTACCACTGCAATCTTATTTAACAACTTCATTAGAGAACCATAAGCAAGAATAAAAATTAAGGTTACAAAATTTGTAGTGCATGAGGTAAACTTGAAGTCATTGTATTTAAAAAAAAAAAAAAGAACATAAAGAGAAATCCCAGAAAGGAAAAGTCCAGAAACAAAAATTAAAATTGGATTCAAGAGGGTATGACAAAAACATGAGTCTAAGAAGAAGTAAACTTTCAATATAAGCCATAAATCTTGAAATAGAAGTCTGAACTGCCAGAGATTAATTTCCACCATGATGCTGTAGCGCCCTCTTTCAGTGTTGTCTGGGCTGCTGATGGGGAAGTGGTTCTGTCCAGTTCTAGTAAAAGAGCCATTTAGTTCATGAGAATGTGACAGTTACATCCTATATATTCCCACCTGTGCCTCCATCCCTCTTTCTGTGACTGCCAGCTAGCTGGCTCCAGCCACCATCATCTGTCATCCATGGCCTAGAGACAGGGTCCCTTAAGACTCCCCCTCCCCACCTTGAGAGGAGATCAGCTGAGACTGTGAACCTGGGATGTATGCACACACAAGGGGTGGTTTCAGACTTGTGCTTTCCTTCAAGCTGGTCATGAAATTAAAAACAAAAAACAAAAGAAAACAAAACAGACAAGGAAAGCAATACTTGAGGCATAGTGCTTTAACCCTAAGGAAGGTGGTTTGAATGGTGAAATTTCAGATGTTGTGACAGATTCAAGGGGCTAATATACTTGGGCAAAGAGGAATAACTGCACTCCTAGAAACTTCCCAGAGACAGTTGTATTCCTTGCTTATGCAGAAATCTGCTGCCTAGGTGCTAATACAGAATGGTAAACAATTGTCAGTTGGAAAGATAAAGCTTTCTTCTGTTTGTCTTTCCTTGTTGGCCCATTCTATCCTGTTAGAATCTGTACTATACAACATCAGTCATAACTCTCTACTTTCTATGTAAAACTCAGTGCCTAAACTACTCTTCCATCCTTACCTCCTACCAAACTGTTATTCGCCTCTCAGCAAGATTAGGAAAGGGAACAAGGATGAGAAATGGAAGATTTTGAAACATGCAACCCTGTCTTCCAGAGGGACTTTTGAGTCCACTGGTTCCCCAGGGCCATACAGCTCCTTTATTGTCTTTGATTCCTTTCAATTGTCAAGCTTTCTCCCCCGCCCTTTCAATGGACAATAATTTCAAGACCATTCAGATGAAATGAAGGCAACCCTACAGCTCACTAATACCATTTTGGGGTCAGGGACCAAGCTATGAGATCTCCAGCCTGGAGGCACTCACAGACTCTCTGCCTTGGATCTTCATCCTCATGTTCATTGTTCCATTTTCCCAACCATCTCTTCCCTTCCTCTGGGTCTGCTCTATCAATCTGCTATCTCTTGATCTTCAACTGAGACTACATTCCTATGACTGCCCACATCTGTTTCTATCTTCTCATGAAGCCCTAGAACAATTCTCCCAGTGACATAGGAATGTTGTGATGTAGCCCTAGGACTCCCCCAGATTGCACTGACTTTAAGATCTCCAATAGAGCCAGATGTGCTCCTTGGTAGTGAGGTATTTGTGCTGTCCATGTGGAAGGTGAAAGTGGGCTCTGCTGGTAGGACATAGTCCACATGTTTGTACACACACACACACTCACAAAGGAGAGTCGAAATGCAGTACAAGTTCTGTACCAAATACATGCATGTATCATGCCCTGGTCTTGCAGCTGTTATGTATAATGTGCATGTATGTGTGTTTACGTGAACCAAAGTCAACCAGGTTGAGAGAAGAAAGATGAGGTGACATTACTCTGAGTTGGTTCTTTCTAGCTGCTTCCACTTTCCTTTCTGGGTGACTACTGTCATGAGGAACTTAATTCAAAAAATAGTATCTCGCCCTTTCTGAACACCCAACATGGTAGGGTATGCAAGATCTGGAAATGTACAAAACATGACATCTAACTTTAAGAAGGTTATTTGCTATTAGAAAAACAGTCAAATATAAAAACCTCCTCAGTCTTCTCCCTATTTAGAGAAAGCTTTCCAGGCGAGCAAATTTCAGGTTTTCGTGTCAATGAGAGTGCAGAGGTGTAAGGATAAATGTAAAAATATGGGTAACTTGCAGGCTGTTGGAGGAAGGTCAACAGAAGGCAGGAGGAGGACTGAAGTTGTTGCCTCCAAGTATAATAAATAATGCAGTCAGACTGCAGGTGGGACAAGGCTCCTGGGCTTCATTTGTATTGTCAGTTTCCACAGAAAAATCAAGCATATTACTTTAGGGTTTTAGTATTTAATATCCTTTCAAAACACAAACAATGGCATATTACGAGTAAGAGAGAGAAGAGGCAGGCAATAAAACAATTAGAGGGAAAACAGACTAGAGCAATTATCGTTTAAAGCAGCCAAACAACATTGCGAGGCTGTTATTTTTTGACTGGGGCAGTATGGACTCAAGCATGGAAAAAGAACAAAGTAAATGGTCCCGTTTTCGCAATGAGAGCATGATACTTTATTTGGCACTGATGCACACAATTTCTTATCAAGTAACAGTTCTGTTTGCCACATTGGTAGCAGAAATGGTCATTAAGTCCCTCATTTCTATCGCTTCTGCCTTTTATCCCCTTGATGGCCTAGCTGTGAATAGAGTATGTGCTCACCACAGCTTTTTGCTCAGTGTAAAATGGATTCATAGAACTCTCTCAAGTTTCTGATTGAGATTTTCTAAGTCTCAGAATCTTGGGGCCAGCTCAATTCCCACTGCCAGGGAAAAAACACAGATTTAATCATGCTCGAAAGGACTGACGTCACTGAGGACAAGATCATGTCAACCCTTCAGAATCTGATGACTCTGTCCATGGTGTGATGGGAAGAACGCTAACAAGTCAAATCAGCCTCCTCAAGCAACCCTCCCCAGGATCTCAAATTCCCACCATTAGAGTGACCTGTTCCAGTTAGTTTCTCTGCACTTCCAGCATGCTACGTAAGAGAGGCGACATAGTACATCTCGCAGGTGAGCACTAACGAGTTTACAGAATGGAAGAGCCGGTCCCCAGCAGAACCCGACATAAAGGACACTGCTCTCTCAGCCTGACCTACGTTATAGTCCGTTATTTACCATGTCTGTGACTCAGTTTCTTCTGGAAAGAAGGGCTCCTTTCAGGATCATTTGGCAATAATTTAAAACACTCTAAAACCTGGGGCACCTGGGTGACTCAGTCGGTTAAGCATCCAACTCTTGATTCTGGTTCAGGTCTTGATTTCAGGGTCCGGAGATCGAGTCCCATGTCGGGCTCTGCATTGAACATGGAGTCTGCTTGAGATTCTCTCTCTTTTCCCTTCTGCCCCTCCCCATCTCCCGCTCCCATGTGCTCTCTTTCTGTCTTAAAAAAAAAAAAAAATAGGGTGCCTGGGTGGCTCAGTCAGTTAAGCATCTGCCTTCAGCTCAGGTCATGATTCCAGGGTCCTGGGATCGAGCCCTGCATCGGTCTCCCTACTCAGCCGGGAGTCTGCTTCTCCCTCTACCCTTCCCTCCTGCTCCTGCTTTCTCTCTCTCTCTCAAATAAATAAATAAAATCTTAAAAAAAATTGACTTCCATTTAGAAAATAAATAAAACACTTTAAAACCTAACACAAAAGCTAAAGAATGATTGCTATTTTTCTTCTCTATTGTTTTTTCTTCTTAATCTCAATATTCTCATCTCAATAGAGTGCATTAGAATGTTAAAGTGCAGATTCCCAGTCCCCAACCCCAGGATTTCTGATATAGTAGATCTGAGGTGGATCCTGAGAACCGATATTTCTAACAAGTTTCCAGGAGAAGCTGATGTCGTGGGTCCAGGGCCCACATTTCAAGAACCACTGCTATGAAATGTAAGACTGAATTTCCCAGGCCATCCTTCACAGGGAAGCACTGAAAAGGAGATGAACATATTCCAAAGTATGCCGAATATTTGCATGGCATCCCAGTTCATACAAAATTACTCCATAAACTTTTAAAAATCTGCATTTGCACATCAGCAAAGCCCAGGGCAATGTATCACCAGAAATGGTGCTCAGTCATAAATATATCCCAGAGGGCCTGGACCACAGAGCTGACTACAGGGCATCATATGTGCTGATTTTCAAAGAATCTTCTAAGCAATGATTATCCCAAAAGAGGCTCACAGTTTAATTTATAATCTTCTGAATTCTCCTGCCATTCAGGCAGAAGGGTTATATTATAGAGAGACAGCTTCCAAAGTGGGTTTATTATTCATTCATTCATTCATTTATGCATTCCTTCCTCAAAAACTTTTGAACATCTATGTTATGCCAAGGATTATGGTATAAACTAGGGGAAACTCAAACTGTTTACCTCAAGGAACTTCCAGTCTGAGACAAAGGATACATAATTCTGAAACAAAGCAGACATCATGACTAACATTTGTTTGAATATTAAAGTATATAAAGCACTTTCACATTTCCTCTCCTGTGATCCTCAGTGGATACCTCTAAGCTGGTCAGGGGTGGAGCGAAGGTGCCACACAGGCCTTAAGATTCCAAAGCACACTGCCCCTTGCTGGGAACTGCCATGTGGTTCTGATGGAGCAGAATGCGTCCCAGGAGTGTCAAAGAGTTGAAGGGGAGAAGAGTTCCAAAGAGTCTTGGAGCTTGTGGGAAACCACAGTCAATGATTGTGGGAATTAATGGAAAAAAACTGCCTAGGCCAGAAAAAAAAAAAGGCTGAAACACTCCTCTCCAAAGTGCCGTGAACCATGTTTCTTTTACTTTTTTTTAAGATTTTTTTTTTTAAAGATTTTATTTATTTATTTGACAGAAACAGAGACAGCGAGAGCTGGAACACAAGCAGGGGGAGTGGGAGAGGGAGAAGCAAGCTTCCTGCCGAGCAGGGAGCCCGATGTGGGGCTCCATCCCAGGACTCTGGGATCATGACCTGAGCCGAAGACAGCCGCTTAACGACTGAGCCACCCAGGCGCCCGTGAACCATGTTTCTTGATCAAATGTTACATAAGGTTGTTTCTTGCAAATTTCCTTTGTGTTTCAGCCCATGAAATACATTTGACCGCCTCACCACCTTTTTTTTTTGCCAATTATATTATTTTCAGCATAATAGAGAGAAATACAGTTTAAATCTACTGTCATAGGGGGATTCTGAAAAGGAGCTGTAGTTTCCTAAACAATATAAAATATATTTAATAGTGCGTGTCCCCTCCTTCTCTGACCTTCTAGTTCTTTTCCCATGACAAAAAACTTATTCCACCTGGTATTCCCCGAGGACCGCATTCTCAAATTTCCTCAAAAAAGAAAACAAATGTTGGCCTTAAGTGACCCCACACCACTCTGCCTTTCACTGGAAGGCAAGGCCTCCCTGGAGTTCCTGAAAATAATGCGCCTGATTCTCTGCTACGCACCAAATGGAACAAAAACGAATGTCCTCCCAAATGTTGAGGAGAGTGCTAAGGTTAAGAAGAAACTTGAGGCCACAGGCCACTCTGCTGGCTTTCATGATGCTCAAGTCACTTTCTGCAACTGGCGCTCCGGAGACTCGGAGTGCTCCTTCTGGCATTACAACTCTGGAGCGCATGCCTTTTCAAGACTGTCTAGTAGAGTAGCCATCCCCTGTCAACCCACGGTCACCTATTTGAATCCAAAAGCTATAATACCTTGGGATGTTGCAATATCAGAGAATTCACGAAGCAGATAATTATGTATTGACCCAGGAACAAACTAAGCAAATAAAAC
Source organism: Leptonychotes weddellii (assembly GCF_054177405.1). NCBI lineage: Eukaryota > Metazoa > Chordata > Mammalia > Carnivora > Phocidae > Leptonychotes > Leptonychotes weddellii. Next base: position 97,586,687 of record NC_138375.1, on the reverse strand, counting down.
TGGCTGCTTTTGTTATCCCCATGTTATAGCTGAGTAAAAAAGAGTTAGAGAGATTAAGTTACATGTCCAAATGGTCGATTTAGGAGTGACATACAGACCAGAGAGGTTTCAGTTCAGGAGGAAGAGGGGGCTGAGGAGACGGTGGTGGTATGTCAAAAAAGCAAGGGCTCTTTTGGTTAGCTCATGGGCGTAATATGGTATTTTCCAAACTCGTTCCACATATTACCATGCAGGAGTGTGAGAAAATTTGAAACACCTGAGATTGCCTTCTTTATGAGGACTTCTAGTAAATTCACTTGAATTATCTTCACATGAGTTAGGCCTTAAAGTGAGACAGACTTCTCTGATTCAGCTTTCACCGTTTCCCTCAGACCTCCCCAGCTCACCCCCTACCAATGGAACCGGAGCTCCAGTTTCCAGAGTCAGAAACTGGAGCAAGTGAAGAGTAAATGCCAAGGGGCTTCCACTCCCTCTTCTTTTTCTTGTCACCCTAAAGAAGGAATCTGGGCGTGTCATCATTCAGTAAATTGGGATCTTTATAGCCGTCTTTACAGAACTATCAAAGATGGTTTCTCATTAAAGGAACAGGCAAAAAGCATATCAGAAGTGAAAACAGCGCTCAAACCAGAGATAAATGTGTGTACAATTAAGTACAAATGGTTGGATTCATCAGTTTTATGTTTTCTAAAGAATTACAGCACCTCGGGTCTCTCAGCTCCGTAAAACATGGAGAGCAACCCTCCTGCCCAGTGTGCATTAGTTAACGTACCGCTCCCTAACAAATCCCCCCGAAACTTAGGCACATAAAATAACAGCGTTAATTTCTTTCACAGTTTCTGTCAGTCAGGAGTTTGGGAGCAGCTGGAATGGGTCTCGCTTGGGGGTTCTCGTGAGGCTGCTGTCAGGGCCAGCTGACACCAGAGTGCTGGATGATTTCTTCCGTCACATAGCTGGGCCTGGGCTAGGAAGAGCCGAACAGGCTCTAGAAGAAACAGGGCATCTCTGTCTTTCTGTGGCCCCTCCTCATGGTGTCCTCAGGATGGTGGCTTCAACATGGCCAGGATTCCTACATGGCATTGAGAGACGCAAAGGCATGTGCCCTGAGCCATATTATGGTCTGTAAGCAAACCACAGAAGTCACACAGTGAACTTTTCTCCACATTCTATTGTTCAAGGTGGAAAAAGGAACTGCCCAACCTCTCAATAAAGGCATGTCAATATCACATTGGAAGAAGAACCTGTGGGATCGTCCATCCTTGGAAAATACAACCCATGACATAATGGTTCTTGGGATTCTAAATGGACCTAGCTGAAGTTTACAAATCAAATCCCATCTGTAGATTTTAGCAGGCTGAATTGGGTTTGCACTTCTAATTACATCTGTGATAGTCCCCAGCATCTGACAGAGGGCTCTATCCAGAGTGTTTGTTTAGTTAAGTCTATGGCGTAGCCATGACGTGTTCCAGTGGGAAAAGAACCAAGTCACAGGCTGGATTCTAGTCCTTCTCTGACATAAGTAACTATGGGAACAGGTTTAACCTCTCCACACTTTGGCTAATATGTAAAATGAAGACCATACTAACACCCCTTCCTATATCACATAACTCATGAGGATAATCCATGTATTCATGGGCCACACAAATTTGAGGCTCTAAGAGGAAACCTAAAATGGTAGCAGCACTATATTCTGTCTATGATCCCATCTGTAGAATTTCAGAAACTCCAGCCACATTCAAATTACTCTTAATTAGTTTGGAAAGTTCCAGAGCAATGATTGGCATACACTGTACCACCGCCTTCTCTAGTTCCTGATTGGGGTGTTTTAGGAGGATGTTCTCATGGTCAACTGGGAACAGCACAAGCCATCTCCATTTGTGCTACTTGAAGGGATGTTTTCTTGTGCTCCCTGGGACTCAGCCATCGGGCTGTGGCAAAGAGAAATCTGACTAGCAAACACCAGCCCGCTTTCAAAATCACCTTCTCCGTTAACAACAACCCTTGCCCTGCAATCAAGCTCTTGTGTCTTGACCCCGCTTACTTTTGGGAGAACTCGTTTCCAGTAAGCTCTTTGCTCCTCTGTGTAAATAGAAACACAGCTGGCTTGCCTTATGAGCTCTCCAAACATGGCTAGACTCTCTCAACCCCCAGATTCTATAGGCTTTGCTGATTTTATCATTCATGCCAGTTCCAACTAATCAGGCATAGCTGACTGAAATAACCTGGAGGAGGGTCTAGTGTCAGAGGAAAGAGCACCCACATCAGTTAATACCATCTGCCAGAGGCGCAGGGGGAAGGGAATAGTAACAAGAAATCTCAGTGTTACCAAAGCTGAGCCTGAGCTGAGGGGAAAAGGTGCAGCAAGATCCTAGCCTGTGAGTCAAGGCAACTGAAGATGACAAGGTGGGAATATTGTCAGGACAGTTTGTATGGCAGCCGGGGGCCTAGTTTGGGAATGAGAAGACCAAAATAGCAAATACGGTATGACCCATGAAAATGTGAAAATGCTTTCCAAAGAAACTATTTTTTCTGATCACAAAATTAATACATGCTCATTATTTAAAAAACTAGAATGGAAAAATACAAAGAAAAGTTTAATTACCCTTTATCCCCTTATCCATTGTCAGTATTTACATGCGTCTCTTTGCAGTCTTTTTCTATGTATATACATAATTAAATGTTTTCATTTAAAGTTATCAGTATTTTACTATGGCATTATGTATTTCTTAAAATAAGGAGTTTGAGATAGCACTGTAATCTTTCATTATATGGATGTACCATAATTTCTTTAGTTGGTATGTTTTTGTTGCAAATTTTGGCTATTTCAGTTTTTCAGTGCAAACTCTAACACCGAGATAAACCGAGGTAGGCAGAATTCTAAGATGGCCGCCAAGAGTTTCAGCCTCTGGGTGCACACACCTTGTCCCAGTTATTCAGTCAAACAGTAATCTTGATACTGCCGTTCAGGAATTTTACAGACGTCATTAAGGTGCCCTATCAGTTGACCTTAAGATGGGGAGATTATTCTAGTGGGTCAGACCTAATCACATCAGCCCTTTAAATCTAGGACTAAAGGTCAGCGACAGAGGAAGTCAGAAAGTCAAAGTACAAGGGGATTTGACACACAGGCAGTGTTCATTGCTGGAAGGAGTCACATGGCAAGGAATGTGGCCTCTAGGAACGGAGACAGTCGGCAAGGAAAAGAGGACCATAGTACCATAGCCACAGGGAACTCAATTTTGCCAACAAGATGAATGAGTTTGGAAGTTGATCCTTCCCCAGTGTCTCCAGACCAGAACTCAGCATTACTGACAACTTGATTTCAGCCTTGTGATACCCTGCAGAGAATCTGGCCAGCTGGTGCCAGACTTCTGATCTACAGAATCCTGAGTTAGTAAACAGGTGTTGCTTTGAGCTGCTAAGTTTGTGGTACAGCACTAGAAAGCTAATACTAGGCACCCCTAGGCACAAATACACATATTTCAGATTATTTCTTTAAGGTTCATTTCTAGGAGTACAATTACTAGGACAAAGAGTTTCAATAGTTTATGATTATATGTGTATTATCAAATTTTCTTCCGTAAAAGTTGTGACAGTTTACACTCTTAGGAAGTATATATAGAAATTCTTATTTTCTTCCACCCTACATCTTCTTAATGTTATTTTTAAAAAGTAATCTTTCTAGGGGCTCCTAGGTGGCTCAGTTGGTTAAGCGTCTGACTCTTGATTTCAGCTCAGGTCACAATCTCATGGTTGTGAGATGGAGTCCAGTGACAGGCTCCTCGCAGAGTGTGGAGCCTACTTGAGACTCTCTCCCTCTGCCCCTTACCACCGCATGTGTATGTGAGTTCTCTCTGTCTCAAAAATAATAAGAATAATCTTTCCAAATTGATGTATATCTTCTTCTGATTCTCTTTAGGTTTAGCATTTAACATTTTAATCCACCTAGAATGTATTTAGATGTATAACACATGGTGGGATTTAACTTTTTAAATTCAATCTCTCATATTGATTATATATTCTCTTATGTTGAATATCAAATTGTTATTTAATAAATATTTTTTTAACTTATCATGCCACCTGTATTATACTCCAACCTCTTACATATCCTGAGGTTTATTTCAAGTTCATCTGCTCAATTCTATCCATCCTAGAGTATTTATTGGAAGTAATAAATGCTTTGAATGAACACTAAAGGCAGCTTTTATCAACAAAGAGCGAAGAACATTTGGGCCACCAACAGAAGGTGGTTCATAGGAGAAGTACAGAAATAGTCAAAGCAAGAAGAGGTTACAACAGCACAACATGTCCTTAGAAATGCATCTGGAAATTGGCAGGAAGACCTACTACCAGGTAGCCATTGTTGGCTTTATTCCTCTTGGCCATGTTACTTCAAAAGACTTTTTTTTAAGATTTTATTTATTTATTTATTTGAAAGAGAGAGAGAGCACAAGTAGGCAGAGCGGTAGGCAGAGAGAGAGGGAGAAACAGGCTCTCCGCCGAGCAGGGAGCCCAACGTGGGACACAATCCCAGGACCCTGGGATCTTGACCTGAGCTGAAGGCAGCCACTTAACCGACTGAGCTACCCAGGAGTCCCTTCAAAAGACTTTTTGGGGATCTAGGAGAGACATGGTTCCATCATAGAGAAGAACCTCAGCTAGCTCATCAGTTTACCTCCTTTCCTTCATTCATCTAGATACTTCTAACTGTTGGGTACCTCAGCCTAAGGCTCCCTAAAGCTACACAGCACACTCCTTGTGGCTGGGACTATTAACATCAATTTGCCATTTTTTTCACTTGGTAGTAGAAATTATTGTTTTCAGCTGAATATAGAGCCACCCAGGATAAAGACTGCATTTCCCAAAATTCCTTGCAGGTAGGTAAAGTCATGTGACTAGGTTCTGGCCAGTAGCATATAAGCAAATGTGTCCTTTGCAGTGAGTTTTTCTGTTTGTTTGTTTGTTTTTAGTGAGGGAGAGGGTGGTAGGCGCAGAGGAAGAGGGAGAGAGAGAATCTTAAACAGGCTGCACACTTAGCATGGAGTGTGATGCAGGGCTAGATCTCACAGCCCCATGATCATAACCTGAGCCCAAATCAGGAGTCCAACACTTAACCAGCTGAGCCACCCAGATGTCCTGAGTGTCCAGTAAGCATTCTTAAAGAGAAGAATATATTTGTGGGTGCCTGGGTGGCTCAGTCGGTTGAGCGGCTGCCTTGGGCTCAGGTCATGATCCCAGGGTCCTGGGATCGAGTCCCGCATCGGGCTCCCCACTCTGCGGGGAGCCTGCTTTTCCCTCTTCCTCTGCCTACTTGTGTTCTCTCTCTATCTCTCTGTCAAATAAATAATTAAAATCTTTAAAAAAAAAAGAGAGAAGAATATATTTGCTTTTTGTTTCTCCTTCCTGGTGACTAAACTGTTCATCTGGTGGTTGTAATTCCAGAAGCCATTTTGAACCACAAGGTGGAAGCCACATAACGGATGTAGAATAACAACAAAATAGAGAGACCTGGGTATCTAATTTTCATGATGACATTATTCAAGCTCCTTACTGCTTATCTTCTGTCTTTGCTTATGCAAGAGAGAGAGAAATATGCTTTCTTTTGTTTAAGCTG
>NC_138375.1:97570758-97580576 GCF_054177405.1 Leptonychotes weddellii | reverse complement strand
CCATTCTTTATTATTTCTGTTTTCTCATACAGACTCATAACTTCAGAGATTAAGATAGTCAATAACCATGTTTTCTATATTAATATAAGTCAGAAAAAATAAATATAACCACAGTAGACATCAAGTTCTATAGTAGGAAGCCGGGAGGAAGTGAGTCTGTACTCTGAGGAAGCATGTGTCTTGAGCTAAGACTGAAAGATTGAGCAGGAGTTGGACAAGACAAGGACATTCTCAAATTAATAAGGGCAGAAAAATTCATGGTATGATTAGGAAATAGTGGGCGATCTGGTCAAGTAAGCATGTGGAATGTGACCAGGATGTAAAGGTAGATTTGGGATGGGGGGTGAGTGGTTAGGAAGTGGCATGAACCAATGGAGAAAATAACTCTAATTGCAGTGTGAAGACTGAACTAGCAAGGTAAAATATTGGAGGCAAGAAGTCATATTAGCAAGTTACTTAAATCATCCTATCATACCTGAACCATCACTTATCTAATATTCTGTCCTTTCTTTTTTCTTGACTCTTTGCCTCTTCCCCCTTCCCTCCATCTCTCTTTTTTCCTCTCCACCCACATGTCCAAACCTACTTCTATATATAACTGTGTGCCTTTCAACCCTAAACATCCAATAGGCCCACAAGGCCCAGGGAATGATAGGAAAGAAGGAACAAAAGCTGCTAGTAACCTCTGGACCACCATTTGAAGGGAGAGGGAAGCAAGGCTTCAAGGGGCAACTATATACCAAAATCTAACCTGGCACTTGACATATCTTATTTCACTAAATCTTAACAAGCCTATGAGTTAGGGAGTCTTGATTTCATTTTTATAGGTGAATAAACTGTGGTTTAGTTGGGAATCAGGAATTCATATCCTACTTCACTTGTCACCCATCCATGCTATTTCTGCCACATCTGTACTAAGCAGTGAAGAAAGGATGGGCAAAATGGAAACTCTGATGTGAGAATGATGGTGGTGGAGAGATTTAGGCTAAAAAATACATGAATCTTCCTAGTCACAAGGTCCTTACTAGTTCTCTCATTGTTTCTGTTGATTTCTGATGTTTCTACTGTTGTTGTTTTTTCACAAGCCACTCAGATTAGTCTGAGTCAGGTGTCTGAATCAGCTGCTTCCACGGGATTTCTCAAGAAACTACATCCAAAGTCCCCATGTTGAAGGAATCACTGCTTGCCAATTCCTTACCCATCCCAGCTTACACTGTTGTCAGAGTTACCCAGTTTCTCGAGAAGGAGAACATCCTGAACAGGATTCCCAGGGGGAAAATTTTGGAATTTTGGAAGGAGGTCAGAATAATACATTATATTTAAATTCATGAATTAATTCATTCAATAAATATTCTGTGTGCCTAAAATGGACCTGGCATGACATTAAACAATGGGGATAGAACGATTATAAAACAGTCATGAATTCTTTATTTGTGGTTCTTATGTTTTAGTAGAAAAACCACATCCCAAAGAAATATAGTAATTAAATGACAGTGAGAAGGAGTCAGGAGGGGCAGTTGACCATCCTAACGCAAGAGAACTTGAGCAGGTAGAATGTGTTTCCCCTACCTCCAGTTTTCCATTTCAGCAACATCCTCCCTAAGCATTCATACATTATAGGAACTGCTTGAAAAGGCCCCATCCATTTGGTTTTCAAGTCAAAGGAAGGATTAGGCCAAAGCGAATCGAGTCATCTACACTCAGGATTGAGTTAATTCCATTCACTGTCATAAAGTTTTTGAGTGCTCACTATGTGAATGATCTCAAATATGGAACTGAGGTTAAAGCCATAATCTTTGACACTCAAGCAGTTATTTGACATTGAAATAGTATGTCAAAATAGATAAACATAATATGGGAAGAGTAATAATAACTTCTTGCATCGTATTTCCAAGAAGGCAGAGAGAGAGGCTTTCTGCTCGTGGCCATAAAGAAGTAGCAGAGAGCCAAGTAAAGTATAACTCCTCAAGAATTTATCTCTATTAGGAAATGTAGACACAACACCCAGCACACATTAGTCTTTGTTTTCATTAAGAAAAGCAGACCAAGGTATCCTATAGTGCTAATGGGAAGATATATGTTAGCTCCTGACACCCAGGAAATGTTCCTAGCATCAGTAATATCTGTTGAAAGTATAAATTGAATTCTTTATTTGTCCTAGATAGTGTTTCATTTGAAATGAAAAAGAAGAGGCCGAAGTATTGCCTACAAGGCCCTACCTGATGGGTACCCCCAGTGCTTATTGTTAGCTCACCCTCTACTCTTGTTGTCTTGTTTACCTAGTTTCAGCACCCTCGGCCTCGTCTTCACTGTTCCTCCAATGCACCAATTCATGTTCCTGCCTCAGCTCCTTTTCACTTGCTGCTCCTCCTGCCAGGAATTAGCCTCCCCACACTATTCACATGGCTTATTTTGCCATTTGTCAGATCTTTGTGCAAAAGTCACCTTCTCAGGGGGGCCTTCCTGGTCCCATTATATAGATTGCAGTCCCTTTCCCAAGCCTTTCCAGCTTTATTTCTCTCCTTAGCACCTGATCAGTATCTAACATGTTATTTACCTTGCTTATAATCCATCTGCCTGCTAAAAATAGGCTCAACAAAGGGAGAGATTTGGCCTGTTTTGTTCACTGCTGTATCCTCGGGAACCAGAAGAGAGTTTGGCACATAGCATACACTCATTAAACGTTTGTTGAGCGAATGAATAAATACCATAGCCAGCTCCAGCTGGGGAAAGGCCACATTTAAAGCACTTCCAGCTTAGTGTGAAACCATCTGAAAATAATGGTTTCAATAACTCTGAACACCTCCTTGATAAAGAACTACTGGCCTCCTCACCATTCTTCAAACATACCAGCCGATAAACCTTTTTTTGAAACCAGCCTGGAATATGAATATTGCTATGTGCAATTTATACCAAATAAACAACCCATTATTATGAAGAATATTTGTGTGAGAACATGAATATTTGTCCAACCAGTTCAAAATAAAACTAGACAGCCCTTGAATTATGACTGGCATAAAATAAACAACCCAACCAGAGCAACTCTCATAAGATCCCAATGAGCTCCACACACTGGGGTTGCTATTCTTTATTAGCAATTCTGGGCAGAAAAAGCATGTTTGCAGTGAAGCATTAAACTGGCCATAAAGCAAAGGTAGTTATGGCACCTCTCAGTGAAATAAGACGATGCAATTATTGTGAGCACAGCCTTTCACCAGGAATGACAGCCATTCTTATCAACATTTGATTTATGCTGTTACGAACAAACACATAAATGGAAAACATAAATATATATGACTTTTGAATATCTCTAATCGAATATATCTAATAAAAGGTGATATCATTCAATATTTAATGTCCATTTAGGGCTTGGCTTCCCTCATAGCTAGTTTAAGAATCATTGCATGAGATTAAAAGGACCTTGCACCTAAGTACAAATGCAATAATGGTATTTCCAGCCATCAGTGATCTTTCCTCTGGGTTAGTGTAAGTAGGGCAGAATACAATCAATCCACTCGGTATTCCCCAAATAACTGCTCCATTTATTGGCTTCTAATGCCACTTATTGGGTATAAATTCCATTAATAGAGACAAAACCTTTCTTGCCCAATTAAGCATCAAGTTTCTAAGCAAATATCCTGAGAAGGGTAACGTGTAAATTCACAAAAGTAATGCCTGGTAGTAAATCTTTTCCTCAGAAAATCTTTTGACAGTGCAGAGAGTATAAGGAGTTCTCCATTGTCTCTTCTTACTTTTACTCTCTTTTAATGTCTTGGTGGTGGTGGTAGAAAAATAAAAATACAAGTTGTTCTGTTGCCAAAAGAAGTTGAAGAATAAAATCAACCACTGTGAACCTTCCAGATACGTGATCCTGGCTATGGGTGGAGATGAATTGATAAAAGATAAGAGACAGGGGAGAAATCAAACAAGATCATAAATGTAAGAATACCTTGTAAAGTATAAATACAAATTTGAGGGAATGTTATTTTAAATATTAAAGAGGAGACTTGGGAAGCTTAAGATAAACTTCGTTAATTTTATTTATTTTTAATATATAAGATCATTCCTTTGTCTAAGTGCCTTAAAATTTTTAGTTCCTGTATGGCCAGTAGATTGTATGTGAAGTGATAAACGGACCTTTTTGGACATGCTTTCAGCTATGCTAGCTCTTAAGAATCTGTTTCCTGGAAAGATGTCCAAACAAGATGGCCTCATATAGCAGACCGTCTCTCCCTTGCTGTCCTGACCACCGCTCCCTTGCAGTGTAGTCAATTAACTTCTAGCTCTTTAAAAAAAAAAAAAAGATGGCCCCATATGAGAAGTACCCTATTCTCTGAAACACCCACCACCAGAGTCGAGGACTGAGTTGGCTAAGCTGCTGACTAACATGAGAGGTACCTCACATTTTCTCTTACCTGTCTTTCTGTCCTCCTCTCTTTATCTGAAACCATCAACTGTGACTGTCTCTAAGTCATTTCACTGCTCCAGGGTGGCTGTGTAGAAAGAACAACATGAGAGTCTGCATCCCAGCCCTACCTGTGTGTAATACAACAACAAAACAAGTTATTTGTCCTTCCTTGGGCTCAGTCTTTCATCCATAAAGTAAAAGTTTTGTTTCCACAGCCTAACAGAGAGAAAAAATCATCCGTTGTCCTATAGTCACTGCTTGTTTGGAATAGGAAACAGATTTACAGGACTGGGTCTGGGATTTAAGAAAATCATTTCTCAGAAACTTGCCTCATTTTAAATCTTCCTGAGGCACTCTATGAAGTAAAGCAATGTGAGAAATATGTGAAAATAAAAATGAGCACATCCCCCTGTATCTGTTTTACATGATGTATTCAGAGAATCGGAGAGTAAACTTTTAAGGGGGAATACTTTATTACTCCTTAATAGGACACTGTGACAAAATTAAGGAAGTCACTGAGATGAGGTAATTTTTGGCAAACGAAACAAATCAAAGTTGTTAACTTTAAGTCAGTGCCCGCAAAGTTTACAGGTCACTTAATGGTTTTCAACTGGGCATTGGAGACTGAGAATGTAAGTATGGGGCATTCAGCAGTCCTCGGTGCCCTCCCCTGATTTTCTTCATCTCAACCTTCTCTGTAGTATAACACAAGAACTAGACTAGTAGAGCTGGTGCAGGCCTGCAGAGGTCACCAGGTGCTGAGGGTAGTCAGTCATAACCTCTACAATGAGCAGGCACGAGAATTGGTGAGGGAGAGAGAAGCAGAATAGGAACGTGATTCCTTTGGGCCATTCAGGAGGTGGAAGCCTGTAGGTCCCAACAAATCGAAGCCCTATGTCCACCTGCAGCTGCTTGTGGATTGCTCTGGGAAGCTAAGCCCAGTGGACCTGAATGACACATGCATTGATTAGTGGAATTGCTCTCAGGATCAGGTCTGCGGAAAAGGCTGAATGTTGCCTTACCTCCACACTCATTTTCTTGGCTCTACCAGCCTAGGGTGCTTTCAGAAAACCATAGACGGGTAAATAAAAATTAAAACTCACTAAAGGAAACAAAATCTGATGGAGGAAGACGGCTATTGTTTGAATGTTTGTCCCCCCAAATTCATATGTTGAATACTACTAACCCCCAAAGTTGATAGTATTTAGAGTTGGGCCCTTTGGGAATTGCTTAGGTCATGAATGGGAGTAGTGTTCCTATTAAAAAAAAGACACCACAGAGATCCCTTGCCTCCTTCCACCATGTTGACACAGTCAGAAGGCTCTGGGTAAAAACCCGGAAGAGGACCCTCACCAGAATACCACCACATTGGCACCTTAATCACAAACTTTTAGCCTCCAGAACTGTGAGAAATGTTTGTTATTTATAACTGTTTATACCCTGTGGTATTTTGTTATAGCAGCCTCAACAGGCTAAGAAGAAGACCAAGCTAAACATCTAGAAGAGGTGAATCCTACTGAAGAATTGATAGATAAGACGTATGAGAGCTTTCATTAAAAAACAAAATTAAAAAAAACTCAAAAGGATTATTTACAATGCAAAAAAAGATTTTCTAAAAATTAAAATTAAAATTATAACTCTTTTTACTTCACAAGTAAATAGATAATTAAGCAAGAGGACATTTGCTGATAGGAACCAAATTTGTATTCTAGAAAATACAGTGGAAAAAAATCTCCCAATACATAAAAAACACAAAGGTATGAAAATTATGAAGGAAAATACAGGACAAAGGAAGGGCAGATGAAACTGTAATGGAATATCCAGAAGGAGAAAAGAGAATAGATGGGAAGTAATAATTAAATTTAAAAAAATAGTCTGGAGCCTGGGGGCGGGGAGGGGAGGGGATTAGTGATTGAGGTTGTGCTGTCCCCTCTCCATCATGAGGAGACATTGCAATATGGAGGTTCTGCTTCCAGCTAGGATGGAGTAAGCAATCTCCACCCTTTTCCTCCCATGGATTTACAATGAGAAACCTTGAATAGGATGCACAAGACAACTATCTGAGAACTCCAAAAATCAAAAAAATCTGAAAATCAGAAAATCTGAAAAGTAAGTAAGAATGAGTAGATTAGGGACACAAATCAAAATACCAAGAATACCAATATGGCAGATAGTTTTCTGGACTTTTTTTCCCCTCCTATGCCTCTTGGCATAGATTCTAGAGCACCCAGAATTCTGGAACAGAGCAGGGCGGGGAGTGGGGGGGAGTTAGAAATAACTCTGAGAGAAATTATTTTTCTGGCCTGAGGACTATGAAGTAGGTTGAGGGACATCATTGCAGGACAGAGGCTCTGGGAGAAATCCTGAGTTGCCCCTACATTTTTCTTATCCAATCTCTGCTTCAGGCAAGTCTCGGTCATGAAGCTACATGCAGTAGCCATTGTCACACAAATACCTAAATACCTGAGAGAAAAATCTCAGAGCTGAGATAAGGAGTCCCTGTTGTTCAGAGAGTATACAAGAGGAAATCATTATTTTCCTTCCCCCCTTTGCTCGAGCAGCTTTACCTCAAGGCAGAGCCAGTCAGAGGAATGGCATGATAGCCGCTGTGAAGCCAGAGGACCAGGACAGGGGGCTACTGAGAATTAAGGGGTCGGGGGTAATCATGATGAGAAGAGAACCAGAGAAGGAAAATCCCCAAATATGTGATAAGCCCTGGGCTCATCCCAGAGCTGGAATTTGTGGAACTGACCCATTTCCCCACTAAAAATGACAAAGACCAGATAGTTTTACAGTTGAATTCTAATTTTTTAAAGAGCTGATAAGAAAGAGAAAAAGGAAATAATTATGACTGAAAAGAAAGAAGATGTGTCTTATTAGAAAATCAAGAAATTTGACAAATTATTAGAATTCATGAGAGTTCATCAAAGATTCTGGATATAAAATCAATTTTAAAATACCAATTGCAGTCCTATACACTAACAAAGACTTAGAAAATGTAATTTCTAAAAAACACAGCATTTGTAACAAATAGCAATATATATTATTTACCTGTTCACTTGCTATGCAAAGAATGGAATTAACAAAAGATCTGTAAGATATTTACAAAGAATTTTCTTAACTTTATTGAAAGATAATATAAAAGACCTTTATAATCTGAAGGGCATACAGTGTTCCTATATAGGAAGATTCATTATCATCACTTCTTCCCCAATTGATCTATATATTCAATTCAGATGAAGTCTAATCAAATTCCCACTGGGTTTTTTCATGAAATTTAGCAAGCTGATTCTAAAATATTCACAGAACAACAAAGAGCCAAGAATAGACCACACAGATTTGAAGAATAGTGAGATAGACTATTGCCTACCAGCAATCAAAATTTATTATAAAGAAATAGTGATTTTAGAAGAGTAGTATAAGCACAGAGATAAACAAATTCATAAAACTAAAAAATAATAAAACACATATATATATGGAAACTTGATGTGTTTAAATATTTCAAAGAACTACAAATCAATGGCAGAAGAATGTCAATAATGGTGCTAAAAGAAAAGGTTATCCAAACATTAACAACAATAATCATCATATCATTACCTCAACCACATGCTAAATGGATTAATAATTTGTGAAAAGCAAAATTTAAAAATTTTTAAACAACATAAAGATTACTTTATTAATTCAGAATTTGAAACAAGAGAGGAAAATCATAGGCAACAAAGGAAAGGAGCACTACTATTGACCACATTAAAGCTAAAACTTCTGCAAATCAAAAGCCACTATAAACAAAATGAAAAGCTAAGTCACTAGCTAGTAGAAGCTATTTGCACTGTACACAATCAAAAACAAAACAAATATTATCCAGGCAAAAAAATAGCTTCTTCACATTAACAAGAAAAATGGAGCAATACAACAGAAAAAGTAGATATGAATGGGAAAATCAGAGAAGGGAAAATCTAAATGCAACCTCCCAGTCAGGGAAATGCAACTTAAAAACCAAGATGGGATGTGACTTCAGACTGGTAAAAATGAAAAGGGTTGAACGTACCAGATGTGGAGCAACAGGGACCCTCATATACTGATATACTACTGATGGGAATGTTATGTTAAAAATATACATTCCCAGGGTGCTTGGGTGGCTCAGTCAGTTAAGTGTCCTACTCTTGGTTTTGGCTCAGGTCACCATCTCAGGGTCCTAGGATCAAGCCCACATCAGGCTCCGTGCTCACTGGGGAGTCTGCTTGAGATTCTCTCTCTCCCTCTGCCCCTCCCCCTACTTCTGCTCTCTCTCTGTCTCTATCTCTCTAAAATAGATAAATAAATCCTAGTATATATATTTTTAACATCAATTTTGACGGCAACTTGGCCATTTCTAGTAAAGTAGAGGAGGTATATCCTACAGCCCAGCAATTCAACTCCTCATAATATATCGTAAAGAAATGTTCATGCTTATGCAAAACAAACAAAAAAACCCATGAGCAATGATACACTTTGCAGCATTATTTGTAATGGTACAAAATTGGACACCACATAAACAGCCATCAAGACTTGTACACTAGAAACCCTGGGAATGATGTCATCAATATGGCAAAATAAGAGTTTTCTACCATCTTTCTCCCAAAGAACACAAGAGGGGCTTTGTGCAACTCCAAGAGTCCAGTGGAAGGAGTCCCAGCATACTGTTGAAGAAAAAAAAAATCTGTGACTGAATACATTGAAGAAGGTAAGAGATAGTTTCACTTTACCCACTTCACCGCTCCTGGCATCCCTCACAAGCAGAGCTCATTTTGATAGAAGGTACTCTCTTAGGTCTTGATTCCACCCATGGGGAAAAGTGAGAACCCATGAGTGAGCAGCCATCCCCCCCAGCTGTACGGGACACCACCAAAGGGGCCCTTTTCTCTCTTGCTCACCGGAATGCCACAGTGCTAAGTCATGAACTGCATGACGGGGAGACAGTAAGTGGCTGGTAGAAAAGCAGTCAGGACTTGGACAGTAGTAACAAATGGACGCAGAACCACTTTGCAGACTCCATGAGCCCCTGGGGAAACCAGCCTACTGATTGCCCCAAGACTGGCCCACTGGCTTGCCCACACGTACCCTCATTCTGTGTCAGGCACCCCAAGGGCAGCAAGAGCGAGCCTTTGCAGATAGCTGGCAAGCATTGGCAGAAAGCAGGAACAACTCAGCAGAATAGGGAGGGAGCACACAAATCTTAATATATATAACAGAGCCTGAGGGAAAGCAAATTGGGAAGCTGTCAGCACCCAGCATGGCCTGGCAGGGATACAATCTTTTTTTTTTTTTTTCTGTTTAACTACATTTATTGAATTTCTTTTTTTTTAATTTAATTTTATTTTTATTATGTTATGTTAATCAACATACATTACATGATTAGTTTTTGATGTAG
>NC_138375.1:97560661-97570658 GCF_054177405.1 Leptonychotes weddellii | reverse complement strand
TTACGAATTCCCTTTCAAGAGCAAATAAAAAGTGTGGAGCAGGCCTATCCATAAGAATAGAAGGGAGAAAGCTTCAGAATCACTAACAAGGCTGGAAATGTACATTTTCTTTCTTCTCTTTCAGATAGATGTGGCCAAGCGGCTAAGAGCTGGTTAATAAACTGCTATTGGAAATTGTTGGGTGGGACTTAAGTGGGAACAGAGAGCTGAGAGTGATTACTTTTGTCCCATTGTCTTTTGTTTTTGTCAGGATGGCATGGAGATGAGCAAGGCCAAGAATCATGCTTTTCACAGCAAAGACTTCAAATCTGCATGGCTAGAGAGGGGATGGAAGCTAGGAAAAAGACACAGAGAGCGCCTGGGTGGCTCAGTTGGTTAGACAACTGCCTTCGGCTCAGGCCATGATCCTGGAGTCCCCGGATCGAGTCCCGCATAGGGCTCCCAGCTCAGCGGGCAGTCTGCTTCTCCCTCTGACCCTCCCCCCTCTCATGCTCTCGTTCTATCTCATTCTCTCTCTCAAATAAATAAATAATCTTAAAATAAATAAATAAATAAAAGAAAAAGACACGGAACAGGTTTTCTGTCTCAGAGCCCTCAGAAGGAACCAACAGTTCTGAAATGTGGATTTCAAACTTCCAGGCTTTTGAACTGTGAGAGAATAAATTTCTACTGCTTTAAGCCACTTAGTTTATGGCAGTTTGTTATTGGCAGCCCTGGGAAACTAGCACAAGGGTTAAACTTTTATTCCTGAGTCATGCAATTACCAGCATTATGGATTACGGATTTTCTTGTTTGTATTCAAGAAAAATAAGTTGTTTCTAGAAACAAAGATTCTTGGTGACATGCTTTGAAAGTTCTTATTAGAAACTCTACGTGAGACATGCCTTTGTAAACCTTCATTTTAAGGCTTATATAAGGAGAAAGATCTTTAAGAAAATCATTACCATAACACTGACTCAGCATCACAGAATGTTATTAAAAATTATCTTAAAGATTATTTTATGGTTAGCTCAACTGGATGCAAATATATTTAATATGGGCCCCTCTATGCCAGGCACTGTGCTTAGGATATAATGGTAAACAAGACTCAGACCCTCTCCTTAAGGAATTTACAGTCTGGTGGAGAACACAGCTAGTGCTAAGGTAGCGATAAAGATAGTAAGAAGTGGGAGAACAGTCATGGTGGGGGGTGGATGTCGAGTTTTTAGGAAAGCCTCTCCTGAAGAAAGTAACAGCTAGCCTGCAACTTAAAAATGAAGAGGAGATAAGTCAAGTGAATGGGGACACGTTGAGGGCAAGTGTATTCTGGGGGCAGGTGTCGGCAGGTTACAGAGCGTAACTCACTCACAAGAATGCCCTTCACATGGGGTAGGAAGGCAGAGCCCTGGAAGAAATGGTGAATTAAGGCTAGAAAGTAAGCAGGACTTTGTAAACTCTTAAAACATTTTAAACTTTCTCCTGAGGGCAGCATGGAACTCCAAAGGCTCTTAAACATGGGAGTGGCATAGTCATATTTTTCTTTTAGAAAATGACCCTAAGAACAATGTTGGGAGGGATCGGAGGGAATAAGAATCCAAGCCAAAAGAGGATGATGCTCAAACTAGGAGGTAACAGTAAGGAGAGGACATCTGGGGGACTGGAGATAGGCTCAGGATTGTTTGGACAACTGATTGACTGTGAGAGTAGGGAAAAGAAGGGGGTGAAGGTAAGGTTTCTGGCTTCAGCCTCAGATTGGAGAGTGAGACTGGTCACTGAGATGGGAAATGGAAAAGACAGTTTGGAAAAGAGATAATATAGTGCATTTTGAGTGTGCTGAATTCCATTCGCCTCTGAGACATGTAAGTTAAACTGTCTAAAGCCCCAAAGGAAAACGGATTCAGATTCAGATTTGGAAATCAGGCGCTGAGAGTAATTGATACTTCCCAGAAAAAAAGCATATGAAGCACCAGGATCAGAAAGGGCAGGAAATAACCTTAAAGAACAACCTGGCAGAGGAGACTTGTAAGACCCAAAGAAGAGAGTGCCAGGGAGGTCAGAGGAGAGCCAGGAGTGTAAAGCACTATGGAAACATGAGACGAAGTGTTCCAAGAAGAAGAAAATAGTCCATGGTACAGAATGTTGCCAAGAGGTCACATTAAATAATGATTGAATCATGCTTATTGGATTTAGCAAGAAGACCTGGGCAGGTCACCCTAGCAAAAGAAGGCGCCGTGGAGTGAGTGGGGATAGAAATCCACTTTCTGTGGGATGAGGCATCAGAGGGAGGGGGTTCTACGGAGCAGGTTCACTTTTAACCAGGAGAAAAAGTGGCTAGGTGCTGACTGCAAGGGGCTAGGTGCTAATTGCAAACTTGTAGTTTTTCAGGTAGATCCAGTAGGCGGCTGCCTTTATATATGAGGAAACCAAGTCACAGAGAGGTGATAGGGAATATTCAAAGAGGCACATAAATTATTACATTGCATTGAATATTAGTGTTCCTTTTTGATGCTTAAAATATTATTTGGACCAGTGAGTCAGTCCAGATTATTTATTAAGTACAAGAAATACTTTTCTTATAAGGAGTTTTGATTCTAAGAAAGGAGAGAAGGCAAAATGACAAACATTCAAAAGGGGCAGCAACAAGTCTACAAACTTTGTGCAGTGAAGATTATCAGATTCTGAATGGTGCAGAAAATAAAAATAAAGACTACTAGGTTTCAGTAATGTCTGATATGAGTGTGCTACCTGGAATCAAGTAGAAACAGTCTACAACAATTTTTTTTTTAAGATTTTATTTATTTGAGAGAGAGAGGGAGAGTGAGCACCAGAGG
The DNA here is from genome assembly GCF_054177405.1 of Leptonychotes weddellii. Taxonomy (NCBI): domain Eukaryota; kingdom Metazoa; phylum Chordata; class Mammalia; order Carnivora; family Phocidae; genus Leptonychotes; species Leptonychotes weddellii. The sequence goes on along the minus strand of NC_138375.1, from coordinate 97,567,848 downwards.
GAGGAAAGGCAGAGGGAGAGGGAGAAGCAGGCTTCCCGCTGAGCAGGGAGCCCGATGCGGGGCTCGATCCCAGGACCCTGGGATCATGACCTGAGCCGAAGGCAGACGCTTAATGACCGAGCCACCTAGGTGCCCCTACAACAATTTAATAGTTGTGAAAACGCAGTGGTGCTTCCTGCCTTCCGAGGTTTTTGGGGGGCAATATCCCAAAGTGCCAGCAGGTGGGGATAATATTACAAATGAAGGTGTGGGTCAGACTGCCAGCTCCTCTGCATCTCGGACTATGCAAGTGACATACTAAAGGTTTAGCCGTGTGGTGCCACGGGAGTGTGTACCAACACGTGCGCTCCAGAGAAAAGGTGACCTTCCTCATTTTCCCAGCAGAAAAGAGGTTTCCTTACCTTTTTTTTTAAACATGAGATAACACTGATGGTGTTGAACTGAATAATTATGAACATATTTTGGCTTTTTCTCCTCATCTCCAATTTTTGAAATATGGTTATTCTGTTTTTATAATTAACCATAAATAGAACAAAAGAAGGTGGAAATGCAGTGAGGCACCCCTTCCCCCAACCCACTGTACATCTCTAGAGATTAATTAAAAATTAGAATACGTTTTAAGGTAAGTTCTGGTCCTGTTGGTGTTTCTAATTTGTGCTATTAAGATGTGTGTACAGATGTATGGCCTTTGTTGGATAAATTTGTGAGATGCATCACTCATATTTGACAAACAAAAACTTTCTCGATTACGGTTCCTGGAACCCTGGAGACACTCAAAGCACTTTGTTTTGTGCTGGATTTTTACATAAAATTCAGTTGGAGTTTTAAAAAACGTTTTCTTTGGTTTTTGAAAAAAAACCAATGGGAATGAACTTCTTTGGGCGTAGCTTTCTTCCATTCTCAGCCCATCGATAGCGATGCGATCTGCTAGAAATGCCTGGGGCCCCTCACCTGGGCCTCTACCTACTTAAGGCAAGCCTCTGCAGACGGTTCCTTCCCTGGAGCCTGCCCGGTGGTTGAACCAGCTTTTGTGGTTCTAATTATGATTGTAAGATGCACTTCAACAACCACCGAGGAACTTGGAAAAAAGATTTATTCCGCACAGGTACCAAGGGATACACAATGTGCCCAAGGGCCACACAGTGTGAGGGAGGGTAGAGGGGGCTCTTCTTTTATTGCGGAATACGGACGGGATGCCTCGGGCTTTTTAAATGCACTCTTCATTGGTAAATTGAAAACTTAAGAGCTGGGATTGGGATGTGGGAAGGGACAAGCAGGATGGGGGTCACTCACGAGGTCAGTTTCCTAGGTTACCCGGGGCTTGCCAAAGGGGGAACTTCATTGGTTGGGGCTGCCCGGTTTCTTATCTAATTGTTTTATTAGTAGCTGTATTACAGTTGACAGTATGTTGATTCGAGGTGGATGTTTTTGAAATGGATGTCTTGACGATCAAAAGCTAAAATGTCAGGTATCCACATTACAGGGTGTTTGTTTAAGAGGGATTTGTGCTTGTGTCTGTTTTGTTCTGTTTGTTGCTTTCCCTAAAGAGTTCTCACACAATTTAGTGTTAGGCGTTGCTACAGTTGGCCTTATAAAAATGTGAAAAGCAGAAGTTTATAAATATAGTTTTACTGTTGTTTGGATTGGTGGGTGTTTGGGGGCTGGTAGGTTGATTTTTGCTGAAATCAGTCTGTGGGTTTACAGGGATACTTTAAGAATTTTTTTTTTTTTTTTTTTTATTCATTCCAGACACAGAGATACAGAGAGAGAGAGAGAACATGAGTAGGGGGAGAAGCAGAGGGAGGGGGAGAAGCAGGCCCCCCGCCGAGCAGGGAGCCCGATGCGGGGCTCGATCCCAGGACCCTGGGATCATGACCTGAGCCGAAGGCAGACGCTTAACCATCTGAGCCACCCAGGTGCCCCAGGGATACTTTAACTGAGCCAATTTTGTGTAGCATTTTCAGGGAAGAATTTTTCGAGCTACTCTAATTGAATGATAAAAGGGGTCTGGTAAATGATTGCCTGAAATGATTTTATGTGTGAAAAAGCAACTTCCCAGCAGAAGCATTCCAAAAACAAACAAAAAAAGGCTTTTTTTTTTTTTTAGTGACTATAAAAACGCACATGTAGAATATTAAAATTACTTTTATGGATTAATCGTCCAGTATGGAATGTCCATGCTACAGGAAATAAAGTTGGGGTGTCGGGGGAGAGAACGTGTGCTCTGGAAACTTCTGTATCTAAAATGGGAGCCCGACCGAACTCCTATCTGGGCCAGCTGTTGTTCAGTGTTGCTTGATCAAACACGGCAATTATGTGGAATTGGGGTAATGAGGCTACTACCAGCCAACTGGTGGACATTTTATTACATCTAGTTTTTAAAGAAAGCAAAATAATTTTACCCAAGCAAACTAAGAGTTACAGTGTGGCTTAATTTTTGCTAATTTAATAAATTATTTTGGTCTCTTAGTCTCCCATGATGTTTATTCTGAGCCACTGTGTACTTCATAAGCCCCTGCCGGAAAGGGAACCCACGCCATCCAGGGGGTAGAATGTTTTTAACTTTGAAATCTGTCAAAACGGACAGGACCCCAGTAAACGATTTTCAGCCGACTCGCGCTGTCGATGGCAGGTGGGAAACCGTCCTCTTCAGCTCTGCAATTTTACCATTCACATTTCCCTCGTCAGCATCCGTCCCTGAACGTTTTCTTGCCAAGTCAGAGGGGTGCAGAACACGCTTCCTTTTACAAGATAAATTACCCCGGGTATTTAGTATCCTTCCCACTGTACTGTTTGGTTTCTCTTTGTCACTCGAAGAAGGTAATTCTCTGGTATTCACAGCCCAGCCTCGCGCTGAAATGTTAGCACTGCTACACTGTGTACATGAAGCAATTGCCTAAAGAATTCAGGCGAAAGCTCTTTCTTGTTTGATGCCATTGGATGAATGCTTTAGGCTATGGATTTTGAGGTGATTACCAGAAAACCCATTTTCTAAACCACCTTATGTTCTGTTTAAATATGCTTTAAATGTTACATTCTGTGGAAGCTTAAGATCTCTTGAGGGGAGGGCGCAATCAAAGCAGTCTAATTCTATACCATTTGATCAAGGGATTAATTACTTGTATTTAAAATTCTAGATAATTGAATGGAAAGGAAAACTTAGAGCCTTCTAGAAGTCAGCTGGCGGGGAAACCACAGATGGGAAATTTGCACAGTGTCAAGGGATTTCATGAGTAGAAACAGCTGCAATGCCTTTTTCACAGCAGAGCTGATAATACCAGGAAAGTCTTATCCTATACAACTTGAGGTATTATTTCTAACATTCTGAAATAGATTCCTTGGTTGGAATACTTGTGCACAGCTACACGTAGTACATTAAATGAATAGGGCATTGGAGAGAACAACATGAATTATAATAGTAATTTCTAATGTTTCTAAATGAATTCTAGTTTATCACACTATTGTAAGCATTATATATATATTATATATATTGCATTATATATATAATATATATATATTAGCTTAATTTGCACAACACTCACAAAATAGTTACTATTGTTACCTCATTTTTTTTTAATTGAAGTATAATGTACATAGAGAAAAATGAGTTTGGGCAAATGGATGCAAGATACAGAACTGTCCTTCATCCCACAAAGTTTCTTCATGCCCTTCATAGAAAAGTTCCTTTTCTGGAACCATCTCTGGAGACCACCACTCTTCTGATTTCTATCACCACCCTGTAGTTTACCCTGTTCTAGAACTACATAGAAGTGCAATCATAAAGTGTGTGCTCTTTTGTTCCTGGCTTCCTTGGCTCAGATTCATCTATTTTTGTAACATAAATCAGTAATAAGCCTTCGTGTGAGTATTTCACAGTCTGTTTACTCATTTTCCCGTTGATGGACATTTGTGTTCTTTCCAGTTTTGAGCTATTATGAGTAAGACTGGTGTCCCTAGTCATGTACACATCTTTCTGTGAACATGTGACCTCTATTCTCTTGGACTAGGATTACAAGTATTAGGCCATAGGTAGGGTGCTTATTTCATTTTATAGGAAAGAGCCAGGCATTTTCTCCAAGTGGTTGTATCATTTAGCATCCCCACCAACAATGTCTGAGAATTCCAGTTGTTCCCCATCCTCATCAACATTTGGTGTTGTCCCCCTTTTTAAATTTGTCCATGCTTATGGATGTGTATGGTGGTATTTTCTTTTGCTTTTAATCTGTATGTCCCTGATGAATAGTGACACTGAGCATACTTTTGTTTGCTTACTGACCATTTGTATTGTTCCACTGTGAAGCATCTGTTGTTAAAGTCCTCTGTCTACTTTCACCTGAAGCTGTTTGTATTATTATTGAATATTAAGAGTTCTTTGTATATCGTGGCTACAAATGCATTGTCAGAAATAGTCAATGTGCATATATTCTTCCTGTGTGTGGCTTCACTATTCATTATTTAACGGAGTGGTTTAAGGAGCAGAAATTTTAAATTTTGATGAGGTCCCATTTTTTTTCTTTCAGGGTGAATGTGGGCAGTGTTTGAGATAAGAAAACTTTTTCTACACCAAGATAATGAAGGTAGTCTCCTAGGTTTTATTTTAGAAACTTTTAGATGTGACCTTGATGTTTGGGCTTATGATTCATCTTAACTTTTCTTAAGTATAGTGTCGGTATGTGTTAAAGTTTTTTTCCATATAGAGATTCAGCTCAGCTCTAGCATCATTTAGGAAAAAAAAAACTTTACCTTCCCCTGTTGAAATTAATTGCTTTAATAACTATGTCAAAAGTTAACTGATGTTGTAACAGTGGCCTGGGTCTATTTCAAGCTTTTTCTCTCATGTTCCATTGATCTCCATCTATTTTTACTCCACACTGACAATTTTCTTTCAGAACTTGAACAATGTAGTTCCATTGTCTTCTGGCTCACATTATTTCTGATGAGAAAAAGAGCTCATTCTTACTGTTGTTTTCTTATATGTAATGTGTCTTTTCCTCTAGCTTCTAAAAATATCCCCTTTATCTTGGATTTTTGGCGTTTTGACTACGATGTGCCTAGGTGTGGTTTTCATTATGTTTAATCTATTTGGGATTTGTTAAATGTCTTGGATCTTTGGGCTCATAACTGTCATCGGATTTGGAGAACTATGATCATTATTTTTGCAAATATAGGTTTTACCCTCAGTCTCTGTCTCCTCTCTTTCTGGGACTCAAAATTAATGTATGTAAGATCACTTGATAATGTCCCACAGGTCACTGAGTCTCTTCATTTTTTGTCCTTTGTTTTGTCCTGCTTCAGCTTGAATGATTTCTATTAACCTATTGGCAAGTTTCCTGATCTTTGCTTCTCTGATATGTCATGTACCAATGAAAGTATATTCAGGAAAATTTTCAATTCAGATAAAGCAAATGTTATTCAAAGAAAAAAATAGATTTTATAGTATTCATTTCTCTGAAATTCTCTATATTATACCCACATTTTAAAAAGTTCTCAGACATAAATAAATAAATAAAAAGTTCTCAGACATTATAGTAGCAGTTTTAAAGTCCTTGTATACTAATGTCAACATCTGTGACATCTCTGTGTCTGTCTATTGATTATTCCCATTATGGATTATATATTATTCTTGTTTTTTAATTTGTGCCAAACATTTTGAATGATACATTTTTGAGAGTTTGAATTTATCTTACTTGAGAGTGTACTGAAATTTATTCTGTCACATAGTTACTATGTGGATGGGTCAACTTTATGCTGTGAAAACTTGGCTTTAGGCTTTGAGCATCTAGAGTATCACTCGCTCTAAGACTAGATTAGCCCTAGTCATAAGGTGTGGCTTTCCTGGGGTAGCAATGAAATGTCCAGGGTTTTCAATGAAGTCTCTACACTAATTCCAATCCCAGTGTCTCCAAGAACAATGTGATATCTAGAATCTCTGTTCACCTCACCGTCCCCTAATAGCTGCTTTTTTCCAGGTCTCATGGGGTCTTGTTCTGACCTTACACAGTTGACTATTCAGCCAAATAATCAAGGGGATCCCTCAGTGAATATATTTATCCAGCTCCTTCTACTCTAAATTTCTGTCCTACAAACCTCACTCACCTCAGCAGTCCCAAATCCCGTCTATTTTGCACAGTGAGACTGTTGACCTGTTTGTTTTCCACTTAAAAACATTAGCTGGGAAAGTGCCTTCAAGCAGAAAGCTGGGGTGAAATACATCATTTGTTTTTCCATACCCATAGACCACAGCATTCTACTGTTGGTTGTCCAATGCCCAAAACAGATGTTTTATACATTTTTCCAGCATTATAGTTTTTTATTGTGAGAGGATCTGTCTGGTAATGATGATTAGGTTATGTTTAGAATCAAAAGTCCTTTTATTTCGAATTTAAAGCTGAATAAACTGAAGCAAAGAGAGGTTTAAAAACTTGACAAACATCCTTTATCTGGACAGAGCCAGGGCCTAAATTCATTTTTCTGGCTCCAGAGTGTGTGTTCTAATGGAGAGCCTGGCAATAGTGTTTTGAGATTTATTTTTTCAGGGCCTCAATTTGCTGAAGTGAAATTAAAAATATATATATATTAATGTTATGTGGTAAGCCATAGACAGGTATCCCAAAAGCCTAGTGACAAAGATAAAGAACATGGTGTTATATAACCATGGTGGCAGCAGGCAATAACTTACTTTAGTCTCTTCTCAAGCCAGAAAGTACAAAAGATAGCAGTACATAGTTGTTGTTGTTTTCTGACCCTGTGGCTTGTTTAGTCCATGCAGCCTTACTGTAAGTACTCAGTATCAGAGTCCCCTCCATGAAAAACTGGAGACACTGAGGAGTGGCAACTCAGTCATTTGTATACTTGATGTCACTTATCCCGTTTATTGGGTCAGAAATAAACCGTAGTGAAGGTAAATTCAGGCAAGCTGATGTCATTTCTGTCAGACTTTTATCTTAGTCCTTAATGGTCTTGGCTAATAGACCCAGGCTCGAAATTAGGTCTTTTTTTTTTTTTTATTCTTATGTTAATCCCCATACATTACATCATTAGTTCTAGATGAAGTGTTCCATGATTCATTGTTCGTGCACAACACCCAGTGCTCCATGCAGAACGTGCCCTCCTCAACACCCACCACCAGGCCAACCCATCCTCCCACCCCCCTCCCCTCTAGAACCCTCAGTTTGTTTTTCAGAGTC
>NC_138375.1:97540651-97560161 GCF_054177405.1 Leptonychotes weddellii | reverse complement strand
CACTGATATGAGGAATTCTTAATCTCAGGAAACAAACTGAGGGTTGCTGGAATGGTGGGGGGTGGGAGGGATGGGGTGGCTGGGTGATAGACATTGGGGAGTGTATGTGCTATGGTGAGTGCTGTGAATTGTGCAAGACTGTTGAATCACAGATCTGTACCTCTGAAACAATACATTATATGTTAAAAAAAATAAAAAGATAGCAGGAGGGGAAGAATGAAGGGGGAAATCAGAGGGGGAGATGAACCATGAGAGACGATGGACTCTGAAAAATAAACTGAGGGTTCTAGAGGGCAGGGGGGTGGGAGGATGGGTTAGCCTGGTGATGGGTATTAAAGTGGGCATGTTCTGCATGGAACACTGGGTGTTATACACAAACAATCATGGAACACTACATCAAAAACTAATGATGTAATGTATGGTAATGAACATGACATAATAAAAAAAAGTTGGGTTTTTTGGTTTTTTTTAGATTCCACATACAAGTGAAATTATACAGTATTGCTCTTTCCCTGACTTACTTCACTTAGCATAATATCCTGTAGATTCATCCATGCTGTTGCAAATGGCAAGATTTCTTTTTTTATGGCTGAGTAATATTCCTATACACACACCCATGAACATATATATACATACATATATGTTATCCCTATTTTGTCCATTCATCTATTGATGGACACTGGGGTTGCTTCCATATCTTGGCTATTACAAATAATACTGTAATAAACATAGGGGTGCACATATCTTTTCCAGTTAGTGTTTATGTATTTTTTTGGGTAAATACCTCATAGTAGAATTACTGGATCGTATGATATGTCTATTTTTAATATTTTGTGCAGTCTCCATACTATTTTCCCCAGGAGTTTCACCAGTTAGCTTTCTCATCAATGCCAAAGGAGGATTCCTTTTTCTCCACATCCTCTCCAACACCTGGAATTTCTTGGCCTTTTAATATTAGGCATTCTCTGTGGTTTAAGTTGGTATCTTGTTTTGATTTGTATTTTCCTGTTGATTAGTGATGTTGAGCATCTTTTCATGTGTCTGTTGGCCCTCTGTATGTCATCTTTGGAAAAATGGCTATTCAGATCCTCTGCCCATTTTTTATTCTGAGTATTTTTTTGGGGGGAAGTGTTGTTTAAGTTTTTTATATATTTTAGATCTTTACCCCTATGAAATATATCATTTACAAATAGCTTCTCCCATTCAGTAGGTTGCCTTTTTGTTTTGTGAATGGTTTCCTTTGCTATGCAAAAACATTTGTTTTGGTGTACTTCTAATAGTTTGCTTTTGCTTTTGTTTCTCTTGCCAAAGGAAACCTATTTAGAAAAAAATGTTGCTAACACTGGTGTTCAAGAGATTTTTGCCTATATTTTCTTTGATTTTTTATGGTTTTGGTCTTATATTTACTCCTTTAATCCATTTTGAATTTATTTTTGCATATGATATAAGAAAGTGTCCAGTTTTATCCTTTGGTATGTAGCTGTCCAGTTTTCCCAACATCATTTGTTGACGAGACTATCTTTTCCCAATTGTATACTCTTGCTTCCTTAGTCATAGATTAATTGACTGTATAGGCATGGGTCTATTTCTGGGTTCTCTATCCTGTTCTATTGATATGTGTGTCTGTTTTTGTGCCATATCATACTGTTTTGATTACTTTAGCTTTGTAGTATAGTTTAAAATCTGGGACTGTGATACCTCCATCTTTGTTCTTTTTCAGATTGCTTTGACTATTCAGGGTCTTTCATGGTTTCATAGAAATTTAGAATTTTTTGTTCTAGTTCTGTGAAAAATGCTATTTGTATTTTGATCAGAATTACATTGACTCTGTAAAGCCCTTTGGGTAGTATGGACATTTTAACAATATTGGTTGTCTGTGAGCCGAGTGTATCTTTCCATTGTGTATTCTTTAATTTATTTCATCTGTATTTTATAGTTTTCAGAGTATAAGTCTTTCACCTCCTTGGTTAGGTGTATTTGTAGGTATTTTACTATTTTTGGTGTAATTATGAATGAGATTGTCTTCTTTATTTTTCTGCTAGTTCATTATTAGTGCATAGAAAGGCAACAGATTTCTGTATGTTAATTTTACATCCTGAAATTTCACTGAGTTCATTGATCATTTCTGATTGTTTTTGGTAGAGTCTTTAGGGTTTTCTACATATAGAAGAATGTTGTGTGCAAAGAGTAACAGTTTTACTTGTTAGTTATCAAGTTGGAGGCCTTTTATTTCTTTTACTTACATGAATACTACAGCTAGGACTTCCATTACTATGTTGAATAAAAGTGGCAAGAGTAGACAACCTTGTCTTATTCCTGATCTTGGAGGAAAAGCTCTCAGTTTTCCACCATGGAATATGATATTAGTTGTGGGTTTTTCATATATTGTCTTTATTATGTTGAGGTTTATGCCCTCTAAACCCACTTTGTTGAGAGTTTTAATCATTAATAGCTGTTGGATTTTTGTCAAATGATTTTTTTTTTTGCATCTGTTGAGACAATACGGTTTTTATCCTTCCTTTTATTGATGTAATGTATCACACTGATTGATTCCTGACTATTGAACCAAGCTTACATTTTGCGAATAAATATCACTCATCATGGTGAATGCTGCTTTTAATGTATTGTTGAATTCAGTTTGCTAATATTTTGTTGAGAATTTTCTATCTTTGTTCATAAAATATATTGGCATGTACTTTTTTTTGTTATTGTCTTTATCTGGTTTTGGTATCCACATAATACTGACCTTGTAAAATGAATTTGGAAGTTTTCCTTCCTCTTCTATTTTTTGTAATAGTTTGAGAAGAATAGGTATTAATTCTTCCTTAGGTATTTGGTAGAATTCACCTGTGAAGCCATGTAGTCCTAGACATTTGTTTGTTGGGAGTGTTTTGATTACTAAATCAATTTCATTACCAATAATTGGTCTGTTCAGTTTCAAGAGATTGTATATTTCTAGGAATTTACCCATTTCCTTTAGGTTGTCCAATTTATTGGCATATAATTTTTCATAATCTTCTAATTCTTTGTATTTCTGTGGTGTCCATTATTTCTCCTCATTCATTTCTCATTTTACTTTTTTTTGTGAGTTTGGTTGACAGTTCTTCAATTTTGTTTATCTCTTCAAAGAACTAGCTCTTGGTTTCATTGGTGTTTTCTTTTTTTTTTTGTTTCTATTTAATTTATTTCTGCTCTACTCTTTATTATTTCCTTCTTTCTACTAGCTTTGGGCCTCATTTGTTCTCCTTCTAGCTTATCTGGTTGTAGGCTTAGGTTGTTTCAGATTTTTCTCTTTTCTTGAGATGACCTGTATCACTATAAACTTCCCGCTCAGAACTGCTTTTGCTGTGTCCCAAAGACATGGGACTCTTATTTGCATTTTCATGTATTTTTAGATTTGCTCTTTGATATCTTAGGTGACCCATTGGTTATTTAGTAACATGTTGTTCAGCTTCCATGTGTATGTGGTTTTTTTCCCAGTTTTTTCTTGTAATTGATTTCTAGTTTCATACCATCATGGTCAGAAAAAATGCTTGAAGTGATCTCAGTTTTCTAAAATTTATTGAGACTTGTTTTGTGGCTTAACATGTGATTTATCCCGGAGAATGTTCCTCATGTACTTGAAAAAAAAATGTGTATTCTGCTGTTTTTGAATGGAATGTTCCATTTATATCTGTTGGGGCCATATGGTCTAGTGTGGCCTTTAAAGGCACTGTTTCCTTGCTGATTTTATATCTGGCTAATGTATCCATTGATGTAAGGGAGGGATTGAAGTCCCCAGTATTACTGCATTACTGTCCATTTCTTTCTTTATGTGTGTTAATAATTACTTTATGTGGGGTCACTGGATGGCTCAGTCTTTAAGCGTCTGTCTTTGGCTCAGGTCATGATCCCAGGGTCCTGGGATCGAGCCCCGCATTGGTCTCCCTGCTCAGCGGAAAGCCTGCTTCTCCCTCTCCTGCTCCCCCACTTGTGTTCCTGCTCTAGCTATCTCTCTCTGTCAAATAATGACCTGAGCCGAAATCAAGAGTTGGACTCTTAACTGACTGAACCACCCAGGCACCCCTACAGTATTTGTTTTAAAATCTATTTTGTCTGATGAAAGTACTGCTACTCCAGTTTTTTTTTCCTTCCATTTGCATGGTATATCTTTTTCTATTCCTTCACTTATGGTTTATGTATGTCTTTAGATCTGAAGTAAGTCTCTTGTAGGCATCATAAAGATGGTCTTGTGTTTTTGTTGTTATTTTTATCCAGTCACTCTTTGTCTTTTAGTTGGAGCATTTAGTCCATTTACATTTAAAATAATTGATGGTTATGTCAATTATTGCCATTTTGCTAATTGTTTGCTAATTGTTTTGTAGTTCTTTGTTTCTTTCTTCTTCCCTTGCTCTTTTTCCCTTGTGGTTGATGGCTTTCTTAGGTATTAGGCTTGGATTCCTTTGTCGTTTTTTTTGTTTTTGTTTTTGTTTTTTTCCTATTACAAGGTTTTGATTTCTGGTTACCACTGAGTTCATATGTAACATCTTATGTATATAGCAGTGTGTATTAAACTGATGGTTGTTTAAGTTAGAACACATTGTAAAAGCATTAAATTTTTACTCCCTTCCCCCCACATTTTATAGATATGATATTATTTTATATCTATTTATGTATCCCTTGACTCATTTTTGTAGATATAATTGATTTTACAACTTTGTTTTAACCTCCATACTGGCTTTACCAGGGATTCATTTACCTTTACTCTATGTTTGCTTTTACCTGTGAAATGATTTTCTTTCATAATTTTCTTCTGGTTTGGGCCTTTTCTTTCCACTTTAAGAATTCCCTTTAACTTACCTTAAAAGTCTGGTTTAGTGGTGATGAACTCCTTTAACTTCCATTTGTCGGGAAACTTTTTCTCTCATTCTGTTCTGAATGATAACCTTGCTAGGTAGAGCGTTACTGGTTGCAGGGTTTTTCATTTCAGCACTTAAATATTATCATGCCACTACCTCTGGCCTGCAGTTTTTGCTGAAAAACTAGCCAATAACCTTATGGGGTTTTCCTTGTATGCAACTGTTGCCTTTTCTCTTACTGCTTTTAAATTTTTCTTTTTTACTACTTGTTGAAATTAATTACTATGTTTCTCGATGGCCTCCTCCTTGGATTGATTTTGTTAGGGGATCTCTGTGCTTACAAGACCTGTGTTTGTTGCTTCCTATGATTCTGGAAGTTTTCATATACCATTTCTTCAGATAAGTTGTCTGTCCCTTTCTCTCTCTTTTCTCCTTTTGGAATCCCCGTCGCGTGAATGTTACTATTCTTGTTGTTGCAGAGTTCCCTTAACCTACTCTCATTTTTTATTACTCTTTTTTTCCTCTTTGCTGTTAAATTTGGTTGTTTTCCATTACCCTGTCTTCCAGATCACTGACCCATTCTGCATCCTCTAGTCTGCTGTTGATTTCCTCTACTGTGTTTTTCATTTCAAATGTTGAATTCTTCAGTTCTGACTGGTGGATATGTTTTCTACCTTTGTGGAAGTTTTCACTGAACTCATTAACTTTTTTCTCAGATCCAGTGAGTATTATTTTGAACTCTTTATCAGGCATATTTTATCTTTATTTAGGTCTTTTACTTCAATTTTATCTTCTTTCACTTGGGACATATTCTCTGTCTACTCATTTAACTCTCTGTGCTTTTTTCCTAGGTATTAAGTAGGTCAGCTCTGTCTCCTACTCTTGAAAGTAGTGGCTTTGTGTAAAAAAGGTCTTATGGTGGGTGCCCTATAGCCCATTCCTTCCTAGTCACCAGGACCAGGTGCTCCAGGGGTGTCCTTGTGTGAGCTGCCTGTGCCCTCTTGTTGTAGCTGCACCATGATTGCCTTCAGCCCAGCCAGCTGCAGTGATCTGTTTTGCCTGCTGTAGATGCACTGGGCAAGGTTTGCTCGCTTTGCTGTTGAGAGGCCATGACGTGGTGTTATGGGTTCATTGGTGGGGAGGGCCAACAGTCAGCCTGTCTGTCCACAGTAAGCTGCTGTCCCACACCGCAAGTGCACTGAAGAGCAGAGCTTGCTCCTTGTGCAACCACCTTAGAGGCTGGCTACCGGCATCACTTTTAGCCTGGTGTATGTAGTTATCCCGCTCCACCTCCCCAGGGCAGGAGTCCTTTTGGAGTGTTGTCCCAGCTGAGACTGCCTGCTGAGTGTGGTGCGGCAGGAGCCCCTTTGGAGGGAAACCTACTAAGGTGGGCAGGTTGGGTAGGATGGTTAGTACGGGCACACAGTCCTAGCAAGATAGACAAAGAATGTTAAAACTCATTCCTAAAGGCATCTGGCTGTCTAAATTGGAGGAGGGGAAGGAAAATAGTGCCCACCAGCACTTTTGTTCCTGAAGAAATCTGCAGATCCCTGTTCCATCAGCACATGTTCTAAGTTTAGTTAGTAAATCTCTTGCACATATGCTCCAGAAGCTTTTCAAACTGTTGATTCTATGCTATGTCTGAGGCTGTTATTTAGTATGTGGCTCTTAAAGGGTGGGGTCTCCATTTTGTCTCACACCTCTGTCTCCCGGAATTAAGCCCTGCTGGTTCTCATAGCCAGATGATACAGGCACTCATCTTCTAAGGGTGGGTCCCCAGTAATGGAGGTGCCCAGTGTGGAATATGGTCCTCTCACTTCTCAGTGCTACTGAGACCCTTCCCCTTGGTGGTTTGTTGTGCTGGTGGTTTGGTTCCTGACTGTCTCTCTGCCTCTCCTACCCCTTTCAATGCTACCTACTCTCTACAACTAGCTGTGGAAGTTTACTTTTGCCAATCCGCAGGCCGTTTACAGAGTCAGTTGCATAGACAATAGAGGTGGGAGGTGGGGACAAAATGAGCTCAGCATCCTCCTACTGTGCCATCTTCTTGAAAGCTGCAGACTTCTTGTTAGGGATAATATATCCTCTAGTTGATTGGCTATTTTAATTTGGAGTTTCTAGTATCTGCCATCAAAAGCATCCTAAGTAGTACCATACAATTCTACAGTAAAGCAAACTGAAGCTCTGAGACATTGAGTTACTTGTGTAAGCTCAAAATTCAAACTATTTCAATAGACAAGATACGTGGATATACATCTGTGTAGCTTGAGAAAGGACTGGAAGTAAAGATGAGGAGATGAGGAATAGCTTAATATAAGTTTGTGTGAAGAAGGCCTAAGAAATTCAGATGTTGTGTAAGTCAACAGGATGACAAGCAACATTAAAATGGAGGATAAAATTTTAAGGCAGTCTAGTTCTCTGTCACTGAATATTGACAGCAGGGGGCATAAACCAGGAAGGAAAATGTTTACTTGTATTCCACTCCAGTATGTTCTATTCTCATCTACTGCACTGTGGTCCACTCTAGGTACCCCATTTTCATGGAGACATTGACAACTGAAAGCATGTATAGCATAGTAGGACTCAAAAATGAAAAGGTCTGATAATCATACCATCAAATTTTAGCTAAGAAAAAATGACTCACAAAAATAGTATTACTCAAGACTCTTTAGGGGCAATCAATGGAAACACAAACTGGCTTATGCATAATTTTTTGGTCCACTGTCTAAAAGGTCAAGAAGTAACATAGCTTAACATATAGGCTGGCTCCAGGTGTTCTAACGATGTGGTCAGAGCTCTGTTTCTATCTCAAGGTTCTGCTATCTTTGTGTTACCCTCATGTAGTCATGTGGGCTCTCCCCACAGTGCCAAGCTCCTAGTCAAGCATCTTAGCAACTCCAAAAGATGGAGACTTTTCATGGAACTTCTGGTATAGAAATCTACTGGAGCAATTTGGATCACTAGCCTGGGACGAAAATAATCACTGTGGCCAGAGGAATGTATTATGTTGAATGAGAGGGGCTCTGTTATTCGCACATCCTAGAGGGTGTGAGGGAAAGAAACATTTCACCCCATGGTAAGCTGTATCAATCAAGAATAAGATGAAGATCGTTTCCCATTGAAAAACTGGAAATGGATCATAGGTAGGCAAAAATAGAGATGATGACTTAAAAAATATCTGTCATCAAATATTTGATTTTCTGAAAGATTAAAAATATACCCAGTTTATTTAGTGAAGACTCACTTGACGTGACAAGAATTAATGTGTAGAAGTTGCTGGGAATATATTTCTAAGCAACACAACAAAGAGCTGTATAATCATTAATAATGAGGAGTCTGTGCCAAAAAGGGAGGATGTGCTATCACAGGAAGTTTGCAGGCCAAGGTTAGATGGCTACCTGTGAATGCTACAGCACAGGGGGTTTCCTGGTAGGGAGGTCAAACAGGAGAAATCGAAGGCCCTTTACAACTCTAAACTTATGTATTTTATGATATAGTGTATATATCGATAATAAATATAGAATATAATAAATTGTATCTATAATAAAAAATATATGATATATTCTACAAACGTTCTATCTAAAAATCATCTGTTGTGGTTCTTTTTGTTCCTTTAGGTAACTCCTATAAACTGGTATTTCTGGAAATTCTTTGGCTTATCGGGAGACTGGATAATGAATTTTGACCAGTTCTTCTGTTGTTATGGTAACTAGAGAACTACATAGCAAAAAGGATTAGCTTGTGATTAGAAAGTTTTTAAATAGCAATTGCCACAAATAAAGAGAGAGTTGATATATGTGATAAACAATACCAGAAGAGCAGTGTGGTTGACCCATCACTTGAAGAGGAAAAACTCAGGATAAGATATACAACCACAAAGCATGACAGAAATTTCAAATAGAAATACCTGAATGAGGGCGCCTGGGTGGCTCAGTTGGTTAAGCGACTGCCTTCGGCTCAGGTCATGGTCCTGGAGTCCCGGGATCGAGTCCCGCGTCGGGCTCCCTGCTCGGCAGGGAGCCTGCTTCTCCCTTTGACCCTCCTCCCTCTCATGCTCTCTGTATCTCATTCTCTCTGTCTCAAATAAATAAATAAAATCTTTAAAAAAAAAAAAAAAAGAAAAGAAATACCTGAATGAAAAGGAAGGAAGATAAAAGAACTGTGAATAGGTACTGGTGCAAGATTAGGATTAGGGTTCATAAAAGGAAGTTGCTTTGAATCAGTAAGCATGATATTTTTTAACATATCGATTCAGAAACAGTATTTCTTTTTAAATCAGTATTTAGATTAGTTGTAAATTCAAGAACCATTTGGAAATATAAACATGATGGTGCTGCATGAACAGAAATTGACTCCCTCCTATGTGCACAATGTCTCCATCCAACTGGGGGAGAAGGGAAGGGTGGTCATTCTGTCTCAGTTAAACACAACTACTGACCAAGACAAAATGCAACTAAGTCTAATCAGTTGTCTAAATGGATCAAAAGTCATCTGCATGAGAAATAATAATTTTAATTGAGTGGAAATTGAAATTAAGCTTATTTCAACGTAATTGTTAATAAACTCTGCTTTGAATAAATCTTTTCCCATATGTATAACTGTTTTGTAAACACATCATAAGGATTCGAGTGCATTGGAAATACTCCATGACCAGGCAGAATGATCTCTGAACTTTATAAAATTGTATACGAAACTGATGTCTATTAGCTTTTGCTCAGGGAAGATGCTCCATAGTCCCCACCAGATTTTCACAAAGAACTATGCCCAACCAAGAGCACTAGCTGATCTTTATGACACAAAATTAGCTTCGGAAATGTATACTGTGAATCCTGTGATAACTCTAATATTGCTCTAAAACATATAAGAAGGAGAAAAAGATAATTGAGGCTAATTGCTTCAATAAAGTGCATCACTAATGCATAGATTATTACAAGACATTTTCACATTTCTAGCTGGCATAGAAATATTGGAGCTGCCCACCCTCTTAGATGACAGAGGAGACTTTCTATTAATAATTTATTTTAAAAATGTAGAATATATTTGAGTATTTTTCCTACAGGTTTATTCAGCCCACAGGCTTTCAGAAGATCAAGTAGATAAACTACAATTCAAGGCAGTATTGTCTATAATACTGGAAGTCAAAAAACAAAAAAAATTCATAGATTTTGAAAAATTTAAGACTTCTAAGTTTTCCGAAGCTGAAGTTACATTTTTTTAAAAAATCACATTAATACTTCTGGTTAGGAAAATGGCTGTGAATTAAAATAAGTCTTTGTGTCATTAAGCAAAGTAATAAAAATATAACTGGGAAAAAATGTTCCTGAGATGTGTGGATACTGAACGCACGTGCTTCTGATAATAAGGTAACCATTTCTTCATGGCTCAGCCACACAGATGCCATTTCAAAAGAGTAACCTATGAACACACATGTTTCCTGTATGTCATAAGATTGCCTTCACCAAAATATTTTCCAGTGCATCATTGACTGTGAATTGCCCTCATGGCTTCAGCCATGACTGAACTTAATCCCATTCTAGATGTATATTTATTGCTGAAATTCCAAGCTCTATTCCCCCAGTAACAGGTCCTTTTCTTTTTCTCTGAGGCCTTTTTTTGTTCTTCCTGTTCCCCAAGTCCTAAAATTCTGTCATGCTGCAGCTGCCCAAAGCCTCTCTGATTCCCTCTCAATGCACCAGCCAATGATTGCCATTGACACCTGGGGGACTTTAACCCCAAGGCAGATGAGGCTGTGCTTTCTTTCCCTTTTCACTGAGACCACCATACTTCTTCCCAGGCCTGATTGCCAGGTATGATAGGAAATCTGTCTCCGCTCCAGAACCCTTCTGTGGTTATTCAGCTAATGTGTAACATCATATTCTGTGGACTAACTCTTTCCAACTACTTTCTTCCTTTTTTATTCTTTCTTGCTACTTTTTCAAAAATATCATCCTAAAATGTTAAAAATTCTAGCTGAGTTTCATCAATAAGAACATACAGCAGAATGTGTTTTCATGTCCTTAAATCTATACCATTGCTGACATACTTGATTTAGTAATAAAACATTAAAATCCTTAGAATTATCCAAGGGTACTAGTCTTTTTATACCATTATTAGTCCCAGCTGTTATTTCTCATCTTATAGCTGAGTATTTGTTTTTTCTTAAGGAAAACCAATGCCTTAAATTTAAGGAAAGTATACTTAATGTCTTCATTGGCCTAGAAATGTCATTGGGGGGAAGAAATGTTTTCTTGCCCTATATATATATTTTTTTATCTCTCTATGCATCTCTCGTTCCTTTTTCTATTCCCATGTTATGGTAGCTGGATATTTTTGGACTCTGATGGGAATATTATACAATTTCTTGAAATGTCTCTTATACTTTGTCATAGATTATTTTTAGTGATGATCCTTAAGTTCTGTTTGAACAAGATAAGTTCTGGTTAGCAGTAATGTTTGAACAAGACAAGTTCTGGTTAACAGTAATGTTTGAACAAGACAAGTTCTGGTTAGCAGTAATGTTTGTTCATAGACCTTTAATGTAGCCTGTTCTTGGTCTATTCAGTGATGTTTCATTTTTCTTCTCAAATTTACAGCTGAAGGGCAGAATGATGTACACCATTTCAAGCTGAATGCTCAGCTTTTTGCAGGCTTTTTTTTTAGTTCACCTCCGTTCTCTGGAAACAGCCTCACTGCCTACCTTTACTACCTGAAATTGTGTTACTCTGAACTGTAACTCCAAAACAAGCCCTTCCTGTCTCAATTTTCACCAAAAGTCCTTTACTTTTTAGCATTACACTCCCCAAACCCTAGCACCACAACTCCAAACCTCTTCCTTTCCCCAATTCTTGCCCAGTTATTTCCTGGTGGAAATGCCTTTAATAGGAGTAGTAACTTTGTAGGGAGAAATAATATTTGAAGGTTGAGAGTGGGATAGAGAAATAGACAACTGAGTTCCTTTGGGATAGAGCAACAGCTGCCTAATTTTCTAAGTGATTTAGATCCTGAGACCCTGGATCTAGGAACAGACTGTAGTAATTAGGAAGAGTCTTTATGCAGATTTTTTTAGGTGTACTCTATTTCATTAATCTGAGCCTAGATGAGCCATGAAAAGAACCCGTATGATATTGCTCATTGCTCTCAGTTTTTGGAGGTGATGCACACATACCCTGTTTCTTTTAGTGGAAATTGGGAGAAATAGAGGCCATAATTGAGGTATAAAGACCAATGCTTTATTAAACAAGGAGTCTCCTGTGGAAGCTTATATTCTCAAGGTGCCTTTGAATTTTAATCCTTTTTACTCAAGCACAAATATTTTTTTTCCAAATTTGGTGTTATTTTTGAACCTGAGTACTATGCATAGCAGATTGTATTTTACAAAGATGGTCAAAAAAATATTTTGCTTTTCACATGCATTTCTGCAATGTGACCTTGATGATACTCCCTTATCAAGAAGTGGAGTTGATTTCCTCCACGTTCTTTTTTTTTTTTTTTTTTTAAAGATTTTATTTATTCATTTGAGAGAGAATGAGATAGAGAGAGCATGAGAGGGGGGAGGGTCAGAGGGAGAAGCAGACTCCCTGCCGAGCAGGGAGCCCGATGTGGGACTCGATCCCGGGACTCCAGGATCATGACCTGAGCCGAAGGCAGTCGCTTAACCAACTGAGCCACCCAGGCGCCCTTCCTCCACGTTCTTGAATCTGGGTAAGACTTGTACCTCTCAAGCAATAAAGTATAGCAGAATGGGTCTGGCACTTTCCTATCTTGTTTTTTGGAAAATTTCTCTTGGGGAGCTCATTCTAGAAAGCTAGCTGCCATCTTAGGAAAAGCCCAAACTACCAAGAGGAAACATGTAAGGAGTTCCAAGGCAATAACTCCAGCTGACCTCCTAGGGGACAACTAGAATCAATTCTCACCGTAAGAGTGAGTCATCTGAAATATCCAGCCCAGTAGAACTTTGAGATCATGCACACCCCAGCAGCTATGTGATTTGATTTAATGAGAGCCCTAATGTAGAAACGACCCAGTTGAGCTCAGTCAATCCACAGAATGGTGAGAGAAGATCATACTTTTCTTTTTTAAGCCCCTAAGGTTTGAGGTAATTTGTTAAGCAGTAAGAGATAATTAGAATACTATCTTAAAAAGAAAACAGAGGGTGAGTCTAAATAATTTTAAGACTAAGAAAGACTAAAAAAAATAATATTAGTAATAATGGTCCAGGGCGCCTGGGTGGCTCAGTCGGTTGGGCATCTGCCTTCAGCTCAGGTCATGATCCCAAGGTCCTGGGATCAACCCCCGCCTCAGACTCCCTGCTCAGCGGAGAGCCTGCTTCTCCCTTTCCCCCTCCCCCTGCTTGTGTTCGCTCTCTCTCTCTGTCAAATAAGTAAATATCTTAAAAAATAATAATAATAAGGGTGCCTGGGTGGCTCAGTTGGTTAAGCGACTGCCTTCGGCTCAGGTCATGATCCTGGAGTCCCGGGATCGAGTCCCGCATCAGGCTCCTTGCTCAGCGAGGAGTCTGCTTCTCCCTCTGACCCTCCCCACCTCATGCTTTCTCTCTCTCTCTCAAATAAATAAATAAAATCTTTAAAAAAAAATAATAATGGTCCAAATAGAGTATAAAATTTGTGTGTATGTGTCTGTATGTATTGGTTGCCATACCAGTTCACTAGGGCTGCTGTAAAAAAAAAAAAACCACCCAAAACTAGTTTGTGGCTTAAAAGAGAAATTTATTTCACAATTCTGGAGGCCCTAAGTCTGAAACCGAGGTCTGTGTTGACAGGGACATACTTCCTCTAACACTTCTAGTAGAGAATCCTTCCTTGGCTTTTTCAGCTTCTGGTCCCACTTGACATTCCTTGGCTTCCTTGGCTTGTGGCTACATCACTCCAGTCTCTTCCTGTCTTCATGTCACTTTCTTTTCTATGTGTGTGTCTTATCTACATGCCTGTCTCTCTCTACCTAGATAAGGCAGGATTATCTCCTCATCTCAAGATCCTTAAATATATTTGCAAAGACCCTCTTCTAAGTAAGATGTCATTCTCAGGTTCCAGGGATTTAATGTATTATCTTTTGGGGGCCATATTTAGGCCAACTGCAATTGGTATAGGAAGCAAGCACTGCAAGGAAGTCCCTATAACCCTAAGGGAAGGTAAATAAAGCTCACAATTATCAAGCAAGTGAATGAGTTCATTGCACAGAGTTTCAAAAAACAGACAGTAGTTTATGCTGCAGTGTGAGTTCTTTCCCTAAAGTTAATGACCAAGTGTGGGATACTGTACGTATTTGCCTTCTGTTCAGTTATTATGATCACTGACACTACATATATTAGTGTGAGATAAATGTAAGCTGAATGAGTATTTGTAAATGTATTTCAGTGAAGCTCAGTTAAGGGTTACGTGAATACTAACAAGGTTAAGTTCATCAAACAATAAGGGATAAATTTTGTTACACCCCTTGGGGATTCCCCTGCAAACTGTTTTACACTGATCATATTTTAGTTGGTATTTAGCTGCTCTCTGACTTAGTCATCCTCCTCATTTATCCTCATATAATTACTGTAAGTATATTGCTTATTTCCTTTATTTAAATTCTGATGATTTTCCTCTGCTCTGTTCCAGTGATATCCTGGTACTTAGAACATTCTAAGCTGCTTATTCACCTTACATTCTCTAAAGCAGAACATCTCATAGGAAAAATTCATAGCTCTATTCTCACACTAAGAAGCATTAACTAGTTAAGTGAGATGCCAACTAAATATGCCAGTAGTATTGGCAGGTGGTAGGATGTCTGGTGGCAAATGCACGGAAACACCCAAGTCAGTTAATGTTGGAATTGCATTATCAGATGTTTATGACTTGTAAATGCAATCAGTATTGATTGAAACTCTGCAGTATCTGAGCCAAGCTTAAACAGATAATTAAATTCCTCTGTTGAGCCATCCATATGATCCATTAAAAACTTCTATTGGTGGGGCGCCTGGGTGGCTCAGTCGGTTAGGCGACTGCCTTCAGCTCAGGTCATGATCCTGGAGTCCCAGGATCGAGTCCCGCATTGGGCTCCCTGCTCGGCAGGGAGTCTGCTTCTCCCTCTGACCCTCCTCCCTCTCATGCTCTCTGTCTCTCATTCTAGCTCTCGCAAATAAATAAAATCTTAAAAAAAAAAAAAAAACTATTGGTCAAAGTTGATTCTGAAATAGAGAATGTTTAAATATGCTAATTCTCTCTGTGTCTCTATCCTTCTCTGTCTCTTTTACACACACACACACACACACACACACATACTGAGAAAGAAGCAATGGTCATGATCTGCCAAAAAAAAAAAAAAAGCAATACAGAAAATAAGAAATGTCAGAATTTTGAAATTCCTGCTTTTCTCTAGTTTTAGAAAATAAAGGCAAAATGAAAATAGAGCCAATATTTATTACATTACATTCCTTTCCTAGTCTATAAATCGAATGATTGGAGACTACATTCTGGGTCAACACCTAAGCAGTTTTTAAAAAATACCAATGCCATAAAAGAAAACCATCACTTATCTTGGAGCATATGCAATGAGATTGGCGACACATGTAGCTATATGTCTAACACCGAGGGTCCCAGTATTGCATGCATAACCAGGTTTTTGAACAATCTGAACAAGACAGAGTTTTATTTCAAACATAATTTACGAGATCTACCTTCCATGCTCCCTAATGACCTCTCATTCCCATTTTAGTGAGTATAGTTCAATTTTAGGTATGAAAACCACCATCAGTGAAAATCAAAACCAAATTTATACATGGTCTCTAATTTTATAATTTTAAACCAGCAAATACTGGGAGAAGAGATGTCAGTCACACCTTCCTAGCATTCACTACATTTCTACTCCCTACAAGAAATTTTCTTAGGACCCCTCTTAATTAGAAAACCACTATGTCAGTTTACCAGTGCGCCATGACAAAATACCACAGCCTGAGTGGTAGAAATAACAGAAATTTATTTTCTCATAGTTGTAGATGCTAGAACTGTCCATCTATATGCCTTCTTTGGGGGAAAAAAATGTCCTTTCTGTTCCTCTGCCCATTTTTTAATTGGGTTGTTTTCTTATTGTTGTATAAGTTCTTCATATATTTTGGTTATTAACCCTTTATCAGATGTATCATTTGTGAAAATCCACTCCCGTTCCATAGGTTGCCTTTTTCTTTTGTTGATGTTTCTTTTGCTATGCAAAAGCTTTTTATTTTGGTGTAGTCCCAATAATTTCATACTTATTCTTTCAGTCAATGAACAATCATTGAGCCTCTTTAGAAACAAGGCATTGTGCTGATGTAGGGTTATAATAATGTTTAGAACCTTTTATTTACTGCATTAGTCAGGGTTCTTTTGGTGGCCAGTGACAGAAACCCAATCCAAACTAGTCAGTATTTAAAATGAAACAAAACAAAAACAAACAAAAACTCCTGGCTCACAGACATGAAATGTCATGCAACGTGAGTATAGTTCCAGTTCATTATTATTAATCTCTCTTCATCTTTTGGTTCTTCATTTCTCTTTGTTAACTTTATTCATAGATAGGTCTACCTCTGCATTGGCTAAACGACCACCAGAAGTTTTAAACGTAATATCTACCAACTGAAGTCTCAGGACCACTGTTTATTGGCTTTGATAAAATCTGTTTATGTCATGTGATTACCCTTGAACCATCACTGTGGCCAGAGAGAACCAATATGCTGATTTGTCCAGTTCAGGTCTGCTCTCGGCACCAAGAGAAAACTAAGCCCCACCCAAATGACCAAGAATTAACAAGAGGTAATGGATAACCAGGAGTAAAAATAACACTGGCAACATCTAATCTCAAGAAACTGTGGAGCACAATAAGACATAAAGTACATAAACAGCTGTTCTCTCCTTCCCTACCTCCTTCTTTCCCTCTTCTCTCCCTCTCTCTCTTTCCCTCTCCCTACCCCCTGTCCATCTATGTATATATCTACACAGACACACATGATGATGTGATGGTAAATGTCTAACTAGCTTTCTAAGGAGAAAACAAAAACCCTGATTTGTAGTGTTTGCCAAATCAGTCATGTAAGTATTCCTACAATAGCTGATTTCAGTCTACCAATGTGATGGCCCTGAATCTGGAATTGGAAAGAGATGCATGTTCACACTCAGCTCTTGTGATCCAGTATTAACTGTTGATAGTACACCACTATAATAATTAAAGAATAGGTGAGAAGTTATTTTCATTTGAGATTGTCAGAGATGGTTTAATATAGTACATGGCATATGATCTGACCTTTAAAAGATCCATAGAATATTTACAAGTTCATTGTAGGTGTGGTAGAATAAAAAAAAAGTAAACATTTATTCTTATCCCAAAGAATCAGAGCTGGAAAAAGGAGCTATTACAAGATACTTTGTTCTTAAATGTTTAGCTTGTATCAGTTAAAGCCCCATATCAAGGTAGCCTTGATGTAACATTTCATGGGAGGAATGGTTGTATTGGAGAAGATGAATTCTCCGTTCTGAGGGTCCCATCAGTAGAATTTTGAAAAAATTCCAACATTTGCTTCATTTTCTAAAATCATCTTGTTTTATTATTTCAACTCTGCTAATGTCAGACCTGATTTATGTGTAAATGCAACTACAGTCATTTCAATAAAAAAAAAAAAAGTCTTGTTTCCTCAAGAGAAGTGACCTGGGAGGAATAACATAAGATAAAATTTGCATAAAAGAGTAATGGAATTCCACTTTCAGCTCTGACCTCTAAAGAGTTTGGAAGTCATCACTACTGTCCTTAAAACAAGAAATAGTTGAATAAACTGAAAAGCAATTACTTTTCTTAGACCTCCGTTAGAAAACAGTGGTTATAGGACAAACCATCATCCCAGAATCTGGAGAGAGAAAGGAGTCCAGAAAGTAATAGCCAATATGTGCTTACCTGGAGCAAAAGCTGCTAGATCCATTAACTGGTAGGAACACTTAAGTGGTAATTTTAATGACTTGCTGGAGGCCGAACATGGACTAGTATGAGAAGAGAAACTCCTGGAGGTCACAGTTTTAAGGTGAATCTATGCTTCACGAGTTTACCTCCAGCATTCCTACCATGTTCTCATAGTAAATATCTGACAAAGAGCAAACACTGTGAGATAAGCCCGAAGAGTTCTCTATATCAAAGGCCTATGCAGTAAGAGAAGAGGCTCCCAAAGCCTTATCAGAGTGGGGAGAAGGGCATTCCTTACCCTCCTGTGTACTCTAGCCTTTCTGATTTAGCTAAGGGGGGCAATAAAAACTGTATTATGGAATAATAGTTGTGAAGGTCACATACTCGAGACATGGGACCACAAATAATATCGTAGAATGCATCACCTCCCCCCTAGTTTACCACTACATAAACAAGACTGAGTATAACTACAGTGAGTTACAGCTCAAAAAGCTTCAAGACACAGACTTTATCTGAGGAGGTGTACTTAGGAAAACCCAAAGTGAAGAAGAGAGATAACACAAGAACACAAGAGGAATTTTAAGACTTTGGCACTTATAACTACAGCAAACATTAAACAGCACAATTCCTAGCCAGATAATCACAGATCCTCACAGTAAAGGCTTATTTAATTCAGGCCTATTACCTGATGTAAAGATGTCTGGCTTTCAACAAAGAAGTTACCTGGCATTCCAAAAGACAAGGGAAAAGCACAAGAGACAAGGAAATCATAAAAATCAGACTCAGGTAAGATATAGGTGTTAGAATTCTCAGAAAGGTATTTTAAACTTTCTAATTCCAGTATAGCCAATGTACAGTGTTATATGAATTTCAGGTATACAATATTCATTAATTCCATATATCACCCTGTTTTTTTGTGGTTTTTTTTAAGATTTTATTTATTCATCTGAGACACAGAGAGAGAGCATGAGCAGGGAGAGAGGCAGAGGCAGAGGGAGAGGGAGAAGCAGGTTCCTCACTGAGCTAGGAGCCCGATGTGGGGCTCGATCCCAGGACCCCAGGATCATGACCTAAGCAGACACTTAAACATCTGAGCCACCCAGGCGCCCCTCACCCTGTTTTCTGACTCAAAATTTATCCCAGTGTCTAAAAGATATAAAATAATTTTTTTTAAAGAATCAGTATCTTTTTAAAAACTTTTTTTCAACATGGTAAGTGTAATATTTAATCCCCATCACCTATTTCCCCCATCCCACTTCCCACCCCAAACCCCCACTCATCTCCCCTCTAATAACCATCAGTTTGTTTTCTATAGTTAGGAGTCTGTTTCTTGGTTTGTCTCTCTTTTTCCCTTTGTTCATTTGTTTTGTATCTTAAATTCTACATATGCATGAAATCATGTATGGTATTTGTCTTTCTCTGACTTATTTCACTTAGTACTCTCTAGCTCCATCTACGTAGTTGGAAATGGCAGGTTTTCATTATTTTTTATGGCTAAGTAATATTTCATTATATATATATTATATATATATATATCACATCTTTATCCATTCATCAGTCAGTCTTTAAAAAGAAAAAGGCCTGGATACTTGGGCAAGAAAAAGATGGGAAACGGAATAAAGCAGTTTATCAACATCATGGGAAAATGGGAGAGGGGGAGGAAGGGCAGGAGGACCGTGAGGAAATAAACCCAAAACTTGGTGGTTGAAATCCAACAAAATAAAGTATCCACTACCATGTTTTTTCTTGTT
>NC_138375.1:97517991-97540151 GCF_054177405.1 Leptonychotes weddellii | reverse complement strand
TTATTCTTATGTTAATCCCCATACATTACATCATTAGTTCTAGATGAAGTGTTCCATGATTCATTGTTCATGCACAACACCCAGTGCTCCATGCAGAACGTGCCCTCCTCAATACCCACCACCAGGCCAACCCATCCTCCCACCCCCCTCCCCTCTAGAACCCTCAGTTTGTTTTTCAGAGTCCATCGTCTCTCATGGATCGTCCACCCCTCCGATTTCCCCCGCTTCATTTAGAGGGTTATCATTTTGGTTGATCTTTTCAAAGAACCAACTGCTGTTTTCACTGTTCTATTGTTTTTTGTTTCTATATCACTTATTTCTGCTCTAATATTTATTATTTCCTTCTTCCTTCTGGGTTGGGCTTGTGTTTGTTGTTCTTTTTTTAGCTCCTTTAAGGGTAAGATTAGATTGGTTGAGATTTTACTGCTTTTTGAGGTAGGCCCATATGGCTATAAACTTCCATCTTAGAACCACTTTTGCTGAATCCCAACACTTCAGACCATTGTTTCATTTTCACTTGTTTCCATGTAATTTTTTTATTTCTTTGTTGATTTTTTTGTTTGACCCATTCATTGTTTAATATGTTATTTAATCTCCATGTATTTGTGTTCTTTCCAGACTTTTTCTTGTGGTTAATTTCTAGTTTCATAGCATTGTGGTCAAAAAAGATGCATGATATGACTGATCTTTTTGAATTTGTTGAGACTTGTTTTGTAGCCTAATAGGTGACCTATTCTGGGGAATGTTCCATGTACACGTGAAAAGAATGGGAATTCTGCTGTTGTAAGAAGGAATGTTCTGAAAATATCTGTTAAATCCATCTCTTCCAGTGTGTCATTCAAAGCCACGGTTTCCATATTGATGTTCTGTTTGAATGATCTGTCCATCAATGTAAGTGGGGTGTTAAAGTCTCCTACTATTATTGTATTACTGTTGATTACTTCTTTTATGCTTGTTAGTAGCTGCTTTATGTACTTGAGTGCTCCCACGTTGAGTGCATAAATATTTACAATTGTTATATCTTCTTATTGGACTGTTTCCTGTATTATTATATAGTGTCCTTCTTTGTCTCTTGTTACAGTCTTTGTCTTAAAGTCTATTTTGCCCAATACAAGTATTGCTACCCTGGCTTTCTTTTGACTTCCATTTGAATGATAAATGTTTCCCCATCCCCTCACTTTGCATCTGCACATGTCTTCAGGTCTGAACTGAATCTTTTGTAGGCAGCATTTAGATGGGTCTTGCTTTTTTTTATTCCATTCTGTCACCCTATGTCTTTTGATTGGAGCTTTTAGTCCATTTACATTCAAAGTAATTACTAATAGGTATGTATTTATTGCCATTATGTTAGCTGTTTTATGGTTGTTTTCATAGTTCTTTTCTGGTCCTCTCTTTACTCGCTCTCTTCTCTCATGGTTTGCTGACTTTCTTTAATGATATACTTGGATTCCTTTCTCTTTATTTTTTGTGTATCTGTTACTGGTTTTTGATTTGTGGTTACCATTAGGTTTGTATATAATATCTTCTGCATATAGGAGTCTATATTAAAGTTGATGGTTGCATGATGTTATGAGCAACTAATGAAAACTACACCAAAAATGATGTACTACATGTTAGGTAATTGAGTTAAAAAAAAAAAAAAGTTGATGGTCGCTTAAACTTGAACCTATTTTTTACTCCTCTCTTCCCCATGTTTTAGGTGTATGGTGTCATACTTTACATCCTTTTATTTTGTGAGTCCCTTGACTGATTTTTTACAGATACACTTATTTTTACTGCTTTTGTGCATCCTACTTTTCTTACTCTTACTGACAGTCTTTTCTTTCCACTCATAGTGCCCCCCTTAACAACTCTTGTAGGGTTGGTTTAGTGGTGATGAATTCCTTTAACTTCTGATTGTTTATTAACTTTATAAGCTCTCCTTTTCTAAAGGATAGCCTTACTGGGTAGAGTATTACTGTTTGCATGTATTTTTCTTTAAGCATTTTGAATATATTATGCCATTCCCTTCTGGTGTATAAAGTTTGTGCTAAAAAATCTGATAACCTTATGGGGCTCCCCTTCTATGTAACTGTCTTCTTTACTCTTGCTGCTTTTAAATTCTGTCTTGATCACTACCTTTTGCCTTTTTAATTACTAGATGTCTTGGTATGGACCTCCTTAGATTGATTTTTGTTGGGGGATCTCTGCCTCCTGGATCTGAACTTTTGTTTTCTTTTTCCAGGTTGAGGAAGTTTTCAGAGATTATTTCTGTACATAATTTTTCTGCCCCCTTTTATCTTTCTTCTTCTTTATGCTGATGGAGTCACTGACTTCCCTAAGTCTATTCTCATTTTGCATAGTTTTTTTTTTCTTTCTCACCTGCTTAACTTGATTACTTACCATTATTGTGTCCTCCAAGTCATTGATTCGTTCTTCTGCTTTCTCTAGTTTACTTAACTCCACCTAGTGTATTTTTCATTTCATTTATCGTGTTCTTCAGTGATTGCTTCTTTTTTATCTCTTTGTTCAGGTTCTCACTGATGTCCTCCACTCTTTTCTCAAGTCTGGTGAGTATCTTTATGACCATTACTTTAGATTCTCTATGAGGCATATTACTTATTTCACTTAAGTCTCTTGCTCAGGTTTTGTCCTGTTCTTTCATTTGGGACATATTCCTCTGTCTCCTCATTTTGTCTAACTTTTTGTGCCTATTTCTGTGTGTTAGGAAAGTCAGCTACATCTCCTGATCCTAAAAGTAGTTGCCTTGTGAAGATGAGGTCCTATAGTGCCATGCAGTGCAGTGTCTCCTGTTTACTGGAGTCTGGCATTTCAGGGGTATCTCCTATGTGTGTTGCTTGAACCTTGCTGTTGTGGCTGAGTCACTTTTTCTTCAATCCAGTCATCTGTAATTATTCTCTTATACAAATGAAGAATAAAGAACAGAAAGAATGCCTTTGATGGGATCATTAGTAGACTGGAAATGGCCAAAGAAAGAATCAGTATGGGAGTGTTGAATCACTATATTGTCCACTCAAAACTAATATTACACTGTAACTGGAATTTAAATAAAAACTTTAAAAAGAAAAAAGGAAAAATACAATCAGTATGCTTGAAGATAGGTCAAGAAATAATATACTCAGAGCTAGGTCTAAGCAATGGATAATTCAGGTTTATTGAGAGCCCGTTAAGGCATCCCATCACTACCTAGTAGTAGGCTTCTAAACAAAAGTGATAGTGCAATGGAGTAAGCAAAGTTAAATTGGGCACTTAAGTGCAATCATTATATAATCTCTGAGGCTTATATTAGGCATTTATAATTTTATGCAAATAACATTGTTACATTATCTCTTTTGGAGTATATTTGTATTACAAACTTTATATAATTGTGGATTTAAGTGTTGACTCCATTGAAGGAAATAACAGACTCCAGGGAGTTAATAGGAGATGGCAGGCCTTCTTATTAACCCTAGAATTACATCTCTGCCCCTACTCATAGGGCAGCCCTGCTGGGAATGTCAGGTACACTGCTCTCTAGGCATAGATGAGATCTGAGATCAAAGATAGCAGTATCAGGAAGGTGAGCAGTAGGGGAGTGTGCAAGATAAGGGGAGGCCGAGCCTTGGGGACTAAAGAACCAGGACTCCTCTGGTATCAGGACAACTTCATTAAGTTTTACATCCAAGGGCAGGAAGAATTTCAGGGAGATTATCAGTATAAGTTCAGGGGTGAGAAAATCAAATTCTGTGTGAAAAGGTTACATAAATTTGGATTGTTCAAGCTCAGAAAATAGATGGCAATAAATATTTTTAACATCAATAAGTAAAAAGAAAATGTTGACCAGCTGGTCTTTTTCCAGATGACAGAATTCAGAAAAAGGCTTTAGAGTAAATGGAAGAGATTCAGAGTGAATATTGTTACACATTTAAGTGGGCTGCCAGAGAATTGTGGAAACAGAGGCAATTCTTATTAGCTCTGGATGATTTCATCTTTTACTGAAGGCCAGAGGATATATAAACTAGATCCCAGACCTTGATTAGAAGATGTGTCTTGGCCTGCATTCTGTTAACAGTTTGCTTTTATTTCATCAAAAAAAATTGCCAGCTATTTTATTCATCTGTCAAATGCAAATAGAGTAAAATCTCTTTCCAAAACCATTCACTTCAGTATCATTTTCATAAAGAAGCCAGTCTGTCTTAGACCCCATCCAAAGAGTATGTCAATACTGACAAACCTCTTATAATGGTTCCTATCTATTAATCATTCTCATGGCACACAATTCAAGGATGATGACACTGTGTTCCTGCACTGGAAACATCTTACTGATGTAAATAGAATCACTACTTTGCTGCCAAGCTCTTTGAAAAGAGAAAATGTTTTTTTACCCGATAACCAGTCCCTATTTCACAGCATTTAGCTGACTTTCTAGACAAGCTTCAACTGTAATATCTCCTCAGTGTATTCAGAAGACCAACAAGCATTTATCCAGTAACTGTTGAGGATAACTCTGTTTCTTGCACAAGAGGAAGAGGAGGAAGAATATTATAGACCCGCTCAGGTTTCACTTGGTGACTTAGTTTCTTAAGAAATTGTTCATCTCGTTTTTTGTCAGTCTTCTAAAATTGTTGAAATTGGAGGGCCCATTTCAGTTAAGTAAGTAATTATTTCATATAGAATCCAAGAGTTTTTCAAATTTAGTGATATTTTATTTTTACATAATACCCAAACATTAGTGTTATTAACCTCAAGTCAATATGTGTGTAATAAATACATCTTAAGACTCTTAGCCAGATTTTTTTAAATCACAAATTCTGATAAAATGGACAATTGTGCAAGTTTTACAAATCTTATACTTGGCTCAAAAAAATCTATTCAACCCTTATCCTTCCACTGTAATGAGAATGATTTATCAGAAGGACAGTAAAGGTGAAAGAAAATCATTAAACTTCAACATGAAGCAAAGGATAAGATTTATGAAATATTCATAAACACAACAAGGAGCATTGACTGGGAACAAATGATGATAAGAGGCAATACCTGGAAAAAAATGTAGAAATAATTCAGGAGAACTTAATTGAATGATTGTTCTCCATTGCTATCTATAGCTATATAGTGGCAAGTAAAGGATATTAACAGTAAATCTGGTTTTATTTACCATATTCTTAAAGACAGTCTTAAGTAGTAGGACATTGACTGCTCATAAAAAATGGGTCATGCTTTGAGAATACACAGGGACTGAGATACCTGTTAAGCTTGCTCAGATTATTTAAACCGTAGTGTTCCCCTATTGGGTAGTATAAAGATGGCAGGTATAAACAATATAGCCAATATTGCCACTACTGAGTTACTAGATACTAACTTCAAACCTACACCTACCCAGAATACAAGAAAACAAGCATGTTTATTATAAATTGCATTAAATTCTGTTTTGAAAATAGATACACTAGACATAAATAAAAAGTTAGCAAGCCAGAACAAAGTAACCACCTAAATCAATTCTTCCAAAGGCTATTGAACAACATAAAATAACGGGAAGTACACAATGAATGGGACACTTACTTCCTATCCTAACCCTGCTGCTCTGGGCCTCTATTTCTTCATGACCTTTACTGGAGTAGTTATTAGACTAAGGATCCACAAAGAAACTTCAGGCTCTAAAATTCCATGGCCATAGACACTGCTGTACTAAAGTAATTAATATTTGTTCAGAGTTTTCTCATTTATAATGACCCCTTACAACAATCCTGTGAGACAAGAGTTACCCTTCCAAGTGTTCATAATAGTAAAGACTTGAACTCAAAACCAATGAAGTCCAATCCCATGTACTTCTCCATGCCTCACTCTGCATACCTGGCATCTCTTAATAATATAGGATATGATTTCAAAGCCCTGAAGTGATCCCTAAAATGCTAACCAACAGAATGAGGGTTTGCAAACCCTTCAGGCTATGTATATGATCAAGCCTGTAACTTTCCTGAGAGAATATAAACTTGTGGATGGAAATTCCCTCAACTTTTTTTTAATTTAAAACCCAAATTTGTCTACACTCCCCATTTCAGTGGCAATCCTATCATTCTCCTTTCTTTCACATTTTCACTTCTCAAGACACTTAACAAAATGTACCAATTCTATTTCTTTACTTTTCACCTGTTTTATTTGACAGAGGCAGACACACAGAGAGAGCGGGAACACAAGCAGGGCGGGTGGGAGAGGGAGAAGCAGGCTTCCCACTGAGCAGGGAGCCCGATGCGGGACTCCATCCCAGGACCCTGGGATCATGACCTGAGCCGAAGGCAGACGCTTGACGACTGAGCCACCCAGGTGCCCCACTTTTCACCTATTTTTAAAAAATTTTACATACAATGTTACATTAGTTCAGGTATATAATTTAGTGAATTGACAAGTTTATACATTACGTTCACCCCAAGTATAGACACCATCTGTCCCATTACATCTCTATTACAATACCATTGGCTGTATTTCTTATGCTGTGCTTTTTATTCCCATGACTTACTCATTCCATAACTGGAGGCCTGTACCTCCCTTTCCCCTTCCCCTACTCATCTTCTCTCTGGCAACCACTCATTATTCAACCCAT
This sequence comes from Leptonychotes weddellii, assembly GCF_054177405.1. Classification (NCBI taxonomy): domain Eukaryota; kingdom Metazoa; phylum Chordata; class Mammalia; order Carnivora; family Phocidae; genus Leptonychotes; species Leptonychotes weddellii. The sequence goes on along the minus strand of NC_138375.1, from coordinate 97,533,574 downwards.
GACAATCGGGCCTCTATCCCCACTGATCTAATAAAACCTTTTACATAAAGCTCACCTTTGAGCAGTTGACCCCATATTTTTATATTCATCCTTAACCTCCCTCTGAGTTTGATGACTGATTATGACTTTGCCTCAAATTTCTGATGTCCATAATCTTCCAAAACCTGGTCTTCTTCCAGTATTGTCCAAATAAATGATTGAATGCACAAGTTACACAAACCAAAAGCCTGAGAGTCATTCTTGACTTCTCACTCTGCCTCACCTCTCCTATCCAGCCATCACCAAATCCTAAAAATCTGATGAATCCATTCCCTTCTCTTTATTTTCACTGTAAAAACAATGAGAAGTCTTAGCTACCATTGTCTCTTCTTTGCATTACTGCAGTGGTTACCCAATTGGTCACCTAACATCTGCTCTTAATACCATCAAACAAAAGGCCCAAGTGGTCCTTTTAAAACGCAAATACTAACTACATTACTTTTCTCAAAGTGGGACCACATTTTCCTACTGGTCTTAAGATACAAACGAATCTCCCTATTAACTACAGTGCTGCATGATTTGGCTCTTAGCCATCTCTCCAGCCTCCATTTATATCATGCTCTTTCCTCGCATCCTCTCCATTCCAACCACATTTGTCATTTTGTTGTTTGTGCCATTCTTACTCCTAGCACAGCTGTTCTTTTGTCCTGGGAAGCTCTTTCATCCTCCTCTAAGTGCTAAATACCTACATGTTTTCACGTGTCAGTTATGCCATGTGCGTAGAATATTATGAAAACAGTAGAGGAGACATAGAACCTCTCTCGGGAGGAAGCCAAAGACTTCCTAAAAGTCCTGGGCCTCTAGTCTGATTCACAGAGAAACGGAGTCAGAGGAAGAGGTAAGAAAAAGCGTTCCTGGCAAGGGACTCCTATGGGTAATGGAACAGAGGCATTCGTGCTGTTGGTGCCAAAAGTTAAGGGAGGAGTTGAAAGAAGTTGCAGACTTAGAGGGGATCATTTCACATGGTGCTAAACGGGTTAAATTGTGTTCAGTAGCCTATGGGGCGTGGGGGAGTCTTAGAGGGTTTTAAGAAAGAGAAAAGTATAATAGATTTGCTTTAAGTTTGGTGAGCTGCCAATAGTCACCGGTTAGTTAAAGAAGCTCAACCTAAGACTTCAGTTTACTAACATTAGGATGAAATGGTATTCCACAAGCCTAGTACGTCCGTATAACCTGAGGGCTTGTTAACACAGAGATTGCCTGCCCCTACTACCAGAGTTGAATTCACCAAATCTGGGTGGGCTCAAGAATTTGTATTTTCTATTAGGTTTTTGGTGCTATTGATACTGTTGGTCTAGGATCTATGCTTTGAGAATCAGTGCCCTAAACTCTGTCACTCAATAAATTAAATATAGGGCCATTCAAGGAGATTTGAGTATAAAAAGAAAGAAAAACCTAAGGCATAGAAATGGCAAAACAATGGATAACCTAAGAATCATTTATATTTAGTTGGGGAGCATTTTTTTTCTTAGTAGCAAACATAACCTTGGGCTGCAAATTAATCTCCTTGCATTTCAATCCCTTACCTATAAAATACAGCCATTGAACCAGATGAGCTCTAACATGTCCTCCAATTACAAACTTCTACAATCCTACAATTAGGCTTCTTAACTGTATTTTGCTAACGTTTTTGTTACATTACTTTTTACTCCTTAAATATATGTGTGGGTACAAATAAGGAGAGAGCAGTCTAAGAGATTCCTGGAAAGTAGTTAAGTGTTAAGACCAGGATGTTATTCATGACTGACAAAAAGAGGCTGGACCATCATATTAAACACACATATTATGAAGGAGGGTCGTCAGTGAAATACCAAGACAAAATTATGTGATTTGCTAAAACTCTTGAATTTTGAAATATTTAAAACTCAATTTTGAGACATCCTTCTAAATGATTCTTCATCTGAAACATAATCCAACTGTTATTTTCCCTTTACCAAACATCTCAATATCCTTCTTCACCATCTTATTAGCTAAGATTCCCATGGTGAGACAAATTTTAAAGTACCACACAAATAGTAAACAACGTCCAGAGTCTATGTAGTATTACTGGGTCATTTTCTCTCCGAAAGCAACATCAAAAAATGTTGTAATAAGACTTTACATAATAGCAACTTTTTTTTTTTTTGCTCAATTTCACTCCTTTTAAATTGATTGTTTAAGACCATCATATTTCTTTGTTAATTTTTTATTTCTTATTAATTATGTATTGGGAATTAAGTAGTATCCAATGTTATTATAGGTTTTGATTTTTCTGTCCTCCATGTAATTAGGTGTTAATCACATTAACATTTTCAGCTAGGTGATAAACAAATGATATGAACCTTATCATCGCTCTAAAATTTGAAAAAGCTGCAGGACCAGGGAAACTCCAGTGCCGTTGGAGACTGGACCCAGAGGCCCAAGCACAATCAGTTCCCTCTCCCTTCCTCTCTGATCTGAGCCCTTCTTTGTGCAACTTCATTCTGACCTACTGCAGGAAGGCTTTCTGCATACTGTGGGAACATGGCCACAGGCTACTTGCTAACCTAATAGGAAAAAGGGTTTTCTCCTCTAGCTCTAATCAAATGTGTAGGAATGGACCCACACTGTCCTTGGTCAGGTCATGTGCCATCTCTTGGTCCAATCACTTTAGCAAAACATAGGAATATGATTGGCCCAATCTAAGCCACATCCCACCCTTATACTGGTTAAAGTGTCCAAAGGTAGCATCCTGGTTGTACTGGAGGAGAAGTCAAAGAAACAGGATATTTTCTCAGACAAGACACTATGTCCACTACTATTCCAGTTATTCTTGCCATGTAACAAAACAGCCCAAGGATGCATAGCCAAACAGAGCAGATTTGGGCCATGAACAGTTACTCTCTGCTTATTTAGTCTGTAATGACAGAATAACAAGCCTTATCCCGAGCAGAGCGCCCTGTGGAGACCTGTGAGAAACTCTGGGCAGCAGCTCCCATGGCCATTGACTCCATGACGGTAACTTAAGAGGTCCCACAGCTTCCAGCAACAACAGTTCTGACTCTCTCCTTCCCCAGAACAGCTTCCACTTCCCTCCACACAGGCACACAGCCCAGTGAAATTCTTCCAAAGGGAGTTCACCAAAGAACTGTGCTGTGCTGGCCACAACAATGCTCCAGAACCCTTTCAACGGACTTGTTCAAAATGCCCTAGGATTACATTAGCAAAGCCCGCCCATGAAAGCACCTGGTGTTGCATCTTAGCTGCCTCCTCAGCATTCTCTTACTGTGTCCTGAGAGAGGTCCAGATTCAGCTCCTTCAAATCCTTAAATGCACCCAAAGGCTGGAGTGTTGGAAGTAATGCTCCACAAAAAGAATGCTGTCTGCATCCAAGTTTCCAGAAGACTCCCAAAGCGAGATTCAGGCTTCATTTGTCTCTGCATAGGCAAGTAGATTCTATTTTCCCAGCCCAAGATTAGTACATGTGATGTATTTCTGGAAGAGCATATTAGAAATTAATGCCCTTCTAAAATCCCAGGATATTTTTAAACACTGTAATCCTTTAATATGCAAATATATTTAATGAAGATTGAAGGTAGCAACGTAAGAGTACTTTCAAAAATGCTTCAACTCATAGCCGAAGTATTATCTTTAAATAAAAACTACCAAAGGTATCTTGCTGCTATTAATGAAAATAACAATAAAACAATAGAGAAAAAAACACTGGGAAAATTGATGACTGCCTTTGGAGATAGTGACAGACTGTGCTAAACCCAAGGAGAGTGAAGGCCAACGGTACATTCATTTCTTTGATGTGTTCGGCAATGAGATCAGATAGTCAATTATTAATGGTAGTGCCGAGACGAAAGGTCTTACAATTCCTTAATGGTTATTAAGTTTTATTTGGCATCCTGTTATCTCAAGTTGATTTTGTGTTGATTGCTTAGTACCTCCTATTACTCTTCTACAGATATCCATGAATTTCTGAAGACTTTCTTGATCAACATGATGGAGGAAAATATCCCCAAGTGCCTCTTTGAATATAATTTTATATCCAGTTTGTAAAATTGATGATAACAGATAGATCATCCTACAAAAAAGGCAAATCGTTCCAATCCATCTTTTAATGATGCAATATGAAGAAAGCATATTGACCTGTTAAAGACTTCTATCAACAGCAGTTAGATAATGTCATAAATGCTCTATAATACTAAAATAGTTCACCATTACTGAAATTTTTATTTTTGAATGGTCCATCTTAATCTTTATCCTTTAGTATTCATTTGATATATTGCATACCTTAATAGTTATCAAACAGTGCTCTGATTTTTATGCTTGTTATTTGGTGCTCTTTCATTAAGAAGGCATACAACACTAGTGCTATCTCGTAGTTGTGATTGTATTTCTCCCATGATGAATAATATTGAACATCTTTTCATTTGTCCGACATTTGTATATCTTCTTTACCAAAACATCTGTTCAAATATTTTGTCCATTTTTTTTTGCATGTTTTTATTATTACTAAGTTTTGAGAGTTCCTTACTTACCATGGATACAAGTTTCAGATACGAAACTTAAAATATTTTCTCCCAGTCTGTGGCTTGTATTTTCACTCTCTTAACAGTGCCTTTGAAGAGCAGAAGTTCTTAACTTTGATAAAATTCTATCTGTATTTTCATATTGATCATACTTTTGGTGGTGTATATGAGAACGCTTTGCACTAACCCAAGGTCACAAAGTTTTTTGCCTGTTTTATGAGTTTCAGGCTATACATTTATATGATGCAAGGTAAGAATCAAAGCTCATTTCTTTCATATGACTTTCCAATTCTTCTAGTAACAATTGTTGACAATATAATCTTTGCTCCACTGAATTGCCTTTGCATCACTGAAAATTAGTTATTCATTCTAGCGTGCACCTGCTGCGGAATCCCTGTTCTGCCTTATTGACTGGTTTGTGGCCATATCACACTGGCTTGCTTATTGTAACTTCGTAGTAAGTCTTGAAGTCAGGTGGTATTAATCTTCAAATTTGTTCATCTTTTTCAAAGTTTCTTGGGCTATTCTAGTATCTTTGCATTTCATATAGATTTTAGAATCCATTTGTAAACTTATAAAAAATATTGACAGAGATTGCATAAAACTGTATTGGGAGATTGGGATTGGGAGAGAAATGGCATATTCCATCTCATGAACACAGTATAACCCTCCATTTGTTCAAGGTTTTTTAAATTTCTCTCACCAGTGATGTGTGAACTTCAAAGTATGTGACAAGGGCTGTAAGAGAGGTAAAAAGAGGCAGGGTGAAAACACAAAAAAAGGGAGCACTAGGTACTGACCAGTCACATCAAGGACTTCCAGAAGGCCTGATGTACAAACTGAGTCTTCGAGGACATGCAGAAATTTTCTAGTTGAACAAGAGGATGTGGGAATGGGCCAAGCATGATAGGCACTGCCTAATGCTGCCAGTATTTGTACCTGTGTTCACAGTCCCAGAACTGCTAGCCAATACCTGAATTACAGTGAATTAAAGGAATAAAGTCAGAGGTACAGTTAATTCACAGAGTCATGCCATGCGAAGACCAGACAAAGTGAGTTATGTGAATTCTGGTTTCATAAAAGTTCAAGTAAAGAAAAGTGATAGAAGAATAAAGTCCTACATCCACTAACAAAATAGGCCTTTAAATCTAAAATAAAGCTGCACCACTGAAGTCGGAGCCATGTTCACCTTGCAAGTGACAATTCAGTTTTAGCACCAACTTCTGCCACATTGAATAAATGTTCTTTATTTGTTCTCGTATGGAGTTATAGCTCTAAATACCATCTATCTATAGGCTATATCTTCCAAAAATTATATCACTACCTTAAATTTCTATTCTGATCTCCAATTTGGTATATGTCCAATAGGCATCTCAACCAGAACACTCCCAAATAACTACTTCTGTTTTCTTCTCTATCTGTATCCCTCCAACCTGCTCTTCCCCAGATTTCTCCATCTCAGTAAATGGCAACTGCAACCATTTGTTTGCTCAGCCATCTGATCATCATTGAGCCTTCTCATTCACACCCATAATTAAATCCATCAGCAAATTTTCTACCTTCAGCATACACGCAGAATTTGACCACATCACACTATCTCCATTCTACCATGCTGGTCCAAGTCAGTGTTATTCCGCCACCTCCCTGTCCCTTGCCACCCCTGCAGTCTGTTCATCAGATAATCCTCAGAGTGATCTATTTAATTATGCCATGTCATGGCTCCCTTCTATTCAAAACTCTCCATTATCTTTCAGTCTGATTCAGAGTAGTGTGTATATTTTATACATATAAATTGCATATATATACTGCACGGCCCTATGTAATCTCCTTCCTGTGCTACCGCACTTAGCTCTCTGAACTATGTCCTTCTACTCTCCATCATTCACTCTGCTCTAATGCTTCAGCCCCACCATCTTCCTTAATGTTATTCAAACATACCAAACAGCTTTCCGCCTCGCTGTTTTTTTGTTCTTCACTACTTCCCTCATGTCCCTTAGGTCTCAAGGAGAACCTCCTTGGCCTTATCTAAATGCCTCGCTCACTCCCTATCTCCCTTCTCGGCTTTATTTATTTTTGTAAAACTCCTGATTTCCCACATACTTTGTTTATGTATTTCTTGTCAGTCTCCCCCTGACTACTCTATGAGGGCATAGATTTTTGTCTATTTTATTCACTACAGTGAAAAATTTTTATGCAGCTTTTCATTATACACTAGCAGTTGGGAAAGCATATAATTAAAATACAATTCGAGAATTCATGAAGCCAATATTTATTGTGGCTTGAAACCAGAAGGGGGCAGCAAAGCTTCACCAGCTCAATAGGTGGCCACCATGTTGGGTCAGCAATTCAGAAGGGACAGCAGAAAATTAGACCCAGCTCACACTGAGAGTCTGAGCTGAAGAGAGTGAGGTAAGAGAGCTGGTTCCGACTGTGTCCCCACCAAGAAGTAAGGAGAGAGGTAGGAAGAGAGGAAGACAGAACTTTTCTAGAGGAATGAGACCCACACTGGGGGTCTATGGAATGAATGGCTGGGTCAATAGGGAACCAAATCGGGTGCCAGAGAATTAGGCAAAGTATCACAATAAAGTCACCCAAACCTGTTGATAATGGGCACAAAGAGGTAACCATCTCAAATACAAGCCAATTTATCTTTGTAGCCAGAGTCTAGAGTCAAAAGGTACCTATCTCTAAAAAGACAGATGGGGAATTGTGCAGGTCCCATCATGGGTGGCACCTCTTGCCTGAGGGCCAAGTTTATTTTAAACATTGAGATGTTTGACATCTAATATTTTGTTAAGTAAAAACAATAATAGCAAGTCTTGGGTCCATGTTGCTGCAGAAGAAAACCAGATACTGGTGCTTCTGCACTATCAAAACAAGTTAAAATAATTGTAGCCACAAATGGCCAGAAAAATACAGGGATTTTTCCCATTATCCACTCAGACTCTTGTCATTTACCCCCTGATAAATCCTCATTCCTCGAGGTAGGAAAAAAAAGGATACCATAGTTCCGCCAACCCTCTGTTTTCATTCTCTGCAAGTCCTTTTCCGAGTTCCTCTGTCCTCACGTTCCATTCAGCATCCTTCTGGTCTATTTTGCCTGAGTTACTCACTCAGCTTAATATGGTAGCTATTGAGCATTTGAAATGTGGCTAGTGTGACTGAGGAACGAATTTTAAATTGTATTCCCTTTTAATTAAACTACATTTAAAAGCTCATACTTGATTCAGTTATTAGGAAACTTTTAAGTATGTTTTGAATAACTTGAGTTACATGAATCTACTTTTGACTGAAGATGATATGGAATGCAATTATATACATATTTCCAATGAAAATTTAGCATCTGAACTGAGATGTTCTACAAGTATAAAACACAAACTGAAGTTTGAAGACTTAGTACAAAAATATATAAAATATTCTATTAATACTTTTCATATTGATTGGTGAAATGATAGTATTTTAGATATATTGAGTTAATTAAAATATAAAATTAATTTCATCTATTAATGTGGCTGCTAGAAAAAAATATAAATTGCACATAGGTCTTACATTTTTATTTATTTTACTTATTTGTTTTAAGGAATTTATTTATTAGCACACACGAGCAGTGGGGAGAAGGAGAAGCAGGCTCCCCGCTGAGCAAGGAGCCCGATGTGGGGCTGGATCCCAGGACCCTGGGATCATGACCTGAGCTGAAGGCAGACGTTTAACTGACTGAGCTACCCAGGCGTCCCAGGTCATATATTTTTATTGCACCACTCCAGTGTAGAGCCTTACTGCTGGAACTATGGTCTGCATATCAACAATAAAAGTGTCATCTGGGAACTTCTGAGAAATGCAAAGTGAAAATCTGCATTTTAAAAAAATCCCCAAGTGACCTATTCACTCACTGAAACTTGAGATGCATTGATCTAGACTGTAGCCACCAAACCTCACTCATCCACTCTTCCTCTGTATCTCTGGCATACCTAATCTGAACTCTGTGTTCCCTCCACCTGCTACAATCATAGATTCCTGTCGTGCTGGAACTATATAATGACTGCATAGTTTCATTGCCCTGAAAGCAGAGCCTGAGACAGGGATTTCTGTTCAAGTGATTTATTCACACAGTGAGCTCAGATAAACGATGAGTACAAGAAGCAGAATAGGGCAGAGGAAAATAACACCGTATTGTATGGGTAGAGGTTTCTGGGATGTGTCCTGCATAACTGACCACCCCAAACTTCAGGTATGCAGGCAGGCTAAAGAATGTTGTTTGTGAGAGTTGTGCTGCACATGTGACCGTGGGAGCCTCACTGGTTGACATAAGCTGGCTTCCAGGTCAGAATTTGCCCTTCTGGTCTGGACACCTAGATCTATAAATTTTGCTTTGCATCCCCTCCAGCTTCCGCCTGGGCTGGCCCCCTAGAATGGAATCCAGGGAGGGGGGGAACGCAAACACACCTAGCCCAGGCTCCTTGAAGATGTAAAGACATGATAACAGAGAAACGCAGCTCGCTCCAAACTGCACGTAGGCAAACAAATGTTTAACTTCAGACCCCTTCACTTGCCCTATAAATACGCCCTTATGGGGATGGTCAGATGGAAGTCTCACCGGAGGGGAGGACACTCCACCCCACCCCACCCCAGGCCTCTGAATCAGGACTCCAGCCTGGCTGTCTCCACGGGGCTTCCCCAGCTGATGAGGTTGGATTCTTTAAGTACACTTTGATGTAACTTTGATGATTTGACGTAACTCTGGCTTATTCTCCTTCAATGCTTACTATTGCCCTCATCTATGAGCAGATTTCCCTTTTTTCTTTCTGTTTCTATTAGATTTTTATAGTATCAATAAAGTGGTTTTCCCCTTTGAAACAGAGTACGACTGCCATTGATTGAGGATAGAAACTGCATTCTGAGGACAGTATGTCATCCTGACTTGGTGTGATTCTCAAGCTGGTAAATCAGTTGCACCTTAAGCCATTCCTTTGCTTTATCCTGAGTCAGAAGATGAGAGAGATCCCTAAAAATTTTGCAAATGTGGGAGGCCTCTGAATCTTGGTGTAGTATATCTCTCACCCTTTGGAGCATATGAATCTTAACATGCTTGCTTCATGTTTATCAGATCTAATTAACATATTATCGATACAGTGGATTAATGTGAAATTTAGCAGAATGATCAGATGATTAAGGTCCCTTCAAACTACATTAGAACAGAGAACAAGAGAATTAACATAGCCCTGAGACAAGACCACATATATATTCTGTTCTCTGTCTCCTGTGAACGCACACTGCTTCTGATCCTGCTTCTGATGTGGGCCCTCCCAAAGGATATGTTCAGTTGATGGCTTTTCCGTTTTTAAAAAATAATGGAACCATTCAAGCGTTCCCACTTCTCTAAGCCTTTTGATTCCTTCCTCTACAGTTGGCCACCCCAGCTCCAACATCTGTACATGCCTGTCATTCCAGAAATGTATTAGAATCCTCACTTACCTCTACTGCAAAGGGTTTAAATCCTTATCACAGAGGAGTGCTCCCATGTCATCAAACTGTCTCCTAGCCAGTTGATCATCCTCCCCTCGTGATTCAACATTGGGATTCATTCTCTGGCATCTCCTGTTTTGGGGTGGTATATGTTGTCTAGGAGCTGCAGCACTTTTGGCACGTAATTTCTCTGCTCTTTTGAACATACCTAGCGCTTGCCCACTTAGGATACGCTGAGATCTTATTTTCTGGTGGCCAGTATAAAACACAGGGCAGACGCTCAGAAGGGTAGGCGTTCTATAAGCCACCTGCCTTCATTGAAGTTTCTGCATCGTCTTCAAGCAAGTGGGCCTTTATCTTCAAACACAAAGAGTAAGCCAATCCTGCAGATTCAGAGCATTTAAGGGAATCCAGGAGTTCAAGTTTCTCAAAGGTTCTCATGTACATCTACCCAAATACCTGCTTCCCATGTCTCACAGTCACACTCCTATCAGGGCACTGACTTTGATGTAAAACACTTGCCAGGGTGGAGAATTCAATCTTCTGTGAATTTCAATGTTGCCAAGGAGGCCCGCTGGTCCTCACTCTTTGCTTTATAGTGTTAATTAATAGAAATGTTTTGTCATCTCTCAAGCATTGATCACACTTAGAGTGACCCAATGTCAGTCTTTACAGTTCTCTCCCCACATTGCTCAACCCACTGGACATTGAACCAGGTAATAGATCCCTTTTCAGGTATATCCCATCCCACTTCACCATGGTGAACTAAGTAATGTCTTAGCAGTTATTCTACTGCATATGCTAGGGACCATCAAACTCCACCTACCATCAGTGATAGTATCCTCACTGTTATCTAGCTGCAGAATAATCCAGAATGAATGAGGGAACTATCGAAATCCATCCTTAGAGTCTGCACCCTTAGAACTCAAAGATGCCAGTCTTACTCTGTTTCCCTGGAAGCAGAGCCTGAGGCAGGGATTTCTATTCAAATGATTTTTAATGAGAACTTTGAGGAGAAGAAAGAGGGAAAGAAGATAAGGCTTGCTCAGATTGCACCAGAGAATTGATCCTACCCTGAGGTTTGCCTGTCTACCACATGCCAATTAGTCATTGGTTGAGGTCTCCCCTGCCTTGGGTCAGGGATTTGGGGTAGTAGTTTAGACAGCCTCCCAGGCAAGGTGGCTCCCATTTCCCTGAGGATTTTCCTTTAGGGAAGAAGGCATCTTGAATTCTATTGACATGACAACAGCTCACAGGTGAGTGGACCAGCCTGTAAAGGGGACCTGGGCAGGCACCAATAGCATTTATTACAAGGCCTTAAAAAAAATACCTCCGTGATTTTTAGAATTGTTCCCCCTTTTGTATTGTATGCTCCTTTAAGAAGCCACTGGATGCTGTGAATCCTCCCCACAGAAATATACGCATGCATTCAGATACTTGCATATACTGAAAGGAGGTTGACAGAGAGGTTAAGACTCAAGAATTTATATAACTCACCCAGAATTTATGCTGCAAGTTAGAGCAGAATGCGATGGCCAGACAACCAAAGTTATAAACACCAAAACTTTTTGATGAAAAAATGTGTATAACGTATTATGCATGATCAAGGTATTAAAACAAGATAACTGAAAAGTTAACTGTTGAATAAATTCACAGATATGTTAAAATCATTCATGAGATCCTCAATTTTTTGTATTTGAATACTGGTATTGTAACTTTAAAACAATCATAAAGTTCTACTTAGAAGGAGGGGTATTGTGCTAATGGAATTAGGGGAAAGGACAAACATTAAAGCATAAGCAGGGCTCTAAAGTGCCTTGATTTTACCAAAAGCACAAATCTTAATGGTTTTTGCTTTTATTTTCATTAATACCTAAAGTAAGAATTAAAGTTTACAAGCTCAGGTATTTTAAGAATGCCCATAAGTTTTATATCCCCTGTCTTCTCATTAGTGGTGAATGTTAAAATATAAATACTATTATAAGACAAGGAAGCTTTGGTTTTTATTTTGTTATTTTTTTTAGGCAGTGGGGGAGTAGAGGGAGAGAGACAGTGTTAAGCAGGCCCAACGCCCAGCATGAAACTCAACACAGGGCTGGCTTTCACAACTCCGAGATCATGACCTGAGCTGAAATCAAGAGTTGGACACTTAACCAACTGAGCCACCCAGTGCCCCAAGGAAGCTTGGGTTTTTAAAAAGTTTTTAAACAGGTTTTATTCTGTGTTAGAGTATTTTTCATAATGAAAGGCTATTGACTAGTCCTTTAAAAATGGTTTTTGGATGTCAACTTGCTACTTTAGGAGTTAATGGGGGAAGATAGAGAAAACACACATTATATTCCTAAAATATGGCTAGTTTCAGTGACAAATTGAGCTCTTCGGGATCGTAACATTTCTAGTGTGATGTTTGACCTCAAAGTAAATAATTACCTGTTTTTAATAGGTAATATGGATTTGGGAAGAGGTGATAGTTATAGTTTCAGAATGGTGATTGAGACCCAGGAAAAAATGGTTTTAGTTCTGGCATTTAAAATTATAAGCTTTGGCTACCTATAAAAAACATACCTAGTGACAATATTTACATGCATGTTATACACACACACTTGACTCTTGTTGTTTTTTGTATCCTTACATAACCTCACGCCTGCCCTGAGGTCTTTAAATTTTACCTTTGAGGATGCCCAAGTGGGTAATAGGATAAAGGCTCTATTTTCTCTAGTACTTTTCAGAAATGACCTCCAACACAAGCCTGTCCTGCTGAAGGATGCTCTTGGGAGGCTGACCAACACATCATTCTGTTTTGCAACAAATACTTATAAATGTTCCTGGGTTATTCTCCCCCAGTTACCTCTATTTGGTGGGCAGACAGGCCCAGAATACTAGGAAGCAGAGTTTTTGTGTTGGAGGAATTCTTACTCTGCACCAGTGACATCATCCATAGCTAAAGTCTCCATGGGGAACTCTCTGATTTTAGGAAACTATTGCAGCATCTGGGTGGGCTCTGTGTTAACTCCTTTTTTTTCTAGATACTTTGCATCTTAAGTAAATATACATCCTCTAAATGTGCCCATTTTATCTTTCCACCAGTTTTACAACTTTCCCATTATGGTGAATTTGCATACATAATAAACAAGTCATAAGTTCTTAGTATTGAGCTCAATAGTAAGGAGTTAAAAAACAAAGGTATTGTTTTTTGAAAGAGCCTAGCACATGGTAATGTTTAATGAACACACTCAATATATGTTATTTTATCTCCCAGCAGTATCTCCCAATACTAGAAAATAATTGAAAATAATTTACATTTTGAAATTACAATTTTAAACACTTAGACCCAAGATAGAGACTTTGCAGTGGGCACTAACTTATTTCATCAGTCTGAACTTGATCATTTCTTTTGTCTCCAATTCCTATCATGTTTGCTTCCTTTGGGCAACATTTTCTGTTTGATTTCTTTTAATTCCCTCTCTTTGTTTGCCTTGGCTCCTCCTTGGGCTCTTTCTCAATCACAATAATAATGCAGAAATGAAAGGTTCCTGTCCTAGAACAGGCACAGCATTTGTAAGGGAATTTCTCCCTTGTGCCCCCTGCCGTAAGCAATGAGAACACCTGCAAAAAAATTAACTTGAAACTAAAATATCTTTGCCAGTCATATTTCTAAAAGACTGAATACAAACTCTGACTCCATTTAGAAATCAAAAGTCTAGCTCCAAAGAATTACTTAGAATTATTTTATTTGGTAAACAGCTTTCAAATAAATGAATAAAAAATAAGAATTTTTTTTAATGCTAAATATTTGCCTACTTGACTGTAACACAACTATTCCCTAAATATGGCTACATTTTTTCTAAGAAATGGTTTATAATCCTGAGATTTAATAAATAAGCACTTAAAGATGTTGATGATAAAGATTTTCTACTAAACACTGATAACTGACTTAAGCCAATTTGATCAATCCTAATTATTAGATACTTTTGGTAAATAGCAATAGTCTGGTTCAACAGAGATAAGTAAGGGCTCAGTCTCCTCCCCCGAAGTCTTGCTACCCGATGGAGTATTTCAGTGAAAACAAGTCTCAGGCCAAAATTTGCCCCAGCTATAAATCCTAGAGAAAAAGTAGGCCAAAAAATAAAAATAAAAAAGAGTGACAGTGAAATAATATTCAGCCTTATAAAGGAAGGAAATTATGATATATGCTATAACATGGATAAAGCTTGAGGACATTATGTTAAGTGAAATAAGCCAGTCAAGAAGATGCAAATACTGTATTATTCCACTTACACTAGGTACTCAGAGTAGTCAGAATTATAGAGATAGAAAGTTGAATGGTGATTGCAAGGGGTTGAGTGGGAAGGGGGATAATAGGGAGTTATTTAGTGGGTACAGAGTTTTAGTTTGGGAAAAAGAGAAAGTTTGGGAGATGGATGGTGATGATGGTAGCATACTTTTATGAATGTATTTAATACCACTGAACTGTCCACTTAAAAATCATTCCAGTGGTAAATTTTGTTATGCGTGTTTTACCACAATACAAAAAAAAAAACAAACGGGGGAAGAAAAAAAAGTGACTAACCTATTGTGTGAACTCAGTGACATCCTTGTCCTCTGTCCTTTAAAGCACTTCATAAGAAAGATTCACCCAAGGCAGAGGCAATAATGTTCTAGTTATAGGATTCTGTCAACTTTCTGGTAAGATCAGATAACAGACACTTCCAGAAGAATCTCTACACATGACCCAGTGGAGTCCATAGGCTTAGGGTTAGGCTACTCTCAACAGCCTAGTCTCCTAGGATTAGAAGATTTTTATTAGCTATTCATGCAAGCATGGAGCTAACTGTGAAGTGTTTTTTGTTTTCGTTTTTGTTTTTTGCCAGTCTCTATACTTTGAACCACTGACAACATGAATAAAGAATCATTTCTAACATCCATGTACTAATTGTCAAAATTTTTGGTGTGGATCACTGATAAAGCTAGTCATTCTGATGGCTCTTTCAAACATCTCAGGGATATGGATTCCTTATTAATTTTCTCAGCCATTAACCAATTGTCCTAGAGTATAGATTAAAACTAGTTTGCATATTTATCACACTACTTCTCTACTTGGAGATTAATAGCCTTACTAGTTAATGGATTGCCCTTCATTAATTTTTTTCAAATAAAACATAGGTTGTTTTAATGAAGCATTTTCTGGACATAAATTGTCTACCTGCCTTATAACCTCTCCAAATAATTCATCCCCTCCACCCCTCCTAATTTCTCAGATTTCTTATTTTCCCCTCCAGTCTAATGTTTGAGTGTTTTAGTGAATAGCCTGTATGTTAAATCCAGTCTTAGGTTCCTCCCAATACTATTCTTTTCCCTGGAGTGGCATTGAGACACTGAGAAAAAGAGCCTGACTTTCCTTTTGTGTGGGAGGAATGAGAAAATTTGTAAATATCTCATGTAAAAAATACTCATTGTAATTCACAATCTCCCACTGCCTTGGGAGAATGGACCCTAGTATCTGGAAGGTCCTTTGTTGGTGAGCTCTGTGAGGTGTGAAAAGTTAGAGCTAGAAACTAGAAAAATAGGAAATTGCTCTATAGGAG